>NC_137875.1:14532806-14975306 GCF_963924005.1 Protomyctophum bolini | reverse complement strand
CCTGCCCTAGCTGGTTACGCAACAGCAGCGCATCACCTCCATATCCATCCTAATCAGTGGTGGGAAGAGTACGCACGTTTTACTTGAGTAAAAGTATCAATACATGCACTGTAGAAATGCTCTGGTACAAGTCCATGCCCAGAATTCAACATTTCTACTCGAGTAATAGTGCAAAATAACTTACTGGCTTTAATGTACTTAAAATACCAAAAGTAAAAGTACTCATTATGCAGAATGTCTCATTTCAAGTTTTAAAATGTCTAGAAATCTTTTGAATATAGCAGATCTGCAATGCATCTCGACGCATTGTGAGCTTGTAGATCGGCTATTTTCAAAAGGTCGAAATGTATATAATGCCGAATTGGTAAATGTATGTTTTGTAATGATAATCAAAATCTAAAGTTGTCAAATAATTGTAGTGGAGTAAAAGTAAATTATTTGCCTCTGAGATGTAGTGGAGTAGAAGTAAAAGTACTGGAAATTGGAAAGACTCAAGTAAAGTACAAATACCTCAAAATTGTACTTACAGTAAGTAGAGTACTTAAGTAAATGTACTTACTTACTTTACACCACTGCTAGTGCGCTGCTTCTCAACATGGTGTCCGGGGACTCCCAGGGGTCCTTGAGAGGGGGGGGGGGAACGAGTTTACATACTTACGTTATTTGAACAGTTAAACAGATCTATACACTCACATGATGTTAGATGTTGACAAATCAGCCCTTGAACAAGGTGATAGTGCATTCACAATTTCACATCCACTCTAGCCCAGGTGCTGGAGAAACAGCAATACAGGAGGGGAAAAAATTGAGTTTGCACTTTGCAACACTGGTAAAGAAACTCAGCTGCACTGGTTTATTATTGATTCAACGTTTCGATCACTATAGCATCTTCTTCATGAATACTATGCTAATAGAAAAGTTGAATGGAGACGAGTTTCTTTACCAGTGTTCCACTACTATTTTTTCCTCCTGGCCCCTGGAACAAACACAAACACTACAATACAAATCAATGTGTGGGTACTTCACAGTTTGAGAACCAGTGCTCCAATTCCGTGGCTCTCAAACTTTTTCATGTCAAGGACTCGCCAAATTCATATGATCGCAGACCTATAAAAGGGGTTGTTAAAAATGTCAAACATATTCCAATTTGTTCACCTTCGTTAAGATAGCAGCTCCGCATTGTGAGCTTGTAGATTTTTTTTACAAATATCCGATGTACTGTATATAGGGTGAAAGTGGTTAAGCTGATTTTGGTGCTATATTAACATTTTGCTGGGGACCCCTGGAACACCCCCCCCCCCACTTTGAGACACACTTCTCTAATCCAGATCACACATTAGAAACGCTTGTTGAGACCCGTCGTCAAGACCCGTTTGTGGGTTGGGGGTCACATTTTTATTATGGTAGTCACGAGTAAATATATATCGTTTCCTACATTTTGTTTTTAATTTGTTATTTCAAAACAGCGTCGCAATATATAGAGTTACAAGCTTGATAGTATCAAAGTGTTTTTTACACTATGCCTCCAGTTCTTTCTACCTGACAGCAACGATACTACGATAGTGTAATCCTGAAGGATACTTGTTTAGGTTAGCTTCATATGTACTAGAAATGAGACACAGAGAGACATTAAACTCTTTGCAGGTCAAAATATATTTCTTCCATTTCCATGTACACAACACCACACAACACACCTCAGAACTGGTGTCACCTCACAAAAGGTCCGACTATCCCCCAGACTGAAAAATAATCAGTTCTCCCCTTTTTCTTCAGTGTAATCAATGAATATAAATCCCCTTACAATAGTAAGTGTTTTTTTACACTATACCTCCAGTTCTTTCTACCTGACAGCAACAATACTATGATAGTATCAAAGTTTTATTTTTACACTACAGTATATGCTTCCGCAACGATACTATGATAGTATCAAAGCGTTTTTTACACTATGCCTCCAGATCTTTCCATGTTTGAGTCATGATGTCATTGTCTTTTATTTCAAGATGGCTGTCGCAGGATCCTGAATTGTGCACAAAATGTGCCTTCGGATTACATTTGAGTATACAAATCAACTGCACTCAAAAGGCACATAAAAGTGTCATGCCTCCATGGACAATACGCTATATACACAATACCTGACCTGTAGCATAGCCCATGCTATATTATTGCTATATTTCTAAATGGTCATTGTTATGACCATTGTTATATAGTAGGCTGTAGGCCTACTATATGCCTTGGCTCAAAACATAGGCTACTGTTGACATCTCAGCCAATAATCCTTATTCCTATTTTTATCATATTGTTATGAGTCCATCTTTATTCTCTCATATGCTACATTTTGTGTGTGTGTGTGTGTGTGTGTGTGTGTGTGTGTGTGTGTGTGTGTGTGTGTGTGTGTGTGTGTGTGTGTGTGTGTGTGTGTGTTTGAATGCAAAGCATGCAATTGAGATTCCTGGCACATCCTTGGCTAATAAACAGATTTTTCTTTTATGGTCTTCCTTTTGGAGACTTCTTTGTGTGTGTGCCTGTTGCAGTGATGAGTCAGCACAATAAGGCTAATAGCTCTATAATGGCATTGCAGATACGCCATCAACAGCACTAAACTAATCAACAGTATTAAACTAAAATGAGAAAAATCTAGGACACCATTGGAGATTCACAAAATAAAACTAAACTTTTTTTACTTTCAAGCAGAGAACATAGGGCAAATTTTTATGGGTCGCAAGTAAATACCGGTATCCAAAATAGATTAAAACAAAAATAAAAAATAAATAACAATTTCAGAACTTTTTTTAAAACGTAAACCCCACAAAAGAAAACATCAATTTAGAAAAACTTTTAACACATTAAGTTTGGATTTGTGTATTTTTGGGATCTTGAGCTGAAAATGTTTGAGAACCCTGTCTGAGTTTTCAGACGGACAAGAAAAAGAAGTGAGGAAGGGGAGTGGGGAGGGGGGAGGGGGGGTGATCAGAGGGGTGCCAGACACAAAGAGAACCAGGGCCTGGTCAGTGGCACGCGATGTGGGCAGATTAACCCCGCGTTTCCTCCTCCTCCTCCTCCAACCGAAACATGGGGACACCTGACCGAGCCCCACCAATGGCAGCCAGCCAAGCAGGGAGAGGAAAGGAGTGGAGAGGAGAGGAGGGCAAGCCAGCCAGGGGGCTCGCCTTTCAACACGGGGGCTTCTCTCTTCCCAACAACACACAAAGAGGGCTGGGGTGGAGTCGGATGGGGGGGGGGGGGGGGAGGAGGGGGGCTACAAGCCTCACCCCTCACCATCTGCTGCCCAGGCTAAGTGAGGACAGAGGGGTATGGCCAGAAATTGGGGTGGCGTGCTGTGTGTGTGTGTTTACTTGTACTACGTACTGTACTACTACCAAATGTCCCCGCAAGTACAGCAGAATTTGAGCAAGACATTTTTTTCCTGGTCATCACAAGAGACAATATTCCGTTTAGGATTAGTCATAGGGGTACGCTGTAAGGAATATATATATATATATATATATATATATATAAAACAAAACAAAATGGATTATAACACTGCCATCCCAAAATGTTAATGTCCCCCTAGTATAGTAACACAAACACACGCGTGCGTGCATGTGTGTGAGTGAGCCGGGTGGCAGATGGACAGGGCAGGGTCCTTCTGGCACTCCTCTGGTCAGACTCTGGTCATCCCATATGAACACAGGAACTAATCCACTGTGTCAGACACTTCGTTGCGCTTTGCTCCGGTTCGATTAAGACGTCCGTAATTGCAGACATCAGGCACTGGATACGAGGGTGTGGCCCGTGAGCCGTTTTACTGTAAAACTGAAGCCAAGCCCCCACGTGTGTAACCTCTGGTTCAACCCACGCCAAACACTTAGGTCCACTTTGTGCCCCAATTTAGATTTCTATACCAGTTGTATTATCATTGACAATATCACAGAATGATTATAATCATTCTATATGAAGGTTGATGCCAAAATTGACTCTCATAATTGCTATAGTAAACACATGTTAACCCGCCACCCCCCCTAACATGGTACTTATATGCAAATTATTTTCAATGTATTAAGTTAAGTAATCCAGACCAAGCTTCTCTTTTCTTTTTTTTTTTTTTTAAATCCTCCAAATTTCCTCCAATTATAAATTACACACTTTAAACACGTTTCTTTAACACAATATCACTGATTGTTGGACTAGGGAAAAAATGGGGATGCGTGGTTGTAGCAGACAGTCCAGTCTTACGAGGCAGTAATCTGAAGATGCGGCTGTAATCCACCATTTAGAAGCTGCTGTCAGAGTGCCATGAGATGCCATGTGTCTGTTTTAAACACGCAAGCACAGCACACATTGTTTCCAAATCCGACTCACTTCCTGATTTGCCTACTTAATCGTGACATTTGTAAATCCATCCACATGTTGATAGCCAGATGGAGAAGCCAATTGAAAAACTAAGGTTTTTTTTGTTTGTTTTATAGATCTGATATTTACCCCAATGCTAGTTAATATAAAACATTAAAAAGTCTTATCACACAAAGATTTGGTCCTGACCTGAACAGAGCTATAGGGGGTCCCTGCCTCCTGGCACAATAGATTTTCAAATGGGGTTCTGGGCCGAGGCCAAATCCATCAAGGGCCTTTGACATGAACATTATTTTTTTCTCAAACATTCTCAATGAGAACCTTTTTTTAAAGAATAACTGTGCCACTGCAATAGGATTGCAAGCCATTGGAATTTATTCATGTGTTGCCTATACCAGCTGGCATAAATAGGTAATGATCAGGAGTCGATGCCAAGACAGACAGACATTTCAAATTAATACAGTGTAGCCTAATGTAGTTCACTCCAAGTCCATCGTAAACATCCAAGCAGGAACATACAAACGGTACTTACAATCATGGTGTCTACTCTGCATGGGATTTGGATTTCCAGCTACAATCAACACATTTGTTCTCTGCGAGCACAGTGACGTCTGTCCAGGGAATTCGAGTAACGATGAAATGGCATTGTAGTTTCTGAAATAAATGGAATATCATAGTGGATGATCTTTGGTTTACTGTTCCACCACCAACAGAAATATACTCCTGGGGGGAGGGGGGCGGTTGGTTCTCTTACCTTGGTGTGATCAGGTTCAAAAGCACAACGCTCCAGATAAACGCTGAATAAACTTCTGGTCCCAGCTGGATGTAATTAATACCCGCAACTATCTGCAAACAAAATGGCATTCATGAGATTTTTACCGCTTAAATTTAGCACAAGATCTCTACTCTGTCTCCTACTGTGCTTTTTATTTTTATTTTTTTATATCAGTGCCAGCTAGAGCCCTGCATGGCTGCATATCCTGCCACCCTAATTAAAACCCAAGGCCCAAGCAACCCGTTTATCCGGCCGCCTTTGTCCGCCTTCTCCTACCAAACCACACCGTTTGCACAAATCTCACCATGCATAACACCACCGGCATGCCTGTCCAGACATAACGCACTACTTTGCATCCATACAACTGTCAATACCCATTTCTATGAAAAAACACATTCTTGCGCAACACCACCAGCCAGTTTGCTGTCATGACTCATGTCAGAATCATCACCACTTTGCAGCCCGCATCCACAACAGAGCACACTGCCCCCACGCCCTTCTGCCTGCGAACTGACTGTGCTGAACACTGTTATAGTGTTGCCAACTTAGCGGATTTGTCGCCATATTTTGCTTCTTTCCAGACCCCCCTATAGCGACTGAATTAGTGAAAAGCTTCTGGAGAGAAATCTAGCTAAATCTTTTTCTGGTGAATTGGGGACAAATCGTGTTGACAGTCGCCAGAGATAAAACCCTCCTTTTTCTTCATTTTCCCCTCTCTCAAATCCGCTAAGTTGGCAACACTATTTTAAATAGTGCTCGGCCAGCTCGGTGCGTCTGGCTTCCTCGGCTCGGTTATGTGCACAGAGCAAGGAAATGGTGTTCTGGGCTGGCTCCATATTTTCGTTGCTAGGGGCGCCTCAAAGTCGCTAGGGACGCTAAAAAGTGCGACTATACTGTAGGTACTCGCATTTGCTACAATAAAATTGCACCGTGCGAGTTGTACCATTCTTTGGGAACTTTCTGTTCTTTGAAACCATTGGCCCCCTGCACATTACATTGCTCCTAATTACTGCTGATAACTACCTACCTCACTGTTCATGTTCAGACTTTTTGTAGTCATTTCATGTTACTCACTACTATTACACCTTTTCTTATATCCAAAACTAAAATAGCCCATGACAAAATATCAAATCTGATAGTCCGGAAGCCGAGGTGTACGAGTGGGAAATTTGGTATATAGTCTTTTTTTATTGGCCTAAAATATTGTCTTTTACCCCTATAAAAAAGATTGCCCAATACTAACAGCCAGTCAGCAAGTGGATTCATGAATGTACAACAGGCGTCAACATTATTGAGGGAAAAGGAAGGTTCCTTCCTTTCCCCACAATAAAGTTGACGCCTGTTGTTCCTGTCTGTCGACTACAAAACAATACTACAACATGACGTAACGATATCATCCGCTCCCGCCCGGATCATATACCGAAATGAAATGGTGCCCAGGCTAGTAGGCTACTAAGTCGGTCAGTGAGTCAGGCCCCCCACCAGAAAATCTTGTTTTTCACAGTCCAATGTTGGCACTGGCAGTAATGGTAGCCTTATATGCATAAAGGCCAGTCAGTCCACACACAAATACAACTCCTTGCAACTGCAAACATTATCCCCAAGGCCAAGACCCCAAATCCTCACTAATGAACATTAGTGAGGATTTGGGGTCTTGGCCTTGGGGATAGGCATAGGCCTAATGGTATTTTATCATGAACATTATGTTCATGATAAAAATACATTTCTTTTTTCAACTCAGTCTGTCTCATAGGAGGGCTGTGGGCAGTTCAGAAACCCATCTGATAAGTATAGAAATACACTTTAAGTCCACCTTAACTATCTTTCTTTGGAAACCAGAGACAGCTCAACTAACCACTCAAAAGTACGCTCTCTGGTGGAAAACCAGAGGGAAAAAGACTTGAAAGGAATGTTCACACGGACGACAGGTTAATACAAGGATCTTTAGTGGATTCTTCGGTTCTTACAAAGTATGTTACACATGAAATATGTGACAAGAATGATGAAATATGGTAGGAGAGAGAATTCTCCGTACCGCAAGAGCTTCTGAACACTGTTACATCATTTTACAATAGTATATATACAATTCAATCATGTCATGTTTTATCAGAATGCAGTGTCACTTCTCCATAGGTCGAACAGCGTGATTAGGGTCAGGCGTCATCAGACGCCAGTCACGCCAAACAACAGAACATGTTTTTGACTGGTAATCATGTTCCATGATTACGGATTCTGTTGTTCACGGTTTATCTCATGGGGTGAGAGTGTCATTTAGGTCAAGTTGTTTCCTCCAGTTTGAATCAATCTGGAGTGGGTGACAGCTGATAATAGAATGAATGAACATGCAAAAACAAGAGGTCCCTTACTCGGTGACAGGGCAGTCCTGTCCACCCGAGTGAGGACAATTTTTTAACATTACATTAATATGTGAATCAATAAAATATGAATAGAAATATCTATCAAATCCCTCATCTTGATCACAGATTAGACCATGTTAAAAATCAGCACAAATATATATTTTTTCTTTTCCACTAGGAGGCTCCTTCTCAGTTTTCCCCCCTAGCATCATCGGTATGCTGGGTTTTGTAAATGATCTAAAAGTGACCAGTGGGCAGGCACAAAATTACTTCAATACAAATCATAATGGCAAAAAATAATACTTATCATGATTAATAACTTTAATTATTTGATTAATTGATTAATTAACTTCAATTTTACTTCAATTTACTTCTTCAATTTCAAGGACTGTATATCTACATAAGAGTGAACAAAATAGGCAAATGTATCATAAGTGATGAGGCAGAAAACACTCATTCACAAACTCTCCTTCAGATGCCACCATAATCATTTATACCGGGACCTGTGTGTGAGTCAGAGAGCGGCAGGCCTCTCTGTCACATTGACCAACCTGTCTGGTCTGCATGTGTCTTTCCGTAGAATGTCTCCATTTCTCCTCATTTCTCCTCATTTCTCCTCTTTCTCCTCATTTCTCCTCATTTCTCCTCTTTCTTGAGGTTTTTTATCCATTTCTCATGTGTTTCCTTCATTCTGTTGTTATCTGGGGAATCTTTTAAGATCAGATCATACCTGCAGCTAGTCCCCACTGGCTCATTATAGCATGGTTTTAATCGTTGTGTTTTGTTGGAGTTCGCTTCGGTCTCCATACTATCAGAGTTATGTGTAACTTTTAACCTCTGGACCAGCATTTCAGGGGTAGCAGAGACTCACTCATGGTTTCTCTGGGCGCAACCCGGGAGCCCCCTGCTGTTCAAACAATTGTGTGGAGAAAAAGACATTTTGCACAAAAATAATCTAATAATAAAGATGAGTCTAAATCTAATGGTTATAGCACAATGATTATGGTAGATACTTTGGGACAACACATGAAAGAAATGTCACTTTTCTCATCAGATATGACACATTATACCCACCTGTTCCTCGTGACAGATGAATGATAGTCAATTGGTTCTGTGATGGAGCTTGTCTGATAATGTCATCAGCTTGCTTCCCTTCTTTTTTTTTTTCTTTTTTGTTTTCTTAGGTTGAAGGGAAAATAAAGCAAAAACAGAGAAACACAAGAACATGATTAGTTATGAGAAATGTGAACATTCTTCTTTTTTTTTTTTTTCTTAAATGTAATATAGAAATAATAGAAAACCGAAATAATAATTTTTTTTTTTTTATCAGTTGTAATAATAATAATTGCAATATGAAAAAAAAAAATCAAAGTCAAAGTGGATAATACAGGGTCCCCCCCCCCCCTTTTTTTTTTTTTTTTTTTTTTTTTTTTCGAAGATGGGAGAGGGTATAAGATGGAATGTGTACATGCCGTATTATCCTGTCGTGTTGTGTCATCTCCTGGGTTGGCGTTTTCAGGATTGGCCGGAGGGCCATGCGATGTCACACCACAAGATGTGTCCTTTCCCCGATGTGCAGGGATTTCCAGGTGGGGTTGGCAAAAAGAAACAAAATGAAAACAAAACAGCCCAGGGCCACATTATCTGAAACTCTTAAGTATTGACAGGCATGGTTTGAGACAAGTCCATATAGGAAATCCCTTTGTAGCCATTCGTGTCAATAAAGTTTCCAATATAATGTAACTCTATGCCTTAATGTCAATGTTTTTAAAACGGCGGCGGAGACTTTTTTACTTGTCTCACTGGGATCCAGCGGTCTTTTCCATAAACTTTGAGTACATGTGAGTGTACTAGTGTCACCTGATGGGGACCTTCCCACAAAGCCTTCCCCCACGGTTGATGGCCTCCCTTGGTTCGAATAGTTGGCTTGAGTAGGACGTAATCTCCCGGGATGATGTCGTGTGGTCTCTCGCCAGAGTCTGCATACACTGGCACAGGCTTCGGTGCTGCTTCTCTGATAGTGGGAGCCATGGGTTTTGAGGACAGAAACCTTTTCATTTCATGTGCGATGTTATTCATTGGGTCTGGGAACTCCTGGTCTAACTGGTGTCTGGAGAATGGACTTAGAGAGGGGACTATGTATGGTCGCCCAAAAAGGATCTCATAAGGTGATAGACCATTCTTAGAGGGAGTTACACGCATAATGAGCTTAGCTAAAGGTACACACTGGGGCCATGGCATATTAGTAGAAGCAGAGATCTTCATAATTCTGGCTTTAATAATTCTGTTGGCGTTCTCTATCAATCCATTAGCCTGGGGATTGTAAGCTGCATGTGGCTTCTGAGTAATCTGTAGTGATTTACAAATATGTGTTATTGTGGTGTTTAAAAAATGGGCTCCTCTATCACAGTATAAAGTCTGGGGTATGCCATGGTAACAGATAATGCGGTCAATAAGGACTCTCGCTACAGTAGATGCGTTATTTTTAACACAAGGGACAGATTCTATCCATCTACTATATGGGTCAATCATGTTCAAGAGGTATTGAAAGTTCTGGACTTTCGGCAAAGGACCCACAAAGTCCATCTCAAGAGTTTGAAATGGCCTTGTAGGGCAAGGAAATCTTCCAGGGGAGATTTTCACCCCCCCCTGAGGATTATATTGACGGCAAATCAAACATTGATTGCAAAAGTTGCGAAGAAATGGTGTGATACCTGGTGCTTTGAAGTAACGAGATATGATACTTCTCATAGGTACCGCTGAAAGGTGACCAGGTCCATGCGTCAGAAGAGTGACGGGATGGAATAGATTCTTCGGAAGATATGGTAAACAGGGACGATCTGACGCCCTCCTGTATCCTTCTTTGTCGAATGCACACCCTAGCCGGACCCAGAGAAGCTGTTCTTTTTCTGGAGCATTCTGCTGGGCCCGCAAGAGGACGTCTCGATCTAGAGATTCGACAGTAGGTGGTGCAAGAATGGTCAAAGTTAGAGCATGAGACATGATATTCACAGGATGTTTAGAAATATCTTTGGCTGTAAGGTCAGCAAAATCATTGCCTACTGAAATGGGGTCCTTGCCAGCAGTGTGTGCTGCACACTTACATACGGCAAGATGTAAGGGAAGCATGACAGCCTCTAATAGAGCCGCAATTAGTGTATAGTGTGCAATCTTGGCCCCCGTAGTGGTAGTAAAATTTCTTCGTCTCCACTGAGCAGCAAAGACATGTAATGTATTGAACGCATACTGACTGTCTGTCCAAATGGTGACACTGCGATCCTTGGCCAGAATGCAGGCCCGCGTTAAGGCGACCAATTCCGCTGACTGTGAAGAGTGGTCAGAGGACAGAGCCTTGGCCTCTATGACCTCTGTGGCGGAGACCACTGAGTACCCCGCCTGCCGCTTTCCTAGGGAGTCAAGAGAGCAGGAGCCGTCAACAAAATATGTGAGCTCACAGTCAGGGATAGGTTCACTTTTCAAGTCTGGCCTAGGCAGTGTGTTCTGGGCTACGTTAGTTAAACACTCACATACATGTCTGCTACCTTCACAGGGTAAAGGCATTAAGGTGGCCGGGTTGATTGATGTACATCGTTCAAGGGTGATGTGCGGTGAGCTGAGTAAAATAGCCATGCATGCCAAATGCCTGGCCGGTGACATGAAGCTAAGTTTCTGTTCTAATAGTAGCAGAGAGACAGCATGCGTGACAAGCAAGGTGGTCTCATGATATAGTAATAGAGAGGCAGAACTCTTTACAGCCATGGAGGCTGCAATAACATGACGGATACAAACCGGCATGGCTGCAGCCACAGGGTCAAGTCTAGCAGAATAGTAGGCGACAGGCCGTTGGGATGTGCCTAGTTTCTGTAAGACAACAGAGGACATGTAAGATGCATTGTCACACACACGACAGTCCACTGTTTGTACAAAGGGTTTACCATAATCTGGGAAGGCCAGACATGGTGCAGATGACAATTCCTTTTTCAGATCCGTAAATTGTAACTCAGCATCAGGTGTCCAAGTGAGTTTGTCCAGCGGGGACATAGGACTGTCATAAATTAGTTTCACTAAATTGCATGTTTTCATAGCATAGTGTGGTATGTACTGCCTACAGTAATTAGTCATACCTAGGAATGACATCATATGTCGTTTAGTAATAGGTTTGGGTGTCTGAAGAATAGCAGCCTGTCTGTCGTTATTCAGTGCTCGGCCTTCAGCTGAGATAGTATGTCCTAAATAAACAACCGTTGGCTGCCACAACTGTGCCTTAGATGGGTTAACTTTACAACCAGCTGCTGCAAGAAAGTTTAATAATGCCACTGTATCAGTCTTACAACTAGATAAATCATCACTAGCCACCAGGAGGTCATCGATGTAGGTTGTGATCTGTGACCCACAGGGGGGTATAAACTGTTGAATACATGCTGAAATAGCCTGAGAGAAAATGGTCGGAGATCAGGAAAATCCCTGGGGAATTCTGTCAAATGCCCATTTCTTACCGGCATATGTGAAACCAAACCATCCCCTAGACTCAGGGTGTAATTTAATACTCCAGAATGCATTAGCCAGGTCACAGACAGAAAATATCTTTGCAGTAGGGCTAAGGTCATTCAATAGTGTGGAAGGGTCCGGTACACAGACCGCACGTTTCAATACAGCATTGTTAACTTTTCTGAGGTCTAATGTCATACGATAAGTACCTGATGATTTAAGAATGGGTAAAACCGGTGAATTAGAAAATGCATCTGGGCATGGAACAATGACGCCAGATTGGCTTAATTGATCTATGATTGGCTTAAGGCCAATCTCTGCCTTTGGATGTAACCTATACTGTCTAGTAACTGGAAAAGATAACAAATTGGGCATAGGCTGTATTTGAACCGGGAGAATATCTTTCATTAACCCCACGTCTGCCGGTCCCGTGGACCAAAGTGAGGCAGGTAGGCTACTGAGCTCTGGAAGGGCCCTAACATCAGGTTCTATAGCTAGGATCAGGTCAGTAAAGGGAGACAGAAATGGAGGAGGTCAGTCCTCATAGTGTTTATATATCGCTGCGGGTACCATTGGCCAGCCGGACAATGGTATGCGGTATACCTGCATTTCGTCGTCTAGCTCCACCCCTATCATATGGTCATGGGTACGGAATCTGCCCGTCCGGACAGACCTTTGTGCCAGCTCACCGACATCATCCCATGTCGCGTCGCGGTCTCTCACGATTGCCACATGGGGGACCTGGTCCATACGGTGGTACTTTTTCTGGAGCTCTGTCAACTGTACAGTAATAAAGGCAGCATTGCAGAATGGTGACCAATACATATGCAACAGGTGAATCCTTTGTTGAGTAGTTAATGAGTGGAATAAGTCTTCCTCATATGCTATGTTGCCTGCACTGTCATGATAAAGGTACCTCAATATGACCTGTAGGTGGGACGGACTTTTGTAGATTCGTCTACAGTCAGGTGGCAAATAGTTATGCAACGTTTTGACCAGCTCTCCCGGGGTATATGGAGCTATAGAGCTTTCTAGGTCCATTGAGTAATAGTGTTTGGACATTACCTGGTCATGATCCAGTACTAGGATCCCTACTCCGTGAGCTGAGCGTCTGACTGGAGACATACCATCTGGAAAGCTAACAAGATCAATACCCAGAGCCGTTAATCCATCCCTACCCAGTAAGTTACAGGGGCATGTAGGATGAATGATAAACTGAATAGAAGTTTGCTGTTTGGTGTCAGGATCATACAATACCAATGCTTCAGTGAGTGGTTTTGTTTCTGCCAGACCAGATGCGGTTTTAATCGTCATGGTGTCCTTAGAGAGGGGGAACTCTCCTAAGGGAACATTCAATACAGAGCGGCATGCCCCTGAGTCACATAAAAATGTTGTTTGTACATTATTAACCCAGAGATTAATTAAGGGGCGTCGGGTGTAACCCGCCTGCATCTGTAAAATCTGTTCCATGTCAAAAATGTCATGTTGGTCATCATTCACAATCAGAGTGGTGGGGTCATCAGTCACAGTCAATTCTGCAGCCCAGGGGATGTCTAGAGTCGGGGGTGGGGGGGGGGGAAACCCTTCATCTAGTCATGCCTGACTGTTCGACCCTGAATCTTGGGGCTTCCCCATCTTTTTTGGAAGGTAGGCCAGCGGTTGAACAATTTCCTGGGGGCATCTAAAAATGGAGTGGCCTGTCTCCCCACAATTCCAACAGATGGTCTTAGACCAATCTTTAGGTGGATGGGCAGAGCGCCATGTGGGTTTCTGAGTGTGAGATGTTTTTGTATTACCGTGCCTGTTTTGATGATGTCCCCTGGAATCCTGGGTCGACTGTCTGCCCGGCTCGGTCCCCTCTGACCTTTCCTGGTAGCCTGGTTTTATGAAAGAGACGTGCCCCTCCTCCGTAAGAACTGCCTGTATCTTAGCCAATGGTTTGGGTGCAGCTATGGTGTCTGTATAATAAGTTGCAAGTGTGGTAATTTCATCCGTTGTTTTACTTTTCCATAGAGGATCGTGCATCGTTATTGCCTGCTTTAGAAATGGCCGTATAGCTTCTATCACCAGGTGATTTAGTAGCTGTTGGTAGCCTTGTTGTTCTTTCGCCATGCCAGAGTGGCGGTCGAATTGTATACGGAAATTGTTAATAAATTCCGCGACATTCTCGTCTTCCTTTTGTTTAATGCCTGTGAGGACAGAGAGGTCAATCTTAGCTCTCATTAGAGTCCTGGTGTTTTTGATCATCAGTTTTAGAGCGTCTTCGTGTAGATCATTACGAACTTTGCCCTGTGCATTATCTAGGGGTGGGTCCTTGTAGTAGTGGAATCCCATCCCGTTATCATCTGTGATAATTGCGTCTTGTGAGATTTTGTGAGCCAAAAGTGTGGGGCAGCTGGCCTGGATCAATTCTCTGACTTCTCTGGTATTCAAAAGTAATTCTGCCACTTCTGCTCTTAGGGCTACCTCCCAGGCTTGTGGGTCTGATCTAATATCGGGTAAAGATAATGCAGTACTTGCAAAGTCGGCGGTGTACCATTTACGGTATGCATAGGCCGTCCCCCCATTGTGCGGGAAGCCCACAAGAGGGGCCACTAGGTTATCTATCGGTGGTGGTATGTGATCTGGTTGTTTATCCTTAGCTGTGTTTTTAATATGTTTAGCCTTAGCTACTCTGTGCAGTTGTGGTCTGGGTGAGCTGTGTTTCTGTTGCTTGCATGTTTTCTTACCCTCCCTATGCGGTGTGCTTTTGTGCTTAGGAGACTCCGGCCTTGGACATGGGCATACAGTCGACCCTGGCTCCTTGTTTGGGACCTGTGAGGTGGATGAAACAAAATGGGCGTCATTATCATCTGAGTCAACCTCTTCTGACTGATCAGTGTCATACTCCGAGTCCTCATCATTTTTTTCATCATCATCATCATCATCATCTGTGTTACTGAAACACCTAGAAGTCTGTGTGCCTACCGGGGCTGAGGGTGCTTGCTGTGTGCCTACCGGGGCTGAGGGTGCTTGCCTTCGCTTACTATTTGAAGTCAGGATTTCATCACAGGCTGGAAATTTATTCCCTGCTTTGGAAACAGAATGAGAGTTAGTCGTTTTGTCTTTCGGAGGTGTTGAGTATGAAGTCAACTCTTTTTGTTGTCGGCTAATTACCGACTCTCTGTCCGCAGCTGTCTTGCGGAACTGTCTTAGAGGTAGTACCCCTAACCGTTCGATTTCTTTATCAGCTGCTTTTGTTCCCTTCTTCTTTTGAATTGAATCAATTTGCTTTCGTAATGCGGTTGAAAGTTCTGCCAAATCAAGCGATTTCAATGAGTCATCATATCCGAATTCAGACCTCCAAAGTGGGAGAAAGGGGGCCACTGTCGGACATTTGGTAACAGCTAGTTTTAGGTCCGGGTCAGTCATTTGAGCAGTCAATGTTGCTATAATGCTGGATTCAAATGATTTTGTGGTTACCTCCGTTCTCTTATGAGATGATTTATATTTCGGTGTTAACAGTGGTTGTCTTTCATTTCTTTCCTGCTTATTCTGCCTTTTGTTTGAGTTCCCCATTCTAGAAATTGCAAAGTGATGTGTTTTAGGGGAGAAATACGACAGTTGGACAGGGGAGGTCAGTGTTATACTGCTCAGATTTTAGTGCTCTCTACTTCAGAGATAGGAATGTTTAGTGACCTTGGCCTAGTTACAAACTGACTCTTCTGTTTTACAGAGGGAGAGAGAGAGAGAGAGAACTGTTATTTACTGATATCGCCTTCAGAATAAACTGAGATATTCTGAAACGTAGATCTTCTAAATGTTATACTAGTCAACTGAGAAACTAATAATACATTGTATTAAAGAAGACAATGACTGATGTAATTGGCTCTAATCAACTGAGAAATTAGAGAGAGATGTAATTGGCTACCTTCATCAACTGAGAAATGAATGGTGCATTGTATTGTATAAGACAATACTGGGCTTAGTAGATAATACTGGTATGGCTTTCAAAATAAACTGAGATATAGTGAAAGATGGATGTGAAGAAACTGAGATCTTCACCCCACGAGTAATGCCTTACTTTTCTGCGTGCACATCGGCTTAGCTACTTGCCGCTAATCAACTGAGAGACTAGTCGCACAATCACAGAAATTGCCAAAAGAGAGAAAAGTGAGAACCACAGAGAAAATAGAAAGCCGGTTTGTCTGTGAAAGCCAGTAGCGCTACAGGAATTCAACAGTCCACCAGCTAGCAAGAGAAGTATTGGTACTTAGAACACTTTAAATAAGGTTACAAATACATACGTTTTGTTGAGTTGTTGCTTTGCGATCCGACCAGCCAGGCTGCAGGCACCGGCTCGGTCAAGATTTATCCGTATCCAGATAGACAGAAAGGTGAATTCTGTGCAGGTTCTAGCCCCCCTCCTAATGTTTTCACAAACCAGCTGTGAAATTCTATAGGCAAAGGAGACACCGCTCGATATGGACCAAATGATAAGTATAGAAATACACTTTAAGTCCACCTTAACTATCTTTCTTTGGAAACCAGAGACAGCTCAACTAACCACTCAAAAGTACGCTCTCTGGTGGAAAACCAGAGGGAAAAAGACTTGAAAGGAATGTTCACACGGACGACAGGTTAATACAAGGATCTTTAGTGGATTCTTCGGTTCTTACAAAGTATGTTACACATGAAATATGTGACAAGAATGATGAAATATGGTAGGAGAGAGAATTCTCCGTACCGCAAGAGCTTCTGAACACTGTTACATCATTTTACAATAGTATATATACAATTCAATCATGTCATGTTTTATCAGAATGCAGTGTCACTTCTCCATAGGTCGAACAGCGTGATTAGGGTCAGGCGTCATCAGACGCCAGTCACGCCAAACAACAGAACATGTTTTTGACTGGTAATCATGTTCCATGATTACGGATTCTGTTGTTCACGGTTTATCTCATGGGGTGAGAGTGTCATTTAGGTCAAGTTGTTTCCTCCAGTTTGAATCAATCTGGAGTGGGTGACAGCTGATAATAGAATGAATGAACATGCAAAAACAAGAGGTCCCTTACTCGGTGACAGGGCAGTCCTGTCCACCCGAGTGAGGACAATTTTTTAACATTACATTAATATGTGAATCAATAAAATATGAATAGAAATATCTATCACCATCCACCAGTGCCATAGTTTGGCAGATGGCTTCCATTATTGCATTGTAAGGAATAGAAAGCTAACTTCTGGGAACACAGATTAAATCAAATCAATCAATCAAGCTATCAAGAGTTCTCACTTTCTTTCTTTTTTTTTACCTGAAGTTTGGCTGACGATATGTGATGATTTTGTATCGATACAACTCGTCATTGTGTCAGTTGAACTCTTCCACGGCGGAGCGCGCAGCCAGCAGAACGTCCCTGGTTCGGTGGCACCGCGGACGGGAGGGCGGCGCGCCCGGTCATCATGTGATGATGAATATCACCTGCGCCACGAAGACGCACAGCAGCAGCCACGGAACACCTGCATGATGTCACCACAACATGTAAAGTGAACGTAACAACAGGCCCATCATGTACAATTACAATACAAACAATTACAATACAAAAACTTTATAATAATCCAAGACGACGTTTCAATACTCAAGCGTTCCATGATCACTTTTATGAAGTTATTAGCCAGCCCACCGTCCGCTTTAATAGTTCTGAAGTTCTCACACTTGCACGCTTCTTTTTACAAATTACCAATTAGCGCGCTCGACTTTACGCAGGTGCAAAAATGTAGCCTATACCCCAACCCCTTTTAAAGCGAGGGAGAGCAAACTAAAGAAAGAATGTAATCCATATCCTACACACCATTTTCAGTAGGTTTTTATTTTAGAAACAGCAAAATATAAACGCCACTACGTTTTCACATTATTTTCTTATCTGTAGGCCTACACTTTTATTTTTTAGTGTTGAACAAAAAGGAACACAGAGTGAACAATCAACTATAGGCTACAGTAGAGGATGGCCTTTTTTAATATATAAAAGGAACTTGAATCGCTCACAAAATGTCGTAACTAGCCCCGGTTCTAGAGTCTAGAACCAAAACATATCATTGGTCTAGAATCTAGACCAATGATATATTTTGGGGAGGTTTGGGACCTATAATAAAAATGTAAAACAAAAACCTCCCACAACTAAAGCATTGTATCCCTCTTATTTGACATTGTCACACTATAGAAATGCTTACTGATCGTACTAGACTTTAAATTAATATTGTATTACTGTTGACATTCATAGCAGTAGTGCAGTAGGCATTATGGCAACCTTTCAAGTGTTATTTGGCCATTTCGACTTACTTTGCAGTTCATTATGTCCATGGTCTATCTATGGTTAGGAATAGGATTATAACAAAACAATGTTGGGGTATAGTAGTAAGAAAATAACCTGCCACACAATCTCTCTCTAATATGCAAATGTAAGACAAAACAAATCTATTGCTAGTCTACACCGAAATCTGTCAAAAATGGCAACCTACAAACTCACGTTGCAACATGCTGTGAGCTTGTACAGTATATCTGCCATTTTCACCTGTATGGCATGGCCAGAATAGGGAAGGGAAAGGGAAGATACTGTAGGGTTCAAGTGGTTTAACAGAATGTCACCTTGTCACAAGAAATGCTGTAAATGTAATGGTCAATAACAGATGGAAAGGAAGCCATGCTGCAATCTGGATAAAGACTGTAGACATCACTGGTCATCTGCAGAAAAAAACTGGAGAATAGGTCATGTGAAATGATGTCGAGAGCTGGTCCGCCAGTCAGCTTGTATGTCACCATCATCATCATATTGGCTACAAGTACAAAACAGTAACTTTTTAGGATTCAATTTCAAAAGTAGTAAAAGATGCTACTTTTGAGTGACGCTGTGGTGTGATGATAGGGCGTTTAATTCACAACAAAAATAATAGAATATGGAGATGGGATTCTGCCTAATGTATACAGCAGTGGTGGTTTTGAAACGTTTTCTAAATTGACATGCATTTGGCCACAGACCGCCATCTGATTTGCACAGAGCAGGACCAAATTATCCATTGGGCCGGGACCTTATGGAACCTGGACCTTCGTGGAAACTGGACAGCACGGTACCGGGTTTGAGGCCCTGACAGGGGCTCCTGGGACATACGCTATCTTGTATGTTTAGGTCTACAGCAGTGGTTCCCAAAATCTCAAGACCCAACAATTAGACGTTTGCCATGAAGGGAACATATAGCAGATCTAATAGTAGATCGTCGATTTTTGCCACTTAAAAGAAATCGCCCTAATTTGAATTTTGTTTTTAATTCAAGAAAAAAGGCCACAAAAAAACCCCACATTCGGGAATGTGTTTTTTTATACGCTTTGAAATAATTAAAAACCAAAACACTTGGTGTCGGACTGTCGGTGCAGGGTGGGATACCCCATCCTCTCCCTTAGAAGCATGGCTGTGTCTGGGAGTGTTCTGGGCAGTGTTGTTTTTGGCAGCAAATTTCTGTTTTAGTTTTAGTCAGTCTTTGGAATGAAACTTAATTTAGTTTTAGTCACATGGAATGTTTTAGTGTTAGTCTAATTTTAGTCGACTAAATGTCATGCGATTTTAGTCGAGTAAATCTACAGTTGATTCAGTCGACTATAATGTATTTGGCGTCATAATGGCTGATTTTACACTTGCTGAAAATAATCTACAATCTACAAGCTCACATCGGCTATTTTCAGCATGCAACCAAGTGTAAAATTACTTATACTGGATCTCTTCTCCACTAGTGACTATAAAACTAGACTAAAGGGACTATAGTCCCTTTAGTCTAGTTTAAATTTGTTGACGAAATTGTCAATAATATAGTCTTAGGTTTCGTTTAGTTTTCCTCAGTGAAAACAGGTAGTCGATGAACATTTTTCGTCATAGCATTAGTCGACGAAATCAACACTGGTTCTGGGTCTGAATCCACTACTAACACATCCAATCCAAGCCACGACATGAAAGGAAATAGCTTTTTTTCCCTCTTTTTGGTAACTATGACTGATCCAACGCTGATTCATACTTGCGTCTCACGACGGAGCATAAATTAAGCATGAGTCTACTAAAACAAAAAAAACACACAACACATGAAAACAGAAAAAATAACATTCCTTTGTTGTTTTGAATAAAACAGAATGACCTGTTTAAACAATGAAGGAATGTAGTGCTGGTTTGTCCTATTCTTGTTCCTTTTCTTCTTCACTGGAAGCAGGAGTGTCCAAAACAAAAACAGATATATATATAAAAGAAATCTGAAACTCAAACAATTTAAGTACAACATACAGTAGTGAACTCACTTACATTAGCTATTAAGTTCACCACTAAACAGGTTTGTTTTCCCATTAACAAACAAAAAGGTAGGAGCGCACACCAGTAATGGGGAGGTGCTGACCGCAGGAGACAAAACTTGGACAAAGAAAGAAAATAAACTTCTATTGAACCGACGTTTCGGCAAACGGTATTTCTTCTTCAGGGTGAAGAAGGCATACCGTTTGCCGAAAACGTCGGTTCAATAAAAGTTTCTAGCATCGTGACTATACGAGCTGTGCGGTCTCTTTTCTTTCTTTGTCCTTGTTTATCCAGTAACGGACAGCGGGCTGACCAGTTATGAGATATTGTGTAATTTTGGCACTGTACTGCAGTCTGTAGTGTGAGGGTTTGTGCGACCGGTGAAGCGTGTCCCAACATATTATAGTAAAAAAAAAAAAACACCAACTGAATTGTATAAGACAGGGGGGGGGAAACTGCAGTATTATCTGGAGGAATAATAGTCACACCAAATAGCAGTCTCTCATTTTTAAAACCATACTATAGTAAATTAACCCATTAAAACCGGGACAGTGAGCAACTGTCTCTTTTTTTTTACTCTGTTACTACTGTTTTTGAAAAATCGTGAACATTTGAAAGTCTTTGCATATGTATTTTCTAAGCCAAATTTTTTTTTTTAACTAAAACCTTTTCTTCTGGGGGTCCCCGTGGTACTACATATCTTGAGATGTGGGTCCGCGGCCAAATACATCATTTGGGGGGTCCTTGACATGGAAAAAGGTTTTGAACACCACTGATATACGTAGCAACATACGTTTTTCAGACATGAATAGAACCGGCCTCGGGTCTTAATGGGTTTAAAACATACTATAGTATATTAATCGAAAGGAACGATGTGTCTGCTTTTTCCAGTTCCACTCGTACTAATGGAACGTTATAGGGTTTCTTCTGCCTTTCCTTTGTAGATTGTAGAATTCATGTACCTGAGGTATGTTTTGTATATCCTTCAGGAGTGGAGATAGAGAACCGAGCTTTAGTTTGGGCACTCACAGTCAAGTCATGTACATGAAGAGGTGGTGTGTATGTGTGGGTTTCTGCTGGTAACCGGATAGGTGGGCACCAAGGAAGAGTTGGCACCTTGCAGTTAAATTGGCTATTTTTCCCAAAATGTAAAAAAATAAAAAATTTGGAAAATGTTTTATAAGTAAAGTAAAGTATACATGATTAAAACAAGCTTAAACATTCGACAATTAAGGTTTAATACTTCTTCAATTACTACAAAAACTATATATCCAGTCATTTTAGGGTTGAAGGATAAAATTAAGTCTGAAAATTAACGATGCACTGTGCATGTTCACATCATGCACACTTTACATTTTTCAATATTTAATATTTTAACATTTTGGATGATAAGATAGCCAATTTTACATCGAGGTGCCAAATGTCCATAGTGCCCACCTATCCCTGTATCCTTTCTGCTGCCTAATTCGTGTGTGTGTGCGTGCGTGTATATGCGAGCTTCTGCAGTCCAGTGTGCGTGCGGTCTCTCAGATGGTCCGTGCGCTCCTAAAGCGTGTCCTGGTCGGGTGAGAAGAGAGCTGCCAAGCCGAATTCACTCAAAATCTCTTTCTCAGGCTTGGATTTCTTAAAGAGGGACGGCAGATTTCGGATATGGACCTCCTTCCTGAACTGCTGGCACAGGGCTTTCTACAGGAGATCAGAGATGAGAAAAAGGAAAAAAAGTTAAAACGGCGTCGTCCAAGATCGTAAAGTATAAAAATCCTAACAGGAGGAAGAAACTTTATTAGGTTGTACAGCCCCTGTTGAGTTACTGTACAATTTCCTCTGCCTAGGACGTGACATTTATTACATGGCCCCGAAATTGCAACGCTGCTCAGTGAATTGCAGCATTATATCCGAGACTGTTGGCTGAGCAGTCCACAGCAACGGCTCTCAACGTGGATTCCACGGACGCTCTGGGTTCCTTTATAGGGGTCTAAATAGACCCTTACAAGGTTTACAACTCAGACAGTAAAAGTTTGAGAACCATTGGTCTACACTAGTTTGATGGCCATATTAGAGAAACACTGCCCTCTAGGGGAGGATCATGACCTTAACCCCACAAGTGGAGAAGTAAAACACTGTCACACTGATTTTGAAGCAGGCACATGCACACAGCAGGGGGGTTATGCGCATCTCCGGCCGATAGGTGTGAACGATTTTGCCGACGTGCTAATGGGAGAACATTTAAAACAAAGCCGGCTTGCATGCTGTAGTTTTCTACTAAACAGACATTTGCATGCACAAGGGCTGCCATCTTTTTGCTGTTTTTCGCCCCCTCTCCTCGAAGTTAGACTGGGCCAGCTCTAACACGCACGCACGCACGCCGGTGGCAAAAGGCATCAAAGGGGGCTTAAGCCCTTGCCATTTTTACCTGTCTTTAAAAAACTGCCGTGTGCAGCATTTACTATGGTGAAAGAAATGCAAATTCCCCCCCTTTCCATGCCATACCCGATGGCAGCATTTAGCGGAACTCTCCTGAGCATCCTTTTGAATTAAAATAATTTGTCCTGAAATCCATGTAGTACGCCGCATCTTCAGTAACTAAAGAGTGCAGGGTCTGGCTCGAAAATAGCCAAGCAAAACATTGCAGATCTACAATCTCCCAACGCATCGCACCGCGACACGTTGAGAGCTTGTAGATCCACAATGTTTTCCCTAAAAGGGCACTTTTAGGGTGTCAGTCTCTGCATCTCTAACAATCTCTGCACGTCCGTGTTTTAAAGCTCCCAAAACTTATTTTATTTAACGTTTTCGACCGTATAAGTCTTCATCGGGCAAAAATGTGCACACAGTCTCCTCGGTGAACTCACCCCCACAGTGCCGACGATGAGCTTCCTGAACTGGTCTTTCCTCTTCTTGTCGCCAACGGCTGGTCCGCTGGGGTCCAGTAGCCTGTTGTCATACTGGTCCAGCGCCTCCGCGTTGATGTTTGGGATCTGCACCATCACCGCCCTCAGCTCCGTGTAGCGCGGTCGCTGCATGGGACACACATGGGAGGAAATGAGGTGATGTCATTACACATTATTCGAACCAATTCCTTTCCCCTCCATCAGGCGCCCCGACTGGCCAGGGGAAGGCAGTATAGAGACCAGGATTACTGCATGTTTTTTTTTATGAGGGTAGAAGAGAAACGGGGAGAACATGCAAACTCCACACAGAAAGGCCAACCCACCTAGGGTATGGGCACTGATGACGAGGAGGAGAGAACACCCAAAAACACAAGACCGCAAAAAGTAAAATCTTCTATGCACTCACCAGGTTCTCATAGATAAATAAATAAGCAGCATGCCAGTCTCACCAGGTTCTCATAGATGAATAAATAAGCAACATGCCAGTCTCACCAGGTTCTCATAGATAAATAAATAAGCAACATGCCAGTCTCACCAGGTTCTCATAGATAAATAAATAAGCAACATGCCAGTCTCACCAGGTTCTCATAGATAAATAAATAAGCAGCATGCCAGTCTCACCAGGTTCTCATAGATGACCATGGCCAGCTGCGACAGGGCAGAGTTGCACACCTCGTGCTGGCCGTGCATCTGCAGGCCTCTCAGCACGCTGGTGAAGAACCATGTGACCGCCTCGGGGAGCAGGTTGTTCCACGCAACCTGCACGGGTTGAAAAGACAAACATGACCATCTATTATCTCTACTTAAGCTAGTTGTTGCAGTCAAAAGTTTTCATTAATCCGTTATTAGTTGTCATTGTACTGTATATACGCAATACGCATCCATAACTCGGTTGTCCCACATGAGCCGCCACAGTCTTGTGAATCATGGTTTGGTGTGTGCGTTTGGCATAACTGCCAATCAAAGGGACTGAACCTGGCACTGGCAAATCACTGTGTGTCCTTTCCGGGACTTGGTAAACATAGAACACCTCATCTACACAGGCAAGGAGCGGGCGTGTCCGACGGTGATATCACGCAAAAAACTGTCCTGATAGGTCAATCTGTTACGACGTAGCATGAACCAATCAAATAAATGACCAATAAATAGTAGTGTGTAGATCTCAACCAATAAACGGTATCTGCGGTGGTGAAACCTCGCTGAAAAAGAGTGAATTTAGGAGGGGTGGACGACGTCGCTACACGCTTGCGGTACGTCAGGACAGTCTTGTTGAAAAATATGTATTCTAAATGAGATTTCATCGTTCCCTCGCTCGCATCGCTGGCAGTGTAGATGAGGCGTAACAGCTGTTGGTCCGTTTAGCAGACTGGTGGTGGTACTTGACCTACCTGACGGAGCAGGCCCCAGCAGAGCATGGAGGCAGAGCGGTGACAGTTGCTGGTGTCTTTCCATGACAGAGAGGTGAAGGCCAGGGTCAGCAGATCCATGTAAATGTCCTGGGCACAGAAACACGGTCGGGGATAGATACATCTTTTTAAAGTGAATAGAATACAGTAATGTGTACAGGTTGTCAAACCTTTATTCAAGACAAGGGCCTCCCAAATTGCTATGTATTTGACAGCAGAACTGATAATGGCTTTGCAGCAGAGAGGCTGAATAATACATGGCACTGCTGCTACATCGGCAAGTTCTCCTGACTGAAGAAAACGTGGAATACAAAGTCCTACTAAACCAACCCAGTGGAATGGAAGCCTCTATGCTATTGCGACTGTAATCTACACAGCAGTGGTTCTCAACCTATTCAGGCCCTGTGTGAAGATAATTATATTAGAACTGGGGACCCCACCAAAATAATCTAAATTTGAAAAAAAAAAATACTTTTGATGCAGTAATGGTGTTTTCCTTTTCTTTCCTCCTTGTTTTGGAGATATTAAAAGGTTTTCAAAGAGTCATTTGGGACCCCCCCCCCCCCAAAAGACATATAATACAAAAATATAATAATGTGAGAAGCACTGATCTACAGCATCATGATGGTACTGTAGTCTGACCTCATGTTTGAGCAGACACTTCCCCAGTTCAGTCAGCTCATCTGTGGCGTGTGCAGGAGGAGGGTGGGACGATTCCATCATCATCTCTTCATCTGCGAGAGTGCGCACGCACGCACACAGAAACACACACACACACACACACACACACACACACGCGTTATAAAAATTATCTAGAAGGGCACACACATTCACCACATAGCACAAAACACATGGTAAAAAAGTTCACGTAGAAGGACACACACACACAGAGACGAACGTTGTGCGCGCGCACACCGAGCCGTGTTCTGTCCGTGACCAACGGGCCTAGGGCCGGGCCGCAGGCTCCCACCGTCCACGTGGCGGCACGCCATTTCACCCAGACTGGACTTGCTTCTGCAGCGTGGCAGCATGATGCTGTCCGCTCCAGTCCATAGTGACGTGAAAACAACGTCCGTCAAAAAAAAAAGTAAAGACTTTTAACAAAAACCGTCTTTTACATTCTATCAAACATTTCTTCGGACTTTTCTCCATGGCCGTGTGCACCGCTGCACCACACTCTCGTCCTCTCTATCTCTCTCCTAATTACTATGCAGCGCAGCTGTGCGGGGCCAGGGCCCATATTTTAGGCCCGTGCAGGGATCTAACACACACACACACACACACACACACACACACACACACACAGTCACACACACACACACACACACACACACAGTCACACACACACACACACACACACACACACACACAACCCTTACCGTCTCCTTCTTCCTTGTTCCCTCCTGCATGTTCAGGCACTTTTCTGGCGATACAGCTCACAGCTAGAGGGAACGTTAGCATTACGTTAGCGTTATAATACACAGTTCACAGCTAGAGGGAACGTGGACAATGTTAGCACGTTATAATACAGCTCACAACCTCACATAATAACAACACAAAGGATCCCGTAGGTAGGGTCACAAGAATGCAGTGATGCGCCACATTGATTGCCTCGACTCAAGTTCTACACAGAACAAAAACCAATGGCACAAAATGGTACTTGCATGCCGAGATGGGTTCCCACACGTTTTTTACCAATGAATTTCCAAAAACTTTCCAGAATATTTAACCCAATTTCCAGGCCTACTGTATGATGAGTCTCTTATGTGCAATGTCCAAAGACATGAAGTGTAGGAACAAGAAAGCATAGAATATAGAATGCTATAATTCTATTCCAAATTTCGTGGATCATGCTGCAGCATGTTGTGAGCTTGTAGATCTGTTATTTTTGTCACATACTGTGATACTGGTACACATTTGGCAGCAATCATGCTGCCCGTTTGGTGAATAACGACTTATGTTACATATTTCGTGTAATGTTAAACACGTTTTGGAAAAAGGTTTTTATAAACAAAATCAATAGCCAAAAACAATGCTGGAAAACTGGAAAATAGTTTTTCGAATTTAAAAATATTTCCAGGACTTTCATGACCGTGGGAACCCTGTATAGATAGCAGGAAGAGAAGCTGCCCCTGCCCAATTTTCTCCCCAATTTAGTTGTTGTGCCAAATGAAACAATTCTGTGTGTTGTCACCTGCCACTAGTGAGCAGCCCGTACCAGGAGGACGTAGAGCCGTCGACCTACTCCTCTCGCCCACCACTCCCAGCCCGTAGGATTATGCCCTCCTCCCCGCCCCCGGCTTCCCTCCGCCCAACACGGGCCAATTGTGTTCGGATAGACGCTCAACAAGGCCGACTGCACCATAGACATATAAACGTAGACGCCCGTTCCGGCTCTGGAGCGTATGTGCTCAAGGGAGGGCAGTTCCAGGTCTTAATGTGTTAACCCTCATTCACACCCAACAGACGGTGACCTGAAGTGCATTTTGTTTCCTTTTGAGAGTAGCCAAAGTTACTTTGGCCTGCAAAGTAAGATCAATGGCTCACTAATAGATGCTCGATCAATATGAGACTAGGCAGGATGTACTGTACCGCTGTCTAATACTGGCAACTTAAACCCGGCCTACAGTATATACTCACGAGTCGCAATGCATTGTAAAAACATGTTAAAATCTTTGAATATCTATTCTTTCACAGCGAACCTTTTAACTCTTTGCTTCTGGAGGGTTCCCTGGCACAATATATTTTCTGATGGGGGCCGGCGGCCAATTACATATAATGTTTGGGGACCTTGAGATGAAATAGTTTGAGAACCACTGACATAGAAACATAGTTTTTTTTTGTCATGATTTAGAAGACATTTGTATAGAATCATTTGGACTTACTGAGGAGATCCAGCACCTCTCTGGTGAGCAGGCGGACCAGGTGCTCCTCCAGCATCTCCTGGGTCACCTGGCTGTCTTCATACACCACCTCCTCTTCATCCTCCTCGCTGTGAACACACACACACACACACACACACACACACACACACACACACACACACACACGATGGATTAGAGCAGGCGTTTTCAACAGGTGGTCCATGGAAGTATTGCATGTGGTGATTGTGGGATGTATACACATGGGATACATAGCATAGTGTTAAAAAAGCACTAATCGTAGCCCATATCCCCACCCAACACAACAGTGGTCCCAGGTTGATTTTAAGTCCCTCGTTCACAATCAGTTGAAAACCCCTGGATTAGAGCTAAAGTAAATTTGTATGGCCAAATTCCCATTATGCCATTTGTGAAGCAGTACGTGTGAAAGGAGCCGTTGACACTAGCGTAATTTCCTAAACAAAATGCTTCTAAACATATTGCTAGTTTTACCACTTAAAATGCTCTAATAATGAAAATGCGCACGCGCGCACACACACACACACGCGCACACACACACACACACACACACACACACACACACACACACACACACACACACACACACACACACACACACAGTCACACTTACCCAACAGATGTCCTCTGGTTAATTTGCTGCCACTTGGTGTTAAGTCTCTGCAACATGCAAGCAGAAAAACATTTAAAAAAAATGCTATAATAACTTAATGACATCATGAGAACAGAACTATAAAGGCTATAATGCTGATATTGGGGACAGAAGCACCACCGTGTGGGTGAAATAAATACATCCTAACCGGCAGCATGTAGGCAAACAGAGGGCCCAGCAGGGGGCAGAGTAGAGAGTCGTAGTACTCCTCGGGACAGGACAGCACCAGCTGCTTCATGAACACTCGTACGCAAAGGGTTAAGGACAACATTAGATATTCTACCTGTTTAATACCAGACCCTGTCCCCAATTCTATCTCCATTAAGCTACATACAGATAGATAGACATCTTTATTGTCATTCAGCAGATACATAAAATGCATAGGAGAACGGAATGTCGTTTCACTGGCTTTTAGTATGCTATAGTTAAAAGATACGTTTTCTTTTAGCAAAAGGCCGATGCACGCCCCATAAAGAGCAACATTTTGGCAAGTGTCTGACAGTGTGCAGGACCTTTTCTTTGTTTTTCAAAGATACCCTTTTTAAGTTAAAAGAGAACTAAAATACTATTCAAATCTAAAATCCACTTTTAAAAACAAATTTAAAAAGCACCATTAGTTCATAGAGAGACGGATATTGCACGATAGGAGCCCTTAATCCCTTATAGCAGCATGTGGGGGGGTAAAGGTTAGGGGATATTGCACTTGTTCAAAAGTCTAATGGCTTGAGGGAAAAAGCTCTTGGAAAATCTGTCTGTTTTACTTCCAATGCTTCGAGAGTGAACAGTCCCTGGTGTGGGTGGGTGGGGTCTTTCCTGATGCTGTTGGCCCTAGACAGACAGCGGGGGGGCAGTGTCCTTGATGGAAGGCAGTGACGCCCTGATGATTTTCTCCGCTGTCCTCACTACTCTCTGCACTGCTTTACAGTCTGCTTCTTTGCAGCTTCCAGAGCAGACGGAGATGCAGTTTGTCAGGATGTTCTACAGTGTTCTAGCCTTATTGTAAAGTTTCCGATCCGATGCCGACCATTTGATTTTGAGTATCTGCCGATACCGATTTATCCCGATCTGATATTTATATTTTTATAGAACACTTATGCCATATATCACAATAGTACAACTATAACGATATAATATTGATACTAGGGATGTCCCGATCACGTGTTTTTGCTCCCAATCTGATTATGATCATTTGAAAATGACGTGATCGGTCCCGATTTTCAATCCCGTGATCGGTTCGGGACAACCCTACTGAAAATGTACTGTGGCACTCACGTTTGACCATTTAACAGGGTCACACGTCTGACCATTTAACAGGGTCACACGTCTGACCATTTAACAGGGTCACACGTCTGACCATTTAACAGGGTCACACGTCTGACCATTTAACAGGGTCACACGTCTGACCATTTAACAGGGTCACACGTCTGACCATT
Organism: Protomyctophum bolini; assembly: GCF_963924005.1. Taxonomy (NCBI): domain Eukaryota; kingdom Metazoa; phylum Chordata; class Actinopteri; order Myctophiformes; family Myctophidae; genus Protomyctophum; species Protomyctophum bolini. The sequence goes on along the minus strand of NC_137875.1, from coordinate 14,945,748 downwards.
TAACAGGGTCACACGTCTGACCATTTAACAGGGTCACACGTCTGACCATTTAACAGGGTCAGACGGGTGAGCCGTGAATACCTTCGACATTTTCCAAGTGGGCCCTGATCCAGAAAAGGTCTGGAAACAGCCTCCTCCTCTACTAATACATTTAGACCTGAGGCAGATTCAAAAAAAAAAAAAGCGGCTTCTAGTTTTCTGAAAACCCCATGTTTCTATGTCAATAGTTCTCAAACTATTTCATTTCAAGGACCATACAAAATATATGTAATTGGCTGCAGACCCCCATCTGAAAATATGTTGTTTCAGGGACCTCCCAGAAGCAAAGATTTGAATTACACATGTTCGCTGTGAAAGAAAATAATGTTCAAAAATTGTGCAAGTTTTCACGATTTTTGAAAAATAGCAGATCTACAAGCTTGTAGATCTGCGTTCCCGTCCTGAACGGGTTAAAACCAACGGGGTAAAGGATGGAAACGCCGGTACATCAAAGAGACCAGAGGATAAGATCAAAGGATATGAATCAAAGGGCGGAATCGGCGCTCAGGCACGTAGTCGAGAGAGATGAAGGCGGAGCCAACTATCTGTCCGGCCAATCCCTCGATGGTGTAGAAGTCTTGCTGGAGCGACAGTCCTGCGTTCCCCAGGATATGGAAGCTACAGAAGAGATGACACAATGGCAAACGTCGGAATAAAAACGCTCCAGAGGATATACGGAAGCTCATAGAATAACGCAAAAATAAATTCTCATGACTGAAACCTTTTTTTCCCAGGCCAAGTTCCGACCTGTGGTTTGTGAAACATTGTGCACAATGCGTAGAGTTGTGATGTTTAGGTACTGTATTATCGTTCTAAACCTATGTTCTTGTTGTTCTACATACAGCCAACGAGAATTACAGATTGAGGCTTAAACCTTCTGCCTTCATGAAATATCCCAGACCAATTGGTTTATGGCAGATGCTTCTGAACAGGGACGTGCAGAGAGTGTTAGAGAGGCAGGGGCTGCAATCCTGTAACAGGGCGCTTTTGAAAATACCAGATCTACAAGCTCACACCACGTCACGGTGCGACGCGTTGAGAGCTTGTAGATCAGCTATTTTCGGGGCACAACCCAGCACTCTTTAGCTAGTAGAGATGCGATGTAACGACATGGACTTCTAAACAAATTTGTTCAACACAAAAGGCTGTGTTTAAGTTCAGGAGACTTTGAGAAAAAAGAAAAGCAATTCTCCTGAATGCTGCCTTCCGGCATGTGGCATGGAAAGAAGTGGCATTTGCATTTCTTTCGCATTAGTAAATTGTGGTCTGGAGAGGGCACTTGTTTTACAGACGGGTGAAAGGGCAGGGGCTGAAGCCCCCTTTGATGTCTATGTGTGCACGTCCCTGATTCTGAACATGCATTCCATTGCTAGTTTGACCACTTCAAATACTCTTTCATCTTAAAATAATTAATAACCGAAAATAGGCCATGCAGTGTTTGATCTGTGGAATCCAAATGACTGAACTCAGTCGTGGCGACTGAGAACTTTAATCCATGGAAGCGACAGAGAAGACGGGACAATGGCAGACAAACAGACACATTTTCATCACATGTAATGATTAAAAAAGCTTATAATAGGAAAGACGAACAAAGTAATAATAGTAATTAGTAATAATAATGTGGATTACCAGTTGTCATATAAGGTGCAGAAGAAACCTTGCATACGCTCCAGGTGTGTTTTATATACAGGTGAGTCTGCGCTCTCCAGCAGAGGTTGAGGAAGACCTAAAAAACAACATCACAACAGTCTGCTGAAACAATCAGACAAAACAAGACGTAAATGGAAAATATGCATTTGGCATAATAAATAAAGGTGCATTTTATGTGGCATTACTGTACGATTGTAGGTTATTTGTTATGTTTGTATATTTCTAAATTAATATGTATTGTATTTTTGGGAAGGGACAAAAATACTAAGGAACAGGAACAGGAACCTATTCTGGGGCGAAAATATCTACATGTTGCTTACACAGTAGACTGCCTATTTTGGGTAGAGATTTAGAGGGGGGAAAAGAAGGGAGCCTAGTATAGAACCTCGGGGGACTCCGGTCAACAATGTGAAAATGACGTGTGTCTCTCACCTAGAACCATGTTCTTCTCTACGTCCATCACGTCGTACGCCCTTTTGAAGGTCTCACTCAGACGAGCCATGTTCTCTGGAGCAAACAGATTGTTGTGAGTTCTGTTGTGCGAGAGACAGAGAGACAGGTGGTTGAGCTCTGACAGTGAGACAGACAGTTGAGTTCTGACAGTGAGACAGACAGAGAGACAGACTGTTGAGTGACAGAAAACGATTGATCGCAAATTCGCAATGGAGCTGTTTTCCTACCAAAGTCGGAGATCGGCTTAATAACAACATGACTCAGTGCTAGGCTAGCACGTTTTCAGTTGGGCAGGTTGGGCAGCAGGGCCAGGATCTGGGGGGTGCAGGGGTTTCTGTAGACTAGTACCTTATGAGAGCCAGCAGGTTGGGCAGCAGGGCCAGGATCTGGGGGGTGCAGAGGTTTCTGTAGACTAGTACCTTATGAGAGCCAGCAGGTTGGGCAGCAGGGCCAGGATCTGGGGGGTGCAGGGGTTTCTGTAGACTAGTACCTTATGAGAGCCAGCAGGTTGGGCAGCAGGGCCAGAATCTGGGGGGTGCAGGGGTTTCTGTAGATGGGAGCTCCGCTGGAGGTGTAGCCCGCCACGAAGCCCCCGGCCTTGGCCTCCTCCAGGTCTACGGGCCAACGGGCACGCTTCACCACGCCCAGCATGGTGTACAGGCAGAAGCTCAACTGCACACAGAGAGACAAAAAGATCTGGAGTCAATGTTCCGTCACCATCAGTGTTGCCCGCATGAGCCGAGCAGCCAAATATAGACCAAAATCACTGTGACGTCACCACAACCAAAATATATTTCCGTGTAGACTGTGACCCCTTTCCACCGGTTGGTTCCCAATGGGAACCGGTTCAGTTCTCTTTGGTTCTTAGTCCATGAGCCAGAGCTATAAAAAAAAAACTAGACCTATATTAATAGGATCAATACAAGCAAATTAATACATGATAACCTTTCCACAGTAGTGACTTTGACATATTTTCTATTATTTTGCATATTTTCCTACATAATGCCTCATTTGCATATTTAAACATGTAAAATTTGTAATACAATAAATCATTGTCTTCGTGTAAGTAATAAATTGGGGAAGTGTCATGGTGATAACAACATGTAGGTATGGTTTTGCCCACTCAATTCATAATTAACGTTTCAATTTTGTAGCTGTGGCTCATGGACTAAGAACCAAAAAGAACTGAACCGATTCCCATTGGGAGCAACCGGTGGAAAAGGGGCCAGACTGAGACAACACCGGTGTGTAACCAGGGTTGCCTGTAAGGTTTGGGAACCAGTGAAGTAAAGTACATGCGTACCCTGGTCCTGTTAATGGCTGCGGTGTCATCGTTGTCATGCTCAGTGAGCAGCTGGTCAGCACCGATGAAGGTCAGGAACTGGGCGGGGTCCCACAGCACCCTGGAACACAGCCACATGTAATTTATACACAGTACCACAGCACCCTGGAACACAGCCACATGTCATTTATACACAGTACCACAGCACCCTGGAACACAGCCACATGTCATTTATACACAGTACCACAGCACCCTGGAACACAGCCACATGTCATTTATACACAGTACCACAGCACCCTGGAACACAGCCACATGTCATTTATACACAGTACCACAGCACCCTGGAACACAGCCACATGTCATTTATAGTTATACACAATACCACAGCACCCTGGAACACAGCCACATGTCATTTATACACAATACCACAGCGTGCTGGAACACAGCCACATGGAGGGGCAGCTGACATTTATCCACAGCAATAGAAAGGTGTGTGTGCGCGCGCTTTGGCAATGTAAACGTATGTAAATGTTTTCGCATGCCAATAAAGCTTCTTTGAATTGTGTGTGCACACCTTTCTGTGCAATATGAGTAGGGTTGAAACAGTTAATCCAACTAGTCGATTTAATCCATTTGAAACAAAAATAATCGATTTAGAAACATACCGAAAATAGCCAGCTATTTCCGCTATATTCGGAGGAGTATAAGACACAGCTTGAACGAGAGGCAGAGAGTTGAACACACTGACCGCGTCATCTCCTCCGACGTCCACTGGCTCACCACGGACGACATCAGCTCCTCCATGAAGGCCTTCTGCTTGTTGAAGTCCTTGAACTGGTTGCTGATGAGCACGAGGGCCTCGATGAGAGCACACTTCTCCATCTGCGTCAGCAGGGACTCGTTGGAGAACAGCTCCTTCACGTGGTTGTAGAGCATGTCGAAACAAGGCTGAAGGAAGGAAGGGAGAAAAGAAAAAGCGTTCATAAGAGGTTAAAATATAAGATCGCCACGACAGGGGTCTTACAATTTAGACATTTAGCAGATGCTCTTAATCCAGAGCGACTTACATTAAGCAAGAACAACACATGGTATTACATCAAATGCATAGAAATAGGACCATAAGTAAGCCAAGAACCTAACATCCGTCGAACAGTAGAATAGAATACTTTTTTCCCTTCCATTTCTATGGAAAATGCATTTGTGGGATGAGGATACGCTCCTCATCCCTGAGTGGGTTGTATGCTGCCATTTGGAGCATACAATGTAGGCACGTCAGACTGAAGCATCCAGTCTGAAATCATGCTAATGCGCCCATGAAGTCCTTGCCATTCCTTAACCCATTTAGGCCTGACTTCAAATTTAAAAAAAAATCATACCCATGTGAACTGAGTGGTGCAACTCCCCCATTAGCAGGCAACAGTGCAGCACGTGCAGCACTATCTCTCTCTTTGTTTCTGACACAACAGCGCCCCTACTGGTACTAATAGTCATACTCGTTAACGTCACATACATAGGTGAACCAACACATAGGTGAACACGGACATTGCTGTTCCTTGGAGTGGTTGTACCACTCAAAAATCTTCTAAATCCTCCAGTTTTCTGAAATAAATATTTTCACGTTTTCAAAAATAGCAGACCTACAAGCTCGTAGCTATGAGCTTGTAGATCCAATAGTTAATTTCCAAGTTAATTATAACATAATATTTAAAACACCAAAAGGGGTTCCCGCCCAAAATGGGTTAAACCTTGACCCACGGCGCAGTGAGCTCACCAGAATGAACTGCGGGTAGTCTCTGCACATCTTGATGATAGAAGAGCAGGCGTGTCTCCTCACGTTCTTAACAGCCCGTGTCCGAGGCGCCTGAACGTCACACATCGGAACATTGAATATTTTCTTAAAAACAGTGACATTTAAAAAAAAGAAATCCCACTCATATGTTTAACAGCTGCTCACCTTGCTTTCCTGGACAACCTCAAACGTAATGGCAGCAAAGAGCTGGAGGCAAAAAGAACAGGCAGGTTAACAGACCACACACACAACAGAGCCGAGGTGAGGTAAGCAATTTCTGACCACTGAGTTGTAGAGACAGTTGTAGCTGCATGGGCCAGTGTAATTTAAAGTCTCCTATGTTATCCTATCTTACCTTGACGAGGACCTGGGGCAGGAAGTTGGGCCGGTGTGTGACGAAGGGGAACAGCGTGGAGACGATGGTGAGCACGCTGGACAGGAGGAGAGGGTCCCTGGTGTCGTAGTTCAGCACGGCCTGCAGGAGCTCCATGCCCTGGTCTACAGGCAGCCTCTGGAACACAAACACATTACATGATTACCTGGTGTCATATAGTTTCATCATTGTATACTTTTACTTGTTTATACATTTTCACTTTTCACTTCCTACCTCCATGACTGCCTGCCTAAATATGTCCCAAACGGTCCAAAAACTGTTACCTCCACATCCAGTATTAATAAGAGGTTAATAAGTTGTTCTGGTACCTCCACATCCAGTATCTTGAATATCTGGCCCATCACACTCTCCATGAAGACGGTCAGGGCGTCCCACTGCACCACAGAGGGAGACAGAACGGAGCACAGGCCCTCTGCCACCTTAGCTATAGGGAGGGAGGAACACACACACACACACACACACACACACACACACACACACACACACACACACACACACACACACACACACACACACACACACACACACACACACACACACACACACACACACACACACACACACACACACACACACACACACACACACACACACACACACACACATCAACCCTAGGTTACAGCATAGTTACATGCAGTGTTTCTATATAAAAAACATTATGATGATATATAAAGAACATTATGAAAGACACTTCCCACCCCGGTCAGTCACTGTTTGAACTGTTGCCATCAGGCAGACGGTACAGAGTGATCAAGTCAGGGACTTTTAATTTCGTTGTACACGTTGCAATGACAAATAAAGATATATCTATCCATCTATATGGTTACAGCATAGTTACATGCGGTGTTTCTATATGGTTACAGCATAGTTACATGTGGTGTTTCCGGTGTCGATGGGGCTGCTGATCTGGTACTGCAGCCACTCGGCAGCGATCTGGAACGCCTCCAGAGGAACGATGCGACACGAGCTTCTCACCACCTCGCTCTGCTGGCCTCGGAACGCTGTTGGGCGGAGGGGGGGGGGGGGGGGGGGGGCAACAGCACAGCGTGAGAACACCAGGGAGAACCCCCAGACAACAAGCAGTAACCAGTCACAATTCATCAAATGAAAACTACATTAAATTACACATTCAATTAACATAATTGTGTTAATTGTTTAAAGTAATTAACATGCATTTTAAAACTGTCCCTCTTTCTAATGGTTTGAGCCTCAATCACCATTCTGATATAACCAGTCCTTTTCATTTCTTTCTGGACTTTTAAAGCAGTTTTAGCTTCAGTACCACAATGTCCTGAGGTGGTGGGGGTGCTGATATGCAGATTATTTAATATTTGAGTCATTATAATATTGACGCTTGTTTCCATTCCATGCCAGCTTGGACAACCAACAATGGTGGACATTGTAAACAAATGGAAATGCAAATTTGGAACTGAAGGGGAGGAATTATACAAAGTAGGGTGGCATTGATGACATCACGATGAGGACAAAATCAGTTGAGCTGTTCCTGAGAGCAATTCCCATTGAAAGCACCTATAAGATATGAAAGCCTGATTGTTCAAAATTGGTTATTTGTGGGGATAGAAAACGCATATGGGAGCCCCAAAAATACAAAAGAAATTGAAAAAGTTGAATTTTATGTTATAGGTCCTTTAAAAGTGATGGAAATAACATGACCCCCTCACTGATTACTTCTAGTGCGTGAGGGGGCCATGATTTCTCCATTTCTTTTTTTAATTTCTTTATTTTTTAAGTTTATTTATTTTGAAAGTGAAATATCCCTTTAAGTGAGGGTGATTAGTGCGTGTAGTTTGTCGCTGTGGTTTTGAGAGGTCTGTCTGCAGTTCTTACAATTAAAGAAGGCGTTGAAGTCTTCATCACTGTCAAAGTCCAACCTGGAGAAATCACAGCTTGGGTTGTCATTCCTAGAGGGGAAGCCTGTCTAGAGAGGAACACAAACACACCGTTTATACCTGTACTGGTTGGTGTAATATTGATAGAACTGTTTATACATGTACTTATATATGTACTGGATGGTGTAGTAACTACAGTATACAGTAGAACTGTTACGGTGCTGTTAAGATAAAATCTGTGGCACCTTGACTAGGTTGGTCATGGTCGCTCGGAGGTATTTGACGGCCATCTCCTTCAAAACCACCGTCTTTGATAGGACCTCGTGTCTGAACACGGTTCCCCACGTAATCTGAGTGGAGGATTTTAAAAACTGGAGAGGAGAGGAGAGGAGAAGGTTTTTCAAGCACATTCAACAAGTGCCACAATGTGAGCTTGTTATATCTGCTAATTTCGAACCACCGTTCTAAAACCACTGTTTTAGAAAGCCTAAGGGTTTCCCCGGTTATAACGGGTTAAATGACTATCCTTAAAGTGTGTCCCACCTGACTGGGGTGCGTGGTGAAGGCTAGGAAAGCTTCGGTGTACTTGCTGAGGTTGACAGGTACTTCCACATCCACATCGCCACCCTGCGGACGGAACACGGTGCAGGCTTTTCATTCATGAACAGTACAACTTTGTTGTGAAGCGTTTATCGTCGACATAAAGCCAAAAGGTGGACTCTCACCACCAACGAGCAGAGCTGGCTTCCCAGTGCACACAGGACTTGACAGAGTCTCTTCAGGAAGGCGTAGCGGCGCTCCACCACTGCCGCCGGCTCTACTGGTCTGCAGTAGGAAGGGGAACACAAACGTCTTTGAACACGGACAGGTAGGGCCGCCGACTACACCTTTCTACACCCATCTGTATCAACGCATTCTGGGCGGGAACCCCTCTTGGTGTTATTGTTGTCATTATCGTGTCATTATGTTATACTTTAGCTATTGAATAGCAGATCTACAAGCTCATAGCTTGTAGATCTGCTATTTTTGAAGAATCGTGAAAATGTGGCACAAATCTTTGAATATACAGTATATTCTTTCAGAGCGAACGTTTTAACTAAATTATTTGCTTCTGGGGGGTCCCTGGAACAACATATTTTCAGATGGGGGTCGGCGGCCAATTACATATAATTTTTGGGGTCCTTGACATGAAATATTGATTGAGCACCACTGACATAGAAACATAGGTATTTCAGAAAACTGTCATGATTTAGAAGATTTTTTTTTAATTTTGACGTCAGGCCTAAATGGGTTAAGGGCTCTTTTCACACAGTGAGCGACGCTACGTCTGTATATTTCGCTTGGATCTGTGTGGTAGAGCTCTTCACAGGTCCAAAATGATAAGACCCGTGATTTTTGTTCCGAGTCCCAACTGGTTCCGAGATTATTATTACACATGGTAAAGTGCTTTGGATACAACCTTTTAAAAGGGACATTTCACTTTCAAAAAACCTTTGGTCATTCTTTTGTCTACTCAGGCTTATATGAACACCCCAGACAGTTGCTTGATATTTGATATTCATTTTAGCTGCCCCGCCCCTTCCTATACAAACCCATTGTCATGATAGATTAATTGTAAACACCCAACATTTTTTCTGGTGACTGATATTGTCCTTCTAATTAATACATGAGTTGGCCGTGTTTCTTCATTTACGTCTTTCATTTATTTTTAATATTTGTTTTGCAAAAGAACCACCTCCATGAGGAGGCCGGAGGAGACCAAATAACACGGCCCCCTCACATATTAGGACAATATCAGTCAACAGATTTTTTTTTATTTTTTCGATGAATCTATCATGGTTAAAATGGAGTTTGAAGTTACAATGGGTTTGTATAGGAAGGAAGGGGCAGCTAAAATAAATCTATCTAAATACTGAATCAAGCACCTTAAAAACTGTCCGGGGTGTTCACAAACTTCACATAAGCCCGAGTAGATGACCAAATGACCAAAGTTTTTTTTTAAAGTGAAATATCCCTTTAACTCGTGTTAACTCCAGTCAGATTGTCCACGCGCCTCGCTACCCGAGCGCTCGCCATCGACGCCCGTCACTGACGATGAAATACTAGGCAGGTGCTTCCCGTATGAAAAAAGGGCCTTTGATGTGGGACACACAATGCATAACCTGGTGGCATCACTTACTGTGTGGGAGAGGATTTATTGCATAACGCTGCTCCGTCTGCAGACCTGCAACCAGACACACACACACACACACACACACACACACACACACACACACACACACACACACACACACACACACACACACACAAGACAATCAACAATGTTGGATCCATAAAGCTGGACGCATGCTACACCCTCTCACCGCAGTGGTTGGAAAACTACGACACACAGACATGACGTCACTGAGCCGCGGTGATGGACGAGTCAGCCCGCTCACCCAGACACATCTCTCCGTTTTTTTACTAACCGACATTACCCTGCCGCATCCGTGATTGGTCTACTCTAGAAGTTGGGTGGGCGGTCCCACCACTGGCTGCAGACAGGATGCAGTGAATGGCTAGTATACTGTAGTATAACTGGGGCTTTAGGAGGAGGGATGGCAGGGTAATGTGACGCTCAAGAATCTCCTCAACCCAACAGAAAACCAGGCAAAGACTGTAAAAGCGGTGCTTAATTTCATGGTAGCAACACGACTGATAACATAGAAGTTATAATGGACAGAAAGGAGGTATATTCCCACCCAGAGGGAGGCAGCAATGTGCCGGAAGGCATCTAGTCTGCCGGAAATCACAAGAAGAAGAAGAAGGGATGGCAGGCAGCCTGGCCACACTTGAACTTCCATGCGTGGACAGAACTTCCATGCGTGGACAGAACTTCCATCTGTGGACAGAACTTCCATGCGTGGACAGAACTTCCATGCGTGGACAGAACTTCCATGCGTGGACAGAACTTCCATGCGTGGACAGAACTTCCATGCGTGGACAGAACTTCCATGCGTGGACAGAACTTCCATGCGTGGACAGAAACTTCCATGCGTGGACAGAACTTCCATGTGTGGACAGAACTTCCATGCGTGGACAGAACTTCCATGTGTGGACAGAACTTCCATGTGTGGACCCACACAGCAGAATGCCGCTGGGCCAAGCTTTTCCGGGAATCTGGCCGACGCGGCAATCTGCCGCACGGGTGGAGCTTATTTTCCATCCACCAGCTGTCTAAAAAACCAGAAATGACGCACAACACAGCTTCTTCTGTCCGCGCATGGAATCGATGTGCCCATAGCCAGGGTGTGTGTGTTTTCAGTGCAGGTATACTCACTGTGCAGCAGACAGGATGCAGTGAATGGCCACGTCGTCAAAAAGCAGCATGAAGGGCTTCCTGTCCTCCAGCCTGCCCTGTGTGACAAGAACCACAACACAACATGTGCTTCTTTTTATGCATTTATTTTTGAGTGGTGCAACCACTCCAAGGAACAGCAATGTCCGTGTTCACCTATGCGTCTATGTGTTGGTTAATGAGCACCAGACTATGGGGTACCAGTAGGGGGGGGGGTGTTGTTTGGTGTCTTTAGCATTTTTTTGTGATGTCATTTGGTGTTTTTAGCATTTTTTGTACTTTGATTGTGCCTTGTTTGATATTTTTAGTTTGATATACTTTGTACTTTGTCTTGTAAAGCACTTTGCGTTGCACTATGAGTACCAGTAGGGGCAAAAGTCTGGGACTGTTGTGCCAGAAACAGAGAGATAGTATTAGTGCTGCACTGTTACCTGCTAATGAGAGAGACAGTGAGAGGGGTAGGGGGAGAGTTGCACCACTCAGTTCACACGGGTGTGATTTTTTACTTGACGATTAATTGTCATAAAAATAACTGTGATTAAACGATTTGAATTGTGTTTTTCTTTCTATTTTTTGCATTGAACATTGCACGTAAAAATGTAATTTCCTTACTTTAGGCTTTGTAATTAAAAGAAACTCCACAGGGCATATAGCTTCTGCTACAATCTTCTATTTATGTGGGTCCATTTTGTTTCATTTTACGCTCTCACATTATTGTTAAACATTACTCAAAGGAGAATTTCAGTACTAGTGTGTGTGTGTGTGTGTGTGTGTGTGTGTGTGTGTGTGTGTGTGTGTGTGTGTGTGTGTGTGTGTGTGTGTGTGTGTGACCGACTGACTGACCTTTCTGCTGATGGCGATCAGAAGGCACTCTGCGGCCTCCAGCTGCAGCTCGGGGTCGCTCAGCAGCAGACACAGCATCTCCAGCAGACGACAGTTGTCGTTGGTGACGTAGGACAGCGCCACCCAGTCGATGTAGCCCGCCAGCGTGTTCAGGGTCACCACGGCCACCCGGCAGTGAGCCCGGGCCTGTGTCTCCAGGGAGAGAGAGAGGGACTGAGCCCTGGCCTGAGAGGGAGGGAGGGACAGAAGGAAGAGTACCCTTTTTGTTTTACTTAATTAAATGTATCAAAACCACAACGAAGAAATTCCCGAAAAGGTCCAGTGCAAAAGATTTACTTGAGTAGAACAGTATAAAAGGTTGATTGATCAGAAATGTAAACAGCACAAAGTACAGTCAAGCTAACACAAATAAGTCCTGGTGACTGGTTTCCATTGTGGTCCTAGGTAGTCTGTTCATCAACAAAATGAATACAATTATAATCACGTTATCATACAAACACAAAACGCTGTACGCACAAAAGAGATGGGGAAAGATATCAGGAGTGCAAGTGCCGTTTTCTCACCTGAAGTTCTTGACCAGGAACATTTGTCTGGACAAGGAAAGAAAAGAGACATTGAGAAGATTTGAATTTGAGTTCCCCCCTACAAGACCTACAAGCTTGTAGACTTGTAGGTCTGACAAACCCAAGGTCTGACAGTCATTAGACCAACAACCCACCCCAAACCCTAACCTAACCCTAACCGCAAGCACGATGCAATGCATGTCGGGAGCGACGGGTGTTGGACCTTTGGTGTGTCAGATAAGCGTGCGCACCCCGGGTTAAAAGCTATAAGGTGACACAGATGCGGTTCAAGGTCTTAAAGAGGGGGGGCTGGAGGCTATGTGTGACTGACCAGCTTGCGGTAGTCGTCCACATTGATCTGCAGGATGCCCAGCATGAAGCTGAAGATGTTGTCCATGTTCTGGGTGAGGGTCTGCTGGATGTCCCGGCGCCGCTGGGTGGGCAGCGTCTGGAAGGTGATCACGTCCTCCGCCAGCCGCAGCAGGATCAGCATCACCAGCTCCGTCTGAGCCTCCTGTGGGAGGGTTGATTTTGACAGATTGTTTTATTATTTATTTTTTTAGTCATCTGAAATGTTTTGGTTTTATTCTAGTTTTATCCACAGTATTTAGTCGACTAAAATGCATTTTGGCGGTTCTTGCTGCCATTGTAATGCCTGATTTTACACTTGGTTGCATGCTGAAAATAGCCGTTGTGAGCTTGCATTTCTGCTATTTTCAGCATGCAACCAAACATAAAATTATGTGTATTTTAGTTCTACTGGATCTCTTCTCCACTAGTCCCTCCCTGATATTTAGAGCGGGCAAGTAATGTTATCAGGCAGGTGCTACCACTAACGAACTCAGAAATTACATATACATACATATAGACATATACATACTGTATATATAGACATATGAGCATGTTTCAGTGTCGGGTGGACTAAAGGTAATGCCCCTATGTATACATGTACAGTATGTAATCTGACACCACTGCCATAACAGGCATAAGTAATCATTACCGTACTTCAAAATACTAATTTTTTTCCTCCAAAAGCAAGGTACATAGCAAATAGCTAAACCTAATAATTCAATATTGCAAACGTTCTTTCACAGAGAGGAAGAGATTTGAACGTTTGTAGCGGTCTACAGTACTTGCACGCTCTGCTTGCGCACTAGACTTGTGTGCAACAAGCAAGTAGGCACTCGACAGAGTGCAGTTCTAGTTTTGTCTAGTTTTCTTCTTTTTGTAGTTTGCCGAGCTACACCGAGTGCGTGTAATGTGTGCACAGTCCACGAAATACATGCGCGTGCAAATGCGCATGCAAACCCCAGTGCCTCCCCAGTGTCCCCCCAGTGCCTCCCAAGTGTCTCCAATAGAAATACAAGAGCAATAATACAAATTAATCTTAATTTATTAATCTAATTAATTAATCTAATTAATTAATTGATTAATCAAAACTTTATACTTTAAACTTTATACTATTTCCTCATTAACAGAGGAAATAGCCGATCTACAGGCTGTGAGCTTTGGAGATTTTCGAGTGAGCCGTGATCGAGAAAAGGCTGGGAGGAACAACTGTTATAAACATTTATGACACAGCATCATTCCCAATGGCACGGCTTGCTATGCAAAATGACATGCAGAATACTTCTGAGGTAAAAACGACTGGAATAGGGTAAGAGAATACATGAGTCACTCACCCCTACGCTGGTCAGAGATTCCATCTCTTTCAACATGTCTGGCCACTGCTGAGGCCACTCTCTCTTGATCATTTCAACTATGATGCGTGACAGAGCATCTTTAATGTGACTCTCCTCCTCCATTATGGAATGTGTTCCCTGGCAAATCAATCAACATCAAACATGCATCAGAATGAATAACCTAATCGAACTCAGGTCTTAATGGGTTAAGACAATCAGGCTTACCTCCGACAGCAGCTGCATGGCACAGTTCTTGAGCTGAACCTTCTCTGGCTGGGGCATATCATTCCATCTGAACCTGCTCAAACGCATGACACAAGTCACACAACACATCAGAACGGTATCCCCTAGGGGGGGTCGCCAAATTATTATGGCGGGTCCCCAAATTATAAAAAAAACAAAACTGAATGGCTTGAAAATGGAAATGAAGAGTTTACATATAGTACACATAATACATGCATACACATTCCCTAATGATTATATCTGGTTTCAGTATTTATTTATGGTGTATTGTCTCTATTATTAAGGTTATTGTAGCAGTCAATTTATATTGGGGGTCGGGAGGGGGCAGGGCGGGGGTCCCGAGACATTGCCAAAGCATTTCCGGGGGTCCCCGGCCAAAAACGTTGACCCTGCCCTAGGGTAGGTGGGTGCCCTCACAAAAAACATGCAGTAAAGTACATGTTGCTCTCGTCACACAAATGTCACGCATTATACTTTCTATAATATATAATAGTCTATGATAGTCAAAAGAGCCTCAATATCCTCATACCTACTTCTCCAAAGTGAGTGACAGCCACAACACTAGATGGAGAGTGACCATGATGGGGTACCACCAACACCCAACGCTAGATGGAGAGCGAGCATGATGTGTTCCCTCTTACTTACCTACTTACCTAATATTTGCCAATTTGGTATTACAAATAAATTGTCACTTTAGAAATGTGCAGATTATACCCTGTGTACTTATATTGTATGTTGGTTTGTTTACTGTAGAGTAGAGTGAGAAACAATATTGATAATCATCTCCCAAAAATAATTTGGCGACTGCCAGTTTGGGAACCTCTACCATGTGCTGTGTGAGTCATAAAGTATTCAAGAAATCAATCAGAAGCTCTTCAATTGGGCCACTCACTTGATGACGTGTTCGAGGATCTGCAGGCCAAAGTGTCTCACGACGGCGTTTTGGCTTTTATCGGCCAGCTGCAAGCCACACGGCACACAGAACACACACTTCTCTTTGAACTCTTCACAGAACTGTCGACATAATAACAGAAGAAAATGTCATACATTTATCTGCAGGCGGAAGATATTCATACAACTAGCTCTGGGGCACAGCGGTTCGGCATGCTGTAGTCTTCAGATTACATGGATTCAAGAAAGAAATTTAATCTCAGGACTGATTTTTATTTTGTTGTTAGGCAATAGATCTAATCTTTGTGAAAAGAGCACCCACACAACGCTAGTGTGGTGTTTCATGAACAATTAGTGCAAATAAAATTTATGTTGATGTTTTGGTAGCGACACAACCAACCAGCAGAATAAATCACAGATGCTTATTAACCTTTTGCTTTTAGTTCATTAGGAGATCGCACATTCTATTGCTACTTGCTGGCCAGTTCAAATAACGCTTTAATCTTAAAATAACCAATAACGGTGTATGACATCATGCACATAAGACATTCTATTATAGAATCCAAATGACTGAAATCAGTCATGGCAACTGAGAACTTTAATCCAGTGGTTCCCAAAGTGCTCTCCCCCCAGGGGTCCTTGAGGGAGTTCCAGGGGGTCCCCAGCTAAATGATAGTTTGGAACCAAATGGACCCTTGCGGGTCAAATGGTCCACACTCAGAGTTAAAATTAACATTGATTTTACAATATGAATTGGGGTCTCAGAGATATAAATGGCATTAAATGTGGGCCTGTACACTAATATGCATGTCAAACTGAGGATCCTTGAAATTAAAATGGTTGAAAATCACTGCTAGGGCCGTAAACATATTCTCTTATGGGGGTCCCTATCTCTTCAAATGGGGGTCTGCAGGCTAAAGTGTCAATTTGGACGTCCTTGACATGAAAAAGTTTGGGAACCACTGCTTTAATATACCATGTTGTGTTCTATTTATAGTATGGTAGTTTTAATTATTGTAATTACTGCAATCAGTCATGGTGGCTGATCACTTCAAATCCATGAGTAATGCATTTCAAAACATATTGTGAGCTTGTAGATCTGCTATTCATTCTTTCCATGATAGGGATGCTGGGGTTGGAGTGTTTATTATAAGCTCCCTTAGATGACCATGGTGTCATGTTAAAGATGATTACATGATCCAACAAGTCCATGTAACAATTGTATCGCTAATGCTTTTGGAACTTTAGAATACGTCCTGCAGTGCATTTCAACCACTGTGACTGTGGCATTTCTTTCCATATCCTTTAGTCTGTTGTCTTTTCGTTGTAAAGTAAAGTGCGTCTGTAAAGTGTGTGTAACGTTGAATTGCATGTAAACATCAGCTAGAGGATCCATCCATGGTGGCTATATTAAATCAGAACATTTGCCAAGAAAATAAGAGCAAAAGTCACACTGCCATTAATTATCAGTTGTTAAATTGCTGTACGCCACGTTTGTCTCCTAAACTTTACACCTCTACACTTTTTTCCTCGTCCATTCCAATGATGGCTATAGTGGTCATTGTCCCAACGAATGAATGAAGTGGCAATGTGTGCTAACATCTGTGCAATGTGGTGATGTCCAAAGCTAACATTGCTAAGTGTGCCAGCTGAGCTGTCACTAAAACACTTCACTAATTCAGTGCAAAAAGTGTGTGGACCTCTTCTAACGTGACCAAATCTTTATACTATGTATGCGTGTTTGTTTGTTTTTGTATTTTTTTTAGCTTGAGCAACATGTCGGCTTTTCAGAACAGAGCCACCATACGTCCATAGAAGCAGCTAAGCTAACCGTTAGCTCTGGAGGACCAGAGCTAGCCGTTAGCTTAGCTAGCGTGTTCAGCAGCAGCCCCGTCGACATGCAGCTCTGATATGCAGCTCTGAGCTACCTCCTCCAGGGCTGCTAGACCTCCATGGTTCAGCCCCAGTGAAGTCACACATGCTTCTATACCTTCAGAGCCTCCAGCCGGTATATCTGGCTCGACGTTGCGTCCATCGTGACGGTCACAGCCTTGATGAGCTGCTCGCACATCGATGCCACCTGCTCCGAAGACATGACTGAAGTCCTGTCTGGATGTGTGTCAGTGTGTGTGTGTATGTGTGGAGTGGGGGGACTCTAGTGTGTGTGTGTGTGTGTGTGTGTGTGTGTGTGGGGTGGGGTGGGGGACTGTGTGTGTGTGTGTGTGTGTGTGTGTGTGTGTGTGCGCGCGCGCGCGTGCGTGTGCGCGTGCGTGCGTGTGTGTACAAAACAACTGGACTCACTGACTGAATATATAGCAGCACACACACACAATTGATTTATTGCTAGTTTTGGGGGAGGGAACATTAATCTTGAACTGTTTTGGGATTTTTAATATTTTTGAAACACATAACCTATGTGACCCCAGGGTTGATGTTTATATAATGGACTATAGCATTCCTCCTCCAACCAGTTGCACTTTACATCCATGTCTCTGAGTCTCACTAGTGTCCAGACATGACATTCTATTGCTTGCAACTGACTTCTGCATTCAGCTTCAATGGTATAATTTAATAAATCACACTTGTATGAAGTAAGGGGCGCTCTTATCATCAGGGACGGATTAACCCCTACGAGGGCCCCTCATTCTTGCAGGGTCCATAGGGCACATGCGCACGACAACTACAACATGACGTCACGAGCCGCGGTAAAGAGCAAACCACCGCCACCGCTTCAGCCCTTCTCTCTGTTTTTACTCACCACCACTCAACGTTATTTCAGCTCCGGTGGTCAGCTCACCACCGGAGCGGTGGTCACCTCACCACCGAAAATGTACTTAACAACTGCTTCAGGCTTAAATAAAACTTTTGTCCAGTTAACCTCCGTTCACATGTGCATTACTGCTTCCGTAAGATTGCATTGGGAAAACTGGGGAAAACATGGTACTGACTGACAAACAACCGCTTTGTAAGCCGGCATAAGTTTATCAACTGTACAGTATCTTGCAGGTTCTGATACCTTTACTTTTTGGAAACGATACTGAGAAAAGGGTTTAATCCACTGTTATGGACAGGCTTGACCCTGTTTCGACCTGTGCAGGGATATCCTTCTGTGGAACCTCATCTCAGAGCTACAGTGTGTAGCAGTGTAGTTTGTCCGCCAAATCATCTTTACCAAATATGGCCCTGGCCTAGGGGAACTCCATATTTGGACATCAGTATCACGTCAGATTGACTCCGCGAACTGCCGCCACGCAATTGCAGTGATGTCACTCATGAGATCATCAATATAGAATATTCTAGCGCTACCATTTTCATATATTATGTGCTGATTAGCAGTGCTCAGCCTCTTGCACTTTACCTCAGTAGCCAAAACCTTGAAACAGCACGCTGGGTAAAGAGCAATGGAAGGATGCAGGCAACATCGCAACAATCTAAAGGGGGTCCTACAGTTGTCATTAGAAGCAGGGTCTGCTGCAGTATCCACCCCGGTTGAGCCCATGCCAGAGGACAGAGCAGAGTGGCTGAGAGGAGCTCTCGCAGAGGTGTGTAGATGGCAGACGGACGAGGTGGACCAGATGAAGCAGTGCCTGATCGTCCTACACAAAGACGACGTGAACGTTAAGGAGATAGAGGGAGGAGAGGGGGAGAGAGAGGAGCGCCATAAAGACGAGCGCGAGGCGGCCCTGGACCTTCTGTCGTACTTGTGCGAGAACCTGGACAATGCCCGAGACCTGATGACTCTGGGCGGACTGGAGTTGTGCGTCACCCGGTGCCTGCGTCACGCCCGAAGTGGGGTGAGGTGGCGCGCCGCCCAGCTCCTCGCCTCCAGCGCCCAGAACATGCCGGAGGTGCAGCGCTATCTGCTCAATGATGTCGGTGCGCTTCCCATGCTGCTGCAGATGACCGACACTGACCCCCATCCCATGGTCAGGGTGAAAGCCCTCTATGCCGTGTCATGTCTGGTCGGCGGGGAGCAGCAGGCGGGACTAGAGACTTTCCTTTCCCACGACGGTTTCTCGACGCTGATGCGAGGGATGCAGTCCGACGACGAGAAGCTGAGGACCAAGTGGGCCTTTCTGCTGCTCAAGATCCTCACGGCACACCCGGAGCACAAAGACACGGTTCTGTCCATGGGCATGGTGCAACAGCTGGTGTCCGTTCTTCGCTCGCCGCACTCTGCCGTGCACGAACACGTCCTCGGCGCGCTGTGCTGCTTGGTGGAGGAATGCCCCCAGGGGGTCCAGGTCTGCAGGAGGCCTTCTCTGAGCCTGGAGGAGCTGCTCCAACTGAGAGCCAATGACCTGCAGGGGAGAGAGGAGTGTGAGGAGGAGTTGGACTTCTGCCAGCGCCTGAGGTCTGTGTGCTTCGGTAGACGGCGTATGGGGCTGGTGGATCACGACACAATGCATCTCTGAGCTCCCTCACGGTCAGGGTCAATTTCAGTTTAGAATTTTAGTTCATTAGGGGCCAAGCCCGAAGGGGAAAAAAGGACCCTAATGTTTGTTTGTATTGTTTTTTCTTCTTCCGCCACTTTTTGCAGTTCTGGTAGTTCTGTGCTGTGCTGTCGCTCGCTTTCCACGGAATTCAGCACTATGGTAGAGGTCATTGGAAACGGTCAAGAACTGAAGCTCACAGTCATTCGTCAAAGGACCTCTGAACTTTAGATCTCCCAATTATATGATTGTGTGAATTATATGATCCACTCCTGGGATTTCTGTATAGCCTGCACTCCCCCTTGAAATCGCATTTCCATTCATTTGTGCAGAAGAGTCTGGACTCTGCTAATGCAGCACGTTGTGACCTTGCAGATCATCGGTGCCCCACTCAACCATGAATCCAAGCAGAGGTCCTCACAACTACTGCGCAATGGCCAAATACCATTGCGCAGTAAGCCTTCTACACCAACAAGTCTATGCGTGTACGTGTGTGCATAGCCGCATGTGAAACTATATCGTGCTGTATTTTGCTTTCCATGTTATGGTCATGGTCATGTGATGTGAGGAGAGAGAGAGTGAGAGAGAGAGAGAGGGTGCAAAGAGAGAGAGAGAGAGAGAGGTGCGGCACATCTCTCTCATGTTTAGATAATTGTCACGGAAGCCGCTTGGCAAGCCGTGGATCTACAAGTGTTGCGTGCAGTAGCCTACACCATGCACCGTGCATATCCACGGATATCCCAAGCCGTGGATATGCCGTGCATGCCTATTCCATTCATGTTGAATAAAGAGGAATAGCTATATGGAGAGAAATAATTGCATTTTATTAGTTTGGTTGCTTTTTTGGGAGTGTTGTTTTGAAAATGTTTTGAAATTATAATAATTAAAATAATAATAATACGGAGATCCATAAAATGGCGAACCACAAATGGGTCCCGAGTCTCCCGACCCACTGTTTGGGTACTAAAGTTTGTTGTCTTTTATTGGACCTTTGCTGCATCTAGTGTGGAAATTAAGGACTCATTGCTTACACATTTATGAAGCTTTCTTTATTTAGGCCCAGGCCCACCCACAAATACAACATCTGCAATAAAGGTCTGATCTTATCTTATTGACCTTGTCAATTAATGAACAGTTATTTCTACACAAAGAATAAAATGACAACATATGACGATTCAACATCCTGTGACAAATTCATAGTTTGTTATGAAGGTATAACGTATCTAGGCTCAATAAGAACAAGTGCAGAGAAACTCAGTTCATAAAGACATTAATTGATTGATTGATTGAAGTATTTATTAACGGTTTGCAGAATAACTGTGAACTGTGAGTGGACGACACCATAAAGTATTACACTTGTTTACAAGAGGGTCCACCATTTTCAATTCATAACATTTAGACATACTACAGGGGTGGAGTGGCTGGATGGTAACCGTAAGGTAACCGTAAGGTAACCGTAGGGTTGCCATCATCTTTTTTTACCTAAATCTAACACAACATCAATGAATCAACACCCAATGAAGGGCCTCAGAGTCAAACCCAATACTGCACGGTCCAGTTTGACAGTTTCCCCAAAGGGCCCCTGAGAGCCAAGGGCCCCTGGGCAACGACGTCGAGTCTGTGGGGGCTATGGGGCTGTAGCCCCCATGAAGAATTAAATAGCCCCTTTTAGCCTCCATGAAGATTTTCGTGGACATTTTATATTAACATTACAGATTTTCTGGGAATTATTGACCCTCTGTGACTCCGTCGCAAAATTCCGAAAATGTGAACCTCTCCGCCGGCTGTTCAGAGGTGTTAAAAGTACTCAAATGCTAATCAGGTTTCTTTTGTTTTCACCTAGCCGCAGGTATTATATGCCTACAGTACAGTGCCCATAGGCGGCGGGTGTGTAAGGCTAGGGAAGGCTTAGCCTTCCCAAAAATTATGCTGGGTATTTTTTTAAATATATATAATATATGTGCGCAGCATTATATAGAAGGCTATTGTGTGTGTGTGTGTGTGTGTGTGTGTGTGTTGTTGCTGCTCCCTGGTGATCGGGTAGGTAGGCTATACAGCAACTGGCCTAATCAGCATATGATTGGCTACTATTGGTATGTCTGTAAACCTCGTCCGCTTCCAGTGGCTTTGTAGCAAACAGTAGCGCACGCTGGTTTGTTTTGGGAAACAGCAAAACGCAAAATGTATTTTCCAAGGCAAAGATAAAGTAATTCAGAAGAAGAAGCTGTGACTCGGCTGTCAGAACTCAGCACCACCACCAGTGCCCGCACGGTTCACACCACTGCAGCAACACTGACACGTTCAGCGGAGTGACTGCTGTCTCTGTGCCTTCTGTGAAGAGCCATGAGCCGCGACTCCCGGGAGGGGCAGCAACACCGCCGGGTAATCTACACAGACTATAGTGAGACTAAACACACTGACTCTAGAAAAGACCCATATCGTCCAAAATAGGCTAATCAGTCGTTGTCTGTGTATAGGCTAATTAATTGGTAAAAGTACGCTAAATAACTCATTTTTAGACCATTTGGGAAATAAATAAATCTGCCGCGGCGCGATCTAAGGGTAATGGACACATAACGGACACCCGGGTATAAATGCAATAATTTATTAACAAGAAAATAATGAATATTTACAGATATATGACATGTTAAAGAAATCTGTCGGTGAGCACTTATAACATAGTTGAAACAACAATAATGAGACAGACACAATTCAGAGTTTCAGAGTATTGGAATAGAATGTATTCGAATACGGAGACAGCAGTGACGCGTTACAATGGAACACCGTACTGACTCAACACATCTCAGTCAGGCTTTAGCTTAAATACATTATTACCCCCCCCCCAGGGGTGGGTGGGTCTTGTATACATGACATCAGAAGACCCCTTCAGAACCACACATGTCACAGGTCACAGACAACAGCTTCTCATGGCTTGGTTTATGACGTCCTTAAATGTACAAGCATTCCACATTTCCTTGACATTTCCCCCATTTATTCATTTAAGAACTCAAAACCAATATCACAACTCTCCGGACGTAGAAGTAGGCGAAACGACCCTGAAATCACATATCAGGTAAAAAAATTCCTACAAGGCTCTCTTTAAGTCTATCAGAGCAACCGCCCTCAGGCCTACGTTACACAGCGTCACCACAGTTTTATAACAACAAACAAGGCGAAGCCGTCCGCTCAGAACTGTCCACCTGCACACTTGACAGTGTGCTGCAGGCGTCACGTGGTTAAAACTGCACAGAGCAATCCAAACCGGCAGTCTTGTAGCTCCTGCACAGGGCTCAAACACAAAGCACTAGGCTATTGCACATCTCATCCACAAGCTCAGCTTGCAGATTGGCCATCTTGACAGAACAGCTGCAAACGTCACAGCTTTCCAAAGACCGGAAATTGTCACCGCACAGGTGACGCAGCATCATTCTTCTGAAGCACATGATCGCAGAATTCAGAGTCCAGAGTGCCAACAGCACTTATATCCCTCATTTAGGAAACCAGCGTGGAGACGTTCGCGGATAGCAGACTAGCCACGCAACAGCTGTAGTGAGTCTACAGTCCACCTGCCTGCTGGCAATATAGCCTGGTTGTGATATGTAGATGTGATTGATATTTTTTGTTTGTTTTTTTAAGTCATTCTATAACAACACAAAGTAATTGAATTTATTTTATATATTACTATGTTATTACTAATTTTATGTATAACTATATTACTAATTGTATTTATTTGATGTATTACTATGTTATTACTAATTTTACTTCATGCATTACAAATAGTATTTGTTTTATGTATTACTGTTATTACTCATTTTATTTTTTATGCATTTATTTATTTTATGTATTACTGTTATTACTAATTTTATGCATTACTATATTGATAATTTAATTTATTTTATGGATTATTGTCTATATTACTAATTATATTTATTTTATCCATTACTATGCTATTACTAATTTTAATTTACTTTTATTTTACTATTTTAATTTACTTTTATTTTACTATAATCTATTTTTTTATCGTTCGTTTTATCCATTTATTTATAATTATTATCTAGTTATTTATATTGGTTAATTATTTTATTGTTTAGAGCCCTGATTGATCACATCTACATATCACCACTACCAGTCAGGATCTGAGTGACTCAGAACCCTGGTGACCTCCAGATGGAGCCACACAGGAGACCAGCAACGTCCTAAAGAAAAGAAAGAAATGCTCATTACTACTTTGTTCATAAAACAATATTGATTGAAATATTTATTAACAGTTTGCAGAATTACAGTACATGTCAAGCACAAACTCAATACAAAGACTGTTAACTGCAAGTGGACGACCCAATTAAGCATTACACTTGTTTACAAGAGGGTCCACCATGTTCAATTCTTCAAAACATTTAGAGACGTACAAAGACACTTCTATATAGTCAAAGAACAGAACAGGAATTCATCATAAAGGAGGTAAAAAGGGAAAATAAACGTATACAGTGAGGGAAAAAGGGAGTCACAACATACACATGCACTTACAGTAACGTTTAAGAATAGGGATTGACCGATTATCGGCAACGGACGATTATTGGCTTTTTACTATAAAGCCTATAAAAAAGCCCCAACCCTAAAGCGGTTCGTACTGTCGAGTTCCTCACCGAAGCGGTTCGTATATGTTGAGTTCCTCTCCGAAGTCTTCCAGCGTCTACCCAGATCTCCGTCCTCTGTCCTCCCATCCATCCAGGCCCAGGTCCGAAGTCCTCCAGCGTCTACACAGATCTCCGTCCTCTGTCCTCCCATCCATCCAGGCCCAGGTCGGAAGTCCTCCAGCGTCTACACAGATCTCCGTCCTCTGTCCTCCCATCCATCCAGGCCCAGGTCCGAAGTCCTCCAGCGTCTACCCAGATCTCCGTCCTCCCATCCATCCATGGACAGACCTGCAGATCTCTAGAGGCTCCAGCTGCGTCTGCCATTTCCATCCTGAGAGAGAAAGAAGAAAGCATTAGCTCTACAAGCTCACAACACGTTGCAACGCGGTGTGAGCTTGTAGATCTGCTATTTTTGCTGAACGCTCCCTCAGAATAGGGATGCTGGGGTTGAAGTGGTAGTGTCATTAAGACTTTGATTAGCTTGGAAGGCTGACAGACATTCAACCACAGTGCCACTAGGAGGCATCAACACATGTACAGTCCTCAACATCTTTTGTCATTTTTTATTCAAGTGCTTCTAAAAGCAGATGAGATATTGACTCTCAAACTATTGTGCATTTATTATTTGTCATTTAGATTTATCATAAAATATTTAAAACATTTGGATGACTGTAGTAAATGATGCCATTCTTCGTGCCATAACAGTACAAAAGCAGTTATCCATCCTCAGAAACAAGCCATAACTATTCCTACTCACAGCTCATCAGAGTCCTCTGAGGAAGCCCCCCGGGGGGGGGGGGGGGGGGGGGGGGGGGGGGAGATTTGGAACGGATCTCTGTCCGGGAACATCAGCTCGTCTATCGATATCTCCATTCTAACAAAGAAAGAAAAGAAAAAAAACACACCAAATTAGCGTTGCTCTGTGTGTGCATGTGTGTGTGTGTGTGTGTGCGTGTACCCTGTCCAGCAGTGGCGTTCCAGTGACGTCTACCCAGATCTCCGTCCTCCCATCCATCCATGGACAGACCTGCAGATCTCTAGAGGCTTCAGCTGCGTCTGCCATTTCCATCCTGAGAGAGAAAGAAGAAAGCATTAGCTCTACAAGCTCACAACACGTTGCAACGCGGTGTGAGCTTGTAGATCTGCTATTTTTTGCTGAACGCTCCCCCCAGAATAGGGATGCTGGGGTTTTAAGACTTTGATTAGCTTGGAAGGCTGACAGACATTCAACCACAGTGCCACTAGGAGGCATCAACACATGTACAGTCCTCAACATCTTTTGTAATTTTTTATTCAAGTGCTTCTAAAAGCAGATGAGATATTGACTCTCAAACTATTGTGCAGAGTCATTTAGATTTATCATAAAATATTTAAAACATTTGGATGACTGTAGTAAATGATGCCATTCTTCGTGCCATAACAGTACAAAAGCAGTTATCCATCCTCAGAAACAAGAAAGAACTATTCCTACTCACAGCTCATCAGAGTCCTCTGAGGAAGCCCCCGGGGGGGGGGGCTTTGGAACGGATCTCTGTCCGGGAACATCAGCTCGTCTATCGATATCTCCATTCTAACAAAGAAAGAAAAGAAAAAAAACACACCAAATTAGCTTTGCTCTGTGTGTGCATGTGTGTGTGTGTGTGCGCGTGTACCCTGTCCAGCAGTGGCGTTCCAGCGACGTCTACCCAGATCTCCGTCCTCCCATCCATCCATGGACAGACCTGCAGATCTCTAGAGGCTTCAGCTGCGTCTGCCATTTCCATCCTGAGAGAGAAAGAAGAAAGCATTAGCTCTACAAGCTCACAACACGTTGCAACGCGGTGTGAGCTTGTAGATCTGCTATTTTTTGCTGAACGCTCCCCCCAGAATAGGGATGCTGGGGTTTTAAGACTTTGATTAGCTTGGAAGGCTGACAGACATTCAACCACAGTGCCACTAGGAGGCATCAACACATGTACAGTCCTCAACATCTTGTCATTTTTTATTCAAGTGCTTCTAAAAGCAGATGAGATATTGACTCTCAAACTATTGTGCAGAGTCATTTAGATTTATCATAAAATATTTAAAACATTTGGATGACTGTAGTAAATGATGCCATTCTTCGTGCCATAACAGTACAAAAGCAGTTATCCATCCTCAGAAACAAGAAAGAACTATTCCTACTCACAGATCATCAGAGTCCTCTGAGGAAGCCCCCGGGGGGGGGAGCTTTGGAACGGATCTCTGTCCGGGAACATCAGCTCGTCGATATCTCCATTCTAACAAAGAAAGAAAAGAAAAAAAACACACCAAATTAGCTTTGCTCTGTGTGTGCATGTGTGTGTGTGTGTGTGTGTGCGTGTACCCTGTCCAGCAGTGGCGTTCCAGCGACGTCTCCCACGATCTCCATCCTAACAAAGAAATAAAGATTGATTAGAGTGACCAAGAGCCAGATATATATATATATATATAGCCTAGTCCTACATCAAACTTTTATTTATAGAGAAATTTTAAAACAGAAGCTAAACATATCACTTGCAGTAATCAACGTTTAAAGGACCACTTCACCACTTTTCAACCTATCTTCATTATACTAGTCCTCACTAATAATGGCTACCATTTTTTTGGTGTCTCATAGGACTGTGGGCAGTTCAGAAACCCGTCCACCAGTGACATCATCGATAAGGATTCCAAGCTATTAGAAACGGCAGGCTTTCTAGTCCTGAAAAGTTGCAATGCAAGAATGGAAGCCATCGTTCTCACGATAATAAAAATCTAAACATTTTTGTAAATAGATATTGTTTAAAAATAATCTGCCTAACGATGATGTCACTGGTGGATGAGTTTCTGAACAGCACAGTCCTCCTATGAGAAGCAGACTGAGTAGGATCTTTTTTTACTATAGAGTTCTTACTGTGCGGTTCCTCACCTGGCAGGCCCAGGTCCGAAGTCCTCCGGCATCTACCCAGATCTCCGGCCTAAGAAAGAAAGACATGTAAAGACAATATTTTGCAGCTTTTGTTGAGCTGAAAATTCTGAACCACTTAAACCCTCTATATATATATATATATATATATATATATGATAAAACAGACCTTTAAAGAGAGCATTTGGTATATGCTCCGATTTCACTCTACACAGATTGATTTGCCAAAAATAGCAGATCTACAACAAACATGTTGCAACGCGATGTCACTCTGGATGTGAGAACTGCCTAAATTGTTGAAATTCCTAGACGTGATCAATTAGGGTCATAGGGTGTGCTCTTCGGTGATAGCAGTGGTGTCATTTGTATATTTTTACAGTCCCACTCCTCCCCATCATATCTTGCGGTGAAGCTGGACAGAACACTGTCCTTTAAACAACACCTGACAGCGTCAAGAGAAAGACCACCGCCTGTGCCGCACCGATACGGCGTCCAGCTGGTACCGAGGCTCTGGTGTTCCCCACTGCTGAGTACTGTGCCCCAGTCTGGAGCCGTAGCCCTCATGTTGGTTTTGGGGCTTTTTATGCCTTTACTGATAGTGAACAGTATAGACAGGAAAGGGGGAAGAGATGGGGAGTGACACGCGGCAAAGGCCGTCGGGAGTCGAACCCGCAGCACGCCGTCCGGCTGGCTTGGCAGCATAGGTGCCCAGACAGTTGAGCCAACTGTCCGGGCCACACTTAAATATTTAATTGCAATTTATTAGAGCGACAATAATCGTCCAGTAAAAAGAAACCTCATAATCGTGAAAGGCCGGTTCTTACTGTGCGGTTCCTCACCGGGCAGGCCCAGGTCCGAAGTCCTCCGGCATCTACACAGATCTCCGTCCTAAGAAAGAAAGAAATAAAGACTACATTAGCTTTTGTTGAGCTGCATATTCAGAACCACTTAAACCCTCTATAGATTTGATAAAACAGACCTTTAAAGAGAGCATTTGGTATATGCTCCGATTTCACTCTACACAAATTGATTTGCCAAACATAGCAGATCTACAAGCTCACAACACGTCGCAATGCGGTGTGAGCTTGTAGATCTGCTAATTTGGCTCAACGCTCCCACCAGAATAGAGATGCTGGGGTTGAAGTGGTTAAAAAAAAGTGTCATTAAGACTTTGATTAGCTTGGAGAGCTGACAGACATTCAACCAGTGCCACTAGGAGGAATCATACTGCCATGCTATACTTCGTACCATAACAGTACAACAGATATCCATCCCAACAAGAAATATTCCTACTCAGCTCATCAGAAGTCCTCAGAGGAAACCCCCGGGAGGGAAGCTTTGGAACGGATCTCTGTCCTTCCACGACGTCTACCACGACCCATCCACCCTAAGAAAGAAAGAACGAAAGATTAATTTAAGTGACCAAGAGCCAGATATATGTACATTGTGTCCTTTCACATCATACACAAAATGTATAGAGAACATTTAAAACAGAAGCAGACCATACCACTCGCAGTAATAGAAAAGTCTAAGTGGTTTCTTACTTTGAGCCGCCTTCAGAGCCCCCCATGCAGATTCATCCATGGACAGCGAGAACTGCAGATGTCCACCTGTAGGGGCTCCGGTTGAGCCTCGCAGCATCTGGAATGAAGACATGGTTATAGTCTATGAATGGCTTTGCACATCACTCACTTGTTGCTGCTGCCAATAGGAATTTGTGATGTCTGTGTGGCGACAATTGCTGTGTGTCTGTTTTTTTATAATACATACAATTTATATAGCACTTTTCAAGGTACCCAAAGTTGCTTCACAAAACAGTAAAAACAAATTTATTTGAA
Organism: Protomyctophum bolini; assembly: GCF_963924005.1. Taxonomy (NCBI): domain Eukaryota; kingdom Metazoa; phylum Chordata; class Actinopteri; order Myctophiformes; family Myctophidae; genus Protomyctophum; species Protomyctophum bolini. The sequence goes on along the minus strand of NC_137875.1, from coordinate 14,916,922 downwards.
AATAAACTAGATTAAAAAGGTTCAAAACTAGAATTTTTTGGCATGTTTGTGAAGCTTTTCGGTTCCACACCAGTAACTGCTGTTCAACACTAACAGCTACATCCATGACCTCCCTGCAACAACATCAATGAAGTATGGCTATGCAGACGACCCGAGTACTGTGTCCCAGTCTGGAGCCGTAGCTCTCATGTCAAGAAGCTGGATGCTGCCCTCAACACCGGATGGGCCACCCCAAACAAACTGCCTGCCTGTTCTCGCTGGAATCACTCCAACAGAGGTCAGACGAGAAGCAGCCACGCTGGCCCTCACCGGGAAGGCACAGCTGAGTGAATCCCAGCCATCTCCTCCACAAGGTCGTCAGAGACACCACAGCACACGTGCCTCAAGTCACGGTGCCCTTTGCCACAACACACACACACACACACACACACACACACACACACACACCAAGTCACGGCGACCTTTGCCACAGCACACGTGCCTCAAGTCACTGTGCCCCTTTGCCACACAGGCCCAGGAACTGCTCCACACAACACCAGCTGACACCTCCAAGGCATCCTGGGTGAAGGCAAGACAGAGGGACCAGTGGAATACATTGAGGACCCCAAATATGTTCTTTGCCAGCACCTCCCCTGCAAGGAGTGGACAACCCTCAAAGCAGAAGTGGGACATCTCGGACAGTGCCCACTGTGAATGCGAGGATCCACTACAGACTGTGGAACACGTAATGACCATTTGCCCCAAATACCGGCCACCGAATGGTGATCGTGGCTTAGGTGACCTAGACAATGACACATTGTACTGGCTTGCTGCAACAGAGCTGAAGTTCTATGGACATACGGCAGAAGATGTTTAAGAAACTTATTTTTTGTAATTTCTTCATTTTTTCGGCAAACCTTTGTGGCATTTAATTTATGGAACATGTGGATGTTTCTTTATTTATTGGTGAAGTTTTAGTGCCACTTGTGGCATTCTTTGAAATGTATTGACACGTTTGATATATGTTTTTGTTAGGGATGTCCGATATTATCGGCCGATAAGGCATTAAAAATTAATAACCCTAACCCTTAATTTTACTTTCTTTATTATTTTACATTAAAAACATCTATACAAGCTCACAATACAATAAGACACATGTGAGCTTGTGAGAGATTAGATCATTTTAGATGAGACATTTTGCATAATGAGTCATTATTAATAATTACTTTTGGTATTTTAAGTACATTTTATACCAAAACCTTTGTACCTTTACTCGAGTACATGTTGAATTGTAACTAGTTGTAATTGTAACGAGTATTTCTATATTGCAGTATTGCCTACTTTTATTTAAGTAAAAAGTTTGAGTTATGTTTCCACCACTGGAAAAAGCCTGCATATCGGTATCTGTTGATATCGGCAATTAGGAGTTGGACAATATCCAACACTGACTGTCGGACATCCCTTGATTTGTGTGATTTTTGTGGAGCTTTTAGTGAGTTTGTGGCATTTTGTGCAGCTTTTGTTTGTTTGTTTTGTGAACGACCAAAGAGCACACCCAGTATGTATCACAAGGCTATTCCACCAGTCATCTACATCTCATAAGCGGCCATGAACTAAACACCACAGATATCACAATTTGACTTTGGCAGCAGCAAGAAACGACTGATATGCAAAGCTCTTCAGCCATGCTTCTCTCTATACAAACACTCATAATGTCCACATGGACATCTTAGCTGTCAGGATGGGGTGGTTCACACAGGAGACCAGGTTCAGTGTTCTAGCAGCATCTACGGTCATCTCCATCTATATTAGAAAGAAAGAAAGACATCAGAAGCTGACCATATCACTCACAGTAATAGAAACATTTTAAAAGGATCTCTGGCTAATAAGACAAATATTCCTTAACATTATACTTGCCATCTATAACTAAAATTGTAAAATATAAACCAGTTAAATATTTTATTTCTTTCATATAATCTTTTACTACATAGGAACTGTTCCCGTCGCAGGTTTATGATGTCCATGTGTGGTCCAGCGCTATGGAATGCACTTGCTAATAAAAAGTACTTAAAATATTGCTTTGATGCTTATATCAATTAAGCTGTTTTTGTATTAGCAAACACACGGACAGGCCTCTTTCATACTGGAGTAGCCTAATTAATCCGCTTCATTTACAGACATCAGTAAAACGTGACGTGACGTCCGTATTTAGAATACAACAGCAGTGCTTATTTTCCAGATCCAAACTTAGCGTTGCACAAAGCTTGCTTAATAGCGACATCAATTCATTCCAATCCACATTAAATGTCGCGCTCTGCACGTTCATTCATCCGTATGGTATCGCTCATTTCATTAGCTTCAATAGCGTGACACATCCATGGTTAGATCCTTCCAATCGATCCAATTTCAATACTTGTGTCCGTATCAGAGTAAAGATTTCAACTTGAATGTAGGGCCAATATGCCTTTCTTTCTTTTATCACCAGAGATATACGGTTTAACGTGCTCACACTTTGGGACTTGGGCGTCTTGTTGTTTACTCACTTGTAGTCGTTTGTCGATGGTGATTGATGATGACTGTCAAGTTATTCGGGATTTTCTTCAGAAACCTTTTTGCCCAAACTTGAAAAACGGCTTAGCCGACAGGGGGAACTGTGGTCAACTCAAAAAGACAACTTCTTTCCTCTTTTGTTTGTTTTTACTTGAAATTGTGGTACAGGTAAGTACAGTTGTTGGTTAGGTATTAGGTATTTAGGCATTAGGTTGAAAACCTTAAACAGAGAAAAAGACAAAAAACAAATACAAGCTGTCATTAACCAGTGGTGGAAAATAACGAAGTACAATTACTTCGTTACTGTACTTAAGTACAAGTTTGGAGAATTTGTACTTTTATTGACTACTTTTCTTTTGCTGTATTTTTACTTTTACAAGGAAAAAAATCGTACTTTTAATGCGCTATATTTAAAATCGGACACCTCGTTACTCGCTACAAATTAAATAATAAAATCTTATATTTGTCTTACTGGAGGAATGCGCAGTTGAGAATTGAACAGGGCTGCTCCACTCTCAGATAATAGGGGGGCGGAGTTGTGTTCTGCTGCCTGGCCTGCTTTGAAGACGGCAAGACGCACACACTGTGTTTTGTCACACGCATTCAACATGGATGACTGAGACACAGTCTTAGCAGAAGGATTTTTTATTTTTGTCCTTATTTATTTTCCCCCCCCATGTGATTATAGTACAGCAGTGTTTTAAACATGCCTTAATATTTAGCGGAAAACCAACCAATAAGTCCCTATCCGACACAAATTAACTAATCTTTCTCAGCCGTCACTGGAGCGCGCATCTAGCTACTGCATGATGATCATGCACGCTGACAGACAGCAGACACTGTCCCAACTCCTAACACAAACACTGAGGGAACTTGTTGTTGTACACACATAATGTGCCACGAAAAATAGCTTCCAATAGCTTAGTTGGTTATTATCGCTTCGAGGAGGTACGTGTCCATAATATCGCCACGAACGGCCAACAAAAGACATCTCTCTTCCACAGTGAATGAAGCGCAGTGATGCCTAATTTATTCTTCGCCGTACAAAGTGTTCCGTGCTGAAAATAGCTGATATACAAGCTCACAACTCGTCGCGTCCGGACACGTTGTGAGCTTGTAGATCAGCCAACCCCAGCATGCGGAGATGCAGGCTCTGAGAACGTTCAGAAACTTTTGCCTTCACAATAAAAGCATGAAAAAGCCCATATAGAGAAGGAAAAATAATTCGGTGGCATTTCACATTGCAAAAGAGCAATTTTTGTAAAATGTAAAAAATATATAAAAATTAAAGCAAAAAAAGAACGAAAAAGAACTATAATATAACTCAGTTCAAAATTTGGAATGATGAACTATGAACGGAACTAGTTCATTTTAAAAATATTGAACTGTGAACTGAACTATAGTTCCTAAAAAAACACGATGTATGCTGTTGGGGGTTCTGTATTTTCAGTATTTGTATGCTATTTAATTTTTTGGAATAAAGCCACTTTTGACAGGATGACAATTTTGGAAATGCATTTCTTTGTATTCATTTTGAAAATAATTTTGTACTTGTACTTTGTAATTTTTACTTTTATACTTAAGTACATTTTACGCCGGGTAATTTTTTGTACTTAAGTACATTTTATTTGAGGTACTTTTATACTTTTACTTAAGTAACTTTCTTAATGGGCACTTTGTACTTTTACTTACTCAAGTAGAGAATCAGTACTTCTACTTAAGTAAAATATTTTTGTACTTTTTCCACCACTGTCATTAACTATGTAAGGTCATACTTAAACAAAAACAATAACTGAAATTCACTCATTTCACTCGAATAACCATAGTTACTAATGTAACATACATGACTGAATCACTAGTCACTTGGGTAATCTAAATAAACGGTTGTTTTAACTCATATTTCTTCCATAATTCAATTCAAGATCATCACCTTAGCAAGCCTATATGCAACTTAAATCAAACTTATAGCTAATTATAGCAGTTAAATTTGGCCTAGCAGCACAAAAACATAAATAACTTTTATAATAAATTTAAGCAACAAAATAAACTTCAATGCAGTAACAATTAACGCACCAGTGGCATTCCCCTTGATGGCTTGAGGTTTCAGTCTTCCCAGCTCCAATGTTTGCAGTTCAGTTCATGAAAAGTCTTTCAGTCTGTCAGTTTGTTCTGCTTCTCTCCATGCTGTGTTCTCCACTGCTGCTGCTCTCATACTGGACAAACACTTCCTGTTTTCAGTGCCTCGCCCCAATCAGTGATTGTCACCAGGTGCTGACTACTCATGATCAGTGATTGACACCAATGACTGATGCCAATTAGGCCAATTAGGGGTTTTGACAGCACAATGACTGCAACAGGTTGATATTATGGTAGGAGTTTGTGTCGTGTGAGTGTAATGGTTTCAAAATAAACGGGGCAAACAAAACAAGAACAGGCTCCAGACATAAACTAAATAAAGGTCTCAAAAAACAGACGAGCGCAGGGTTCAATAAACAAATAATAAAGTACTTTTTTTTCTTTCTTTCCTTTCTTGTTTGTGCGTTGCGTGCGAGCTGTTGAAATCTGTGTCTCTGCTCCGCTCGGCCGCGACAGTCCCCCCCCAACGCAATTCTGGCTACCCAAAGTAGGCTACCAGTGAAAACATCAACTTATTTTTTCCCACCGCTGCGGGGGGGGGGGGGGGGGGGGGCTGCGGGGAGGCGGGGCTGCGGGGAGCCCCCATGAGGATCATCAGAACTCGTCGGCTCTGCCCCTGGGCCACGGCCCCACTGGCCAAAGGATAATTTGGTCATGGAATACAAAGATATATAATAAGAGCGCCCCTCACTTCACAGGTGTAATTTTTATTAATTTATAAAGCTGTTTTACAGGCAGTAGGCCTACAGGACCGGGTCCGGAACTGTTCTTCTGTATAGTGTGTTGTTGTAGCCGTTGTCAGGAGGACAGTTAAATTGTTACACTTCAAGAGGAAAGTGTAGTAGTGCTAGTTGCAGCATCAGTTGTTCTGAAGACAAGTAATTTATGTGGAAAATAAATACAAACATGGAATAAATATCGTCGTTCGCCTTGCCGAAAGAGCCACATGCTTGTAAGTTACATGCAGTTGTTTTGTTTCCCAACTGAGAGAGCAGAGCACAGACTTAATACTCAGTTTCTTATGTGGACACTTGAAGCTAACAGGCTAACGTTAGCTTTGGGGCAAAGGTAACAAGCTGTCCCAGTGTTTAGGTTATTAAATGTTGCTTTTTCTGTTGCTTTCGCAGCCGCTTAGTTCTGTCGCAAACTATTCCATGGCCCAATAGTCTGTCGCTGGCAGTCGACTATAACTGTTCAAAATGCTGTTACCATAGCTGTTTTGACGTTAGCAAAGCTTCTATTGTTAGCTACCAGTGGTGGAAAATCACACCCATGTGAAGTAAGTGGTGAAACTCCGTGTGGGGGTCCCCGGGGAGGGGGGGTCCAGACCCACAGGAACGCACCCAGGGTGCCGGCCCGATTCCGGCGAGCCGCCCCGCGTCCGAAACTGTTAAGAAATGACAGTTACCGTGTGGGGGTCCCTGTACTGTACTGTCATTGTACTGTACTGTCACACCTGAAATCCCCATATATACAGTTAATATGTGCGTGTGTGTCTGTGTGTTAGGTTGCGCACAGGTGGTGAAAAACAACATGCTGTTTTCATGCTCATAGGTATAGCCAGCCAGCCAGCCAGCTACCCACACACATACTCACTTAAGGCAGTGGTTTGCACCACTTAAACAGTACTCACATTTTTTACTTCAGTCAGTAAAAATGTACTCGAGTAAGTACAAAAGTGTTGGGATAAGTATACTCATTATACAGTATGTTTCAGGTTTTCAAAATGTAAATCTTCTGGAAATAGCAGATCTATGTGTCGCTATTCAATGTGACAATGGCCGAAGTGGTTACTGTACATATTTTGTAATACTAATACAAATCTACACACTTAGTAACTAGCGTTTTTAAAAATAATACTCAGTAAAGTACAGATTACAAACAAATAATAAACAGTAACAACAACAGTAATAACAGTCAATGTACTTCATAACTGTCCACCACATGTTTAATCATGTTGTCCCCACAAAGAAAATAAAGTATCTTCACCATTTCACGAAGTTTTGCAAAATGTCAAAAATTGATCTGTTTCTTTGAGCATGTATAAGTGCGATTACTTTTCAAATATAATTGCTGTAAAAAAGGACAATATTTTCTTCAGACTGGTGTACTGGAGTAGAAGTTTAAAAATAGTGGCGGAGAAAAAAAGCCTGAAATGACTTTTGTATTTGACAGTTTTGTGGTGTCGACTCAACCCGTGTAGCTGCTGTCCAGCTTGTGGACATTTAAAAGTGGACCAACAAAGGTTCCAGAATTCAAGGTTTGTGGCTTGTGTTTGTATCGCCTTCCTAAACCCAAACAAACGTACGCATGATTTTGGCCATGTCGATATCGCGCCCCTTTCTCTTGAATGGAGGTAACTTAAAATTGACCGATTCCGTAGCCTGCGTGCATTTACTAATATCTGTCACTGTTTCAAGGCGTATATTACATTTTCCCTTGTTAAACAGGCTATTTTCATCTGTTAAGAGTTGAAGATGGATCAAGATTTGGACTATCATGAAAGGTATTAAGCCCTTTAATGAACAGTGGGATGGTAGCCCCGTTTGGAACCTCACCTTCCGCTATTAGCTCTGAGAAGAGGTTCCGTGTTGGGATATCCCTGCATAGGTAGAAATCGGTCGATCCCGGCTCCAAGAACAGTGTAAACCCTTTTCGGAGTGTTGTACCCAAAAGTAAAGGTATTTCTTGAGTGCTAATTTAGTGAGCCTGTGGCCAGTCAAGCCCTGTGTCTGCATGCGCAGTACTGCTTCCGTAAGATTGCATTGGGAAAAGGAAAACATGGCACAGGCTGACTAAATAAGCTATTTAAGCAGTTGTTTCACCCTGCTCCAAACATTTGCATCTGTAGCTCTCAGAAAATACTACTTTTTGAGGGGCGCTCCTATATACAGGTTTAATGTTTGTTTTTAGTTCAATGTTTGTTTTAAAAACGCCATTGACAATGAAGGGAAAATTTACGTCACCTTGTCCCAACAAACATTAAATGCCATGGCATTAACAATAAAGAGAATTTAATTAGTTTGTTTTGTCAACGTTTGTATACCGCTGTTCACCTGGTCCCTGGTCCCTACATCACCATTACATCACCTAATCATAGCAACATGAGTGATTTTTGGATACGATACTGCGAAAAGGGGTTTTCTACACTGCTCTTGGAGGGCTCAACCCATTTCGACCTATGCAGGGATATCCTGACACAGAACCTCTTCTCGGAGCTAATGGGCTATGCCATTTTGGAAAGAACTCCCCTTCTTCCTTTCCTTCACAGGTGTTACTGATGATACTAATGAAGGCTCTGTTCCATTCTGGTCAAAGAGAGTCAGGGTGCTGCTATTGTGCATGTTGGCTCATTGGAAACACTCTGCTACACCAGTGGGTCTCAAAGTATCCTTGAGTGGGTTCCAAATGGCCCCGTAAGGGTGTGTAGCTCTGAGCCCGGAAGTAGGAACTTGTAAAGGCTCATTCATAGTCTGGATTTTCGGTGGTGGGGTGACCACCGCTCTGGTGGTGAAGTGACCACCGGAGCTGAAATAACATTGAGAGGTGGTGATTAAAAACAGAGAGAAGGGCTGGGGTGGTGGCGGTGGTTTGCTCTTCACCGCGGCTCGTGACGTCATGACGTTGTAGTTCGGTGGTCACCTAACCACCGAAAATCCAGACTATGTTTGAGCCTTAAGAGTTATTCTGTGTGGCTGAGGTTCCAAGCAGGGCTAGTGGGATGGGTTCTATTTTTTTCTTCTTTGCCCTGAAAAGTAGTGTGACGACCTGTTGAAAGTATCTAGCGTCCCTATACTGGGGACAACTTTCTATGAAAATAGCAGATCTACAAGCTTACAATGCTTTCCTTGTCAGCTTTTTAGAAAACAGATTTGATATAGAGTGTAGGGAGTCTACTGCAGGACGTAGAGTAGTATAGACCCCTGTGGGGGACACAACCAATCAGCAAAGTATTGTGAGCCTAATTTTGCCACTGTGATTCCTTCGATAGCCGATTCTACAGATTCTACAGAAGCGACGACGAGGGCGAGGATTCTAAGGAGGACGACGTTCCAAAAGCGGACCCTGCAGACGGAGGAGACGACCTCTATGTGGGACCCCCCAAAGAGACTGACGTGGTAAACGAAGGCAGCAGCGTCATGATGGAGAACACGCCAGACGACCTGCTCGCGCGTCAGGACTATGTGGGCCGTGCAGGCACACCGGACGAGTCTGCCACCATGCCGGCGCGTTGTTCTAACGGTCAGAAGTCTGCGAGCCCCAGTTCACCTGACCCCCAGCTCGGCAAACCGGCGAGTGTAGCCGCTCACTCTTCCAGTCCCAGGCTCACCCTCTGTCTCAGCGACAGCCCTAAAGAGACTGCGGCAGCGGATAGCACCCCCCCCGGCGATGACGTGGAGATGCTGAGCCCCGACAGCCCTGTCTGCGATAGATCTTCCAAATACAGTGACTCCGCCGCCGAGTGGGACCAAGCGTGCCCCCCGGAGTTTGCAGAAATCAACCCTATGCACTTTCATAAAGGCAGTTTTGCCCAAAGTTTGCCCAAAGACCAGCCGGTAACTATGGAAGAAGCAGACGAGGACGGCGAGATGCCGGAGTGTAGCGGGGCGAATGGCGGCACTGGGAAGCGGACACAGGTGGCTGTAGAGAGGTACCTGTCAGTTACACTGTACACTTAAAATGAGGGCTGAACTAAAATCAATATCACGATTATGTTCAAACTTTTGCCTCGATTACGATTTAGTAATACAGTGTTTAGTGGTTAATCAGACTAATAACGTTAGTTGCAAATCTGCAAAAACAGCAAATCTGTTAAAACATTTTTGTGTTGATTGGTTGATAAATAAGAACTGAAATTATTCTGGCAAAACATGTTTCTCGATTCTTTGATTAGCTACACCAGCAATTGGTTGTTTGTCCTAATTTTCAGTTTAAAATTCAATATAACTAATTCAATGTTCTGATTAATGCATTTAGAATAGAAATACAGTGTGATTAATAGCGATGTACTCTAACCCAAACCTCACAGGGAAGCTATCTATTGACTAACGAGGCATGCTACGAGCTGGCTGCCAGAATGGGTTTTTACAACCTTTCAGGCTATCGTAGAATATGACAACGCCCAACTCATGTAGAGAAAAAAAAGCTCAGCTCCTACTGGGCTCCCCATATTTCTGCCAGAAGCCGTTGGCGGCTGATTTCAGCCTTCTGCCGTTGTCGTCCACAGTGTTCCATTCCTACTGGACGACATGGACAGGAAGTGGTTAGGGACGTCCATCGATGAGCTGAACAGAATGCCCCAGTGTGCTCCTCCTCTGTCTCACCTGAAGGTGGCGCCAAATCACACCGTCACCATCAGGGTAAGTCCATCATTTCAAATTATATGGTATCCCAGACAAAATCTTCGATGCCATAAGAGTTCTATATGCAAATACCTCAGCGACCATCCTTACTCCTCCTGACTAAGAAACACCATCATAAACAGGAATTGGGGATGGCAATGATGGACCGGGAAGTCTGGCGTGGCATTGTGAAATCCATGATCTCGACTGTGGTCGAAAAAAATTATGATGAAGTCCATCAAACGCCCTAGTTAGCATTAGCATAGTCTACACAATGCGCACAAGTCTGTGCTATCCTTTAGCGATTTTGAGCGGGTTATCCATGCCTTTATTTCTACGCGGTTGGACTACTGTAATGCACTTTATGTTGGTTTAAATCAAGCCTCCATTGCTCAACTCCAGCTAGTCCAGAACTCTGCCGCACGTCTACTCAACAGGTACTCGCAGACGTGAGCATATCACACCTGTTTTGGCCTTCACTGGCTCCCTGTCCACTTTAGAGTTGATTTTAAAATTATATTGTCTTTAAATCTATTAATGGTCTGGCTCCTCTATATCTGTCTGACCTTATTGAGGTCTATACTCCTCCAAGGTCACTGCGGTCTGAGGGCCAGCTTAATCTCAGGGTCACAAAGAAGACCCGCTTAAAGTCCAGAGGTGACTAAGCCTTGTCTGTTGTAGCCCCCAAATTCTGGAACGCACTCCCCTCCCTCGTCAAATTGGCCCCTTCCATCAAGACTTTTCCTTGTATATGTTTTGTTTCACTGTGACGCTGTTGCTTTTCTGTGATGTGTCTCAGTTGTTTTCACTGTTTGTACTTTGTATTCTTGCTGTAGTTGTTCTGTGTGGTTACGTAGCTATAGTGTATTTGTTTTTATTTTCTCCTGTACAGCACTTTGTAAACCCTGAGTTTTGAAACGTGCTACCGTATATAAATAAAGTGGATTGGATTGGATTGCGCCCCTCCTGTCCTGTTTTCAGGAAGGGAGGGGGAGAGGCATTTATTTTTATTTTTTATCACGTGACCGGAGGATTGTGGGATTAATCACGGCTGCTTGAGCTATTGTCCGGGTGTGTACAGAGGCGATTGAAAGTAATCAATAAAAACATGCGCTAAATTTCCTACGTGTCCCGCACCGGACCGTTGGGATTCGAACCACGGAGAAAACCGTTTCCCGCACGCTATGGGTTAAAACCATCATAAGTAGGATACTGTACATGCTAGTTAGGGGCCATCATTTGGCAAAGAGATTCAAGACTGTGAATGATATCCCATAAGGCTGTGTTGGCGCAGAAACCCTTGTATTTGGTTATTTTAGTTTGGTTAGTTGAGTTTTTTTTCTTCTTTTTCTTTTTACTTCCTTAGTCTCAGTTTAGTAAGATCTAAAACCAGAGACTGATGGCAATGAAGACTCAAATGATGGATACATCAACACTGCTCACACGAATGAATAGATTCTGACTGGTTATTGCAATCATTATGTTGCTTTTGTTTCAGTTAATGTATTGTCTGATTTTGATTATGATTCATTGCATTTGATTGTATTTTTAGATGCGTTATTCCACTTGGAAAAGCCTCGCGTGGACAGGTGTTGAAGATTAGCACTTGTGCGTGTAACACTCAAAAAATTGGATTTTTACTCGAGTCGTGACCTGTAAAAATTGGTCGGTGAAACGATGAACTACAAAAACCGGCCTAGGGTTTCATGCGTCATGCTCTTGTACTGTGAGTGGTTAAAGGAAGAAATGGAGTGTAAAGAGTGAGTTAGGCTGCGTGGTGGTTAATGGGTGTATGTGTTGAGATGAAGACGCAGAGAGAGAAGGAGCAGTGAAGTCATCCTCCATAGACCCCGAGGGCTTCACGTCACTAAATCTCTAGTCACACTGTGTCCTCCTCTGCTGTGAGTGTTCGTTCACCATGTCCTCAGTCTGGATATTAAACACACTAAAGACAATTCATTGTTCATTCTTTCAATCATTTTATTTTTCGTTTTTTTCTCACAAACACATACACCAGATAACACAAACAAACTAACATGTATACATACAGTACATGCCTGCATGTATGTACTCATTGTACTGTATGTTGATTTTGCCAAGATTCTAGTGCTTTTCATTTGAACAATGAGGCTTGTTCGCCAGGTCTGCCTGCTGAAGAAGAAAAAAGGTTTATATATCACGCATGCTGCATGCACGCGCACACACACACACACACACACACACACACGCACACACACACACACACACACACACACACAGTGAGTGTGTTCATTATATAATATTAAAAAAAAAAAATCTACTCAGTCTGTGTCTCATAGGAGGGCTGTGGGCAGTTCAGAAACCCGTCATCGATGGGGAATTCAAGCTAACAAATCTTGCCTAACGATGTCACTGGTGGACGGGTGTCGGAACTGCCCACAGCCCTCCTATGAGACACAGACTGAGTAGAAAAAAGTGGTCCTTTAAACATTTACCGGAGCAATATTTATCATATTTGCGGTTTTGATATGGTGAGGTTTGTAATTCATGTATAATCTTGAATTGAATTTCCTGGGGCTTGTAATTGTTACATATCCTTTTAGTATTTATCATATTTTTTCCATTGATGATCAGTGATTGCAAATTTAAGTCCCGTTCCCATGACTACCTGCTGTTGATGGTACTAACGTTCCCTAGGGAAATCAATTTTTATATTTATATTTATATATATATATATATATATATATATATATATATATATATATATATATATATATATTTATATATAACATTATTTTTTCTTCTTCAGCTGGCAGACCTGGCGAACAAGCCTCTCATTGTTCAAATGAAAAGCACTAGAATTTATTTTCGTTTAATTACCTTCCTATTAATTAAGGATCATATTGATGCCTTTTTACGCACGTAACGAGGTTGTCATGTTATTTTTTTATTTATTTTTTGACAGATCCATAGTTATTACCTTGCTAATTGGCTCTGGGAGAAAATTTGAGATAGATGGTGTATGTATGTCACTGCCCAGCGCTCTTGTTAGTGTTAAATAATAAATCGGGACAGCTCTTGCAAAAGGTATTAACACTATAATGGCAAACACTATCCATTTCTAAATTTGTCATATTGGCATATAGATAGATATGATATTTTGCAAGTCGTTGAGGGGGTTCAAGGTGGTCCCCAGCTAAATGATGGAGAGTTTGTAACCAAATGGAACCTGTATTAGAACTTTAACTCTTGAGAGCGTAAAAACCCTTGCAGGTCCATTTTGGTTTCATTTTACGCTCTCGAGAGTTAAATTGTTGAACATCTGCATTACTTAATTTACAAAAAGTATGCACAATTAGAGAATGTAGAAGAATTGTTATTATTATGTTACGTTTGCTTGTTCTCTCCTATGGTACCAACTACCAACGTCAATACAGCATGGAATTGTGAATGTGAACACGGTTGAGCCGCCACCTCAACTCTGTGTAATTGTTTTTTTGAACAGTCCTATGTGCCCCCTTGCAGACAGACCTCCTCAGAGAGGGGGAGCCGGCTGTTCCCTACCCCACCAAGTTCAAAGACGCCTGGGACGACGTGTCTGTGAAGATGCCATGTTCAGAGAAGAACCTCTTCCCTATGGAGAGTGAGGTATGCTACAACGTCTACCCTAACCCTAGGTGTTTTCAAGGTCGGGTAGGACGGAGGTGGAACACTCAACGCTTGGTCTGAAAAGAGAATGGCCTGGTTGAGACCGTAGGCAGTAATATTTGTCAGACTGAAGCCCATCGCCTGATTAACTGACTTGCAAATTGAAAGCATCTCATTGGCTCAGTAGAGCTCATGCTTTCGAATTGTAAAATGAAAGGCTTTGACAGCGTGGGAAAGAGAAAGTGATGTGGTTTGAAAAATCCCCAGAAATGAAGTGTAGTGAAAGCTAGTGTGTGGCAGAAAATATCTTCCAAGCTTCACAAGAAGCTCTTCCCAGAGGTATGCTAGGAAACGTAGACACCAGAGAGACGCTCTTCATGTCTCTGGTTCACTTAACTATTGTTTTCTGGATTATTCTATCGATAACTTTTTCGATAAATCAAATAAATAATCAAGAAGCACGGTTTGTTTTTTATTAACAATAAAAGAAGAAAAAAAAGTCTTGATTCATTATTATATAATCGACAAAACCAATGAGTCAGATTCATACCTTTAAGCCCTATTTTATACCCTGTCGTACAACGGTCATACCGATCTATAAGCTCACAACTCGTTGCATTAAAATTAATAGTTTTTCATCATTGATCAATGAACTTGTTTGCACAGGCATGCCCCTAATGTGTGACACACTCTTTTTTCCCTATTTTCAGGATGGAAGTGGTGTCCAGAGTCGATGGGAGCTGATCCACACGGCCTTGGAGGGAGAGTTCAAAAGTTCTCTGGATGTTAGGGTGAGACAGTGGACAGTATGGGGGATGTTGTGTGGTGTGGCAGTGGTTCTCAGTGGTCCTTGAAGGGGTTCCTGCAGGTGGTCCCCAGCTAAATGATGGCAAGTTGGTAGACAAATGGACCCTTTTATTAGATCTTTGACTCTTGAGAGCGTAAAATCAAACCAAATGGACCCTTACCGGTCCATTGGGTTTCATTTTACACTCTCAAGAGTTGAATTCTGTTCTCCGCGTGTCCCCTAGGGTAGGTACCCTCACAAAAACATGCAGTAATCCTGGTCTCACTCTATACTGCCTCTGTTGGAGGGCAAAGGAACTTCCACACGCTACGTCCTACAGGGGAAACTCCCCCTCCCTCATGCATTGAAGGAAGCATAAGCTCAGTTTGGTGCTCTCCCCAGGTTGGCAGAGGGAGAGTAGCACCCAGGATTACAGTTTAGGCAATTGGCACCGGGTGAAAAAATGTGTTACAAAATCGTGGGATAAAAATGTAAGGAAAACAAATCTCATCAAATCGTGGTCCTTGGCTCAAATGCCGAATAAATAATGGACCTTGCTATGAAAATGGTTGAAAACCACTTTCGTATATGGGGGTAAGCTTGGCTTAATATAGACTGGTGAAGTTGGCTCTCACTGGACCAACATTAGGTCATCAAAGCACGTCTCTGTAGTAAACGTCCATCTGCTTTTATTGCTACTGTATCTTGTACCGATAAGTCAGGACAGGACAGATTCAAGGAAACAAAAACAATTCCATAAACAACCACAGGATGGCAGTGTTTGCCATCCTAGAGTAGAGTAGACTCAGAGGGAACAATTAATTGATGCTGGAGACTGTTTGCTTTTATAATGGGCTGTCATTCATCTGCAAGATTATGATCAGGGCTGGAACCACCCCCTCTTAGGAATTATAATATTGATTTTTTTTTTCAATTAATCAAATAATCAAGAATTGCAGTTTTGTTTTAAATATATTTTTCATTAATTAATTAATAAATAATACTATATATATCCAGTATAATGATTGTTTTATTAACCCCTAAAAATGTCACCGAATATTGATTATGTTACTCTGCACATTACAGGATGCCATACTGAGATACAACACAGCCCACGCAAAGAAATGGGACTTCACTGCGCTCAATTTGCTTTGTACAGAGGTAAGCTGCACACATATGCTTTTTTTTTTTAATACTGTTTTTATTAGGCATTTTTGAAAGACAATTTCAGATTTAGACAATGATAATAAGTAATTCAGTTAAATAAAAATGAAAAAAATAACAGGCAATGTAAATGTTCCACATACAGTATAATAAAAAAAGACATAAGTGTAAAACAAAGAAAAACAGTTAAACAATGACAAGTGTGAACAGACAAACAAAACAGACAACAGGACAGACACTCTTGCTCTCAAACTACCAACATGTTGTGAATTAAGTAAATTAGACATTCTTTTTTAAATAATAAAAAATAAAATAAAGAAAAAAACACTCAGTTCCTTTTCTTTCAGTTCCTTTTCTTTCTTTCCAATTTTCTATTGTGCTATCTATTGTGTAGGAGGGGTTAGCGTGCACCTATTAAAATATTCAATGAAGGGTTGCCATGTCTGGTAGAACCTATCTTCACTCCCTCTCAATTCAAATTTAATCTTTTCCAATTGTAAGTAATGCATAACATCCTTCATAAGTGAAGTGTGAGTTGGAACCTGTGCTTGTTTCCAATTCAACAGTATCAGTCTGCGAGCCAGTAGAGTCACATATTTTACCATGTTATATTGGAAAGTAGACAGTTTGACCCCGGGCCCTGTGACTCCCATAATTGCTGTTAGTGGATCCGGGTCAAAAGGTTTTTCAACAATGTCTGACAGTGATTTAAATATATTTTGCCAATATGATCTTAGTTTTGTGCAATGCCAGAACATATGAGCTAGAGTGGCCGGCGACTGGCCACATCTGTCGCAGGCTGGATTCACATTTGGATACATTCTGTTGAGTTTTTCCTTTGACAAATGTAATCTGTGTAATATTTTAAACTGTATAAGACCGTGCCTGGCACATACTGAAGAAGAGTGCACAAACTTTTGAGATGTAGACCATTGCTCGTCAGTGATAGATATTCCTAAGTCGTTTTCCCAAGCAGTTTTTAAATACTCCAAGGAGGCATTATTATCTAAACATGAGAGAGAGTTATAAATAATAGAAACACCTCCTTTGAGCTGCACACATATGCTTAATGTAGCTTTGTTCTTTTGAATACTTAAAGGTATAATCAGTGATTTCTTTTGGTGACAATCCTCCCTACTGTAGAGTGTGCTGCTGACGATAATTTGTTCCTCCCTATGAAACGCAGGGGTAAAATAAATCTTAGTTTCCGTTTCGGTGGTGGGAGAGAAAGCCTTCATTCAATCAGGATAGAGGGGGCCTTCCTCCAATCAGGATCGAGTGGGGCGGGCCTTGGTGCACGTGCTGTTGGCCTGTTGCGTGTCCCCCCACTGTAGAGCATGTGTGTATCTTGTTACCGGGGCTGACCGGGTTTTTTTTTCTCCAAATCACTGAATGTTCATTAAGTTCATTAATATGTTCCCAAACTGGGCAATTTAGCAGATGACAAGAACTCTAAAACACAGTAAACATGCATAAGACCATAGACATGAATGGGCACAAGATCCAGACCCCTGTAACATATTTTATAAAGCAAGTACTCCAGTACTAACTCATGTAAACAATCACATTTGGACAGAGCAACTTTCACTTGGTTGTTGATTAACCTTTTATATCCTTGGTCTATACTTTGACTTAAGTATTGGGGTTGAGTACTTTGTCCACCAGGCTGCTGTACAAATGTTATTGAGGGTAGTGTAGGAAAAGTGTTATTTCATTCTAATAGTAATGATTGCTATAGAGTGCTTGTTCAGTAACAGAGCTCTCTCTCCAAGCTCTTCAGAAAATACGTTTTCAGGAGGGTTGCCAATTTAATCCAATCAGGTGTACCCATTTATCTGTTTCATGGTGTGTTCCAGTTCGTCCGTTCGTTATTTCTTTGCGTCATCATTTCCTGTATCCTCGTACAAGTTCTCTCTCCTAAGTGGAGGGAATTGGTATCCCTACCTGAAAATGTGTTTTCTGTTTATTAACCCATTTAGACCTGAGTTAAAAACATTCAAAGAATATATATTCAAAGATTTGCGCCACATTTCTAAGATTGTTCAAAAATAGCAGACGTACAAGCTCGTAGCGCACCACTCGGTGGGTTCTTTGACATGATTTTCTTTTAGAATTATGTCCTAAGTAAGTCATTGTTGAGTTGAGTCATGCTCAGGGATGGGACCATATGAAGATTCAATGTCACGATTATTGAGGCCAAAATAATTGCGATTAACGCTATTATCGTGATTATCGGAATATGCTTGAAACTCTTAAAATGCCACGTTTGTCAAACATTTGCCAACTCGGGTCCAGTGTGTTTGAGGAACAATTTCACTAAAGGCTAAATTAAAACCTCTGCAATGTGATTAATTATTGCGAGCATTTTCTTTTTTAATAAACTATTATGACAGATAATGGTCTCCCTACCCCTATAGTGATGCTCTACAGTGTTCAGTGTATGGCTGTTAGCCCAGCAGTGTGCATCCTCTCCTTCTGCTACTGGTACCAGTCTGGATGCTGACTGAGGGCTTTCCACTTAGGACACATGGACACAGAGCGTGACAGCAACAGCTGTTACAGGGGAGGGAATGTCTCTCTCTCTCTCTCTCTCTCTGCATCTCATTCTCCCTCTCTTCTTGCTCCTCCTCCTCCCACCTTCTCACTCTCCCTCTCTCCTTCCCTCCCTATCATAATCTCTCTCTCTGTCTCCGTATCTATCTCTTTCTCTCTCTCTCGCCCACGCTGTACTCAGCCGGCTCTTGAAGATCCAGTGTAATGGCATGAAATTCAATCAGGGGGGAGGGAGGGGGGAGGGGGCACGCCACAGCACTCTGATAACCACAGAAATGTTTGGGTTGGGCTGACTGAACCGTCATCAGATATGATGAAGGTCGGCCTGCCTGAGACCTCATGAAGGCTTTTATGGCGCGCAGTGTCATAGACAAACGGCCCGGCTTGTTTTCATTTTAGCAATAATACTACAAATGTGAGCGTTTCTCACCCACAGAGCTATATAATACCCAGAGAACCAAACTGGAAATGCCCGCCCATTTATTTCAATGAAGTTGCTTGCTCAGCGCATATACATCAATTGAGCAGTTGAGACGAATAACAGTCTAGTCCACACTAATTATCCATAATTTATAAATGATGGATAAGGGGTCAGGGACAGATGGGCCCTTTCGGGGAGGGGTCAGAATACACTATGGACCACACCAAAGGGTCGCAACTCTTTGGGTCCAAACGGTTGCAAGGAGTTGCATGGTGACCCTTTTGGTGTGGTTTGGGCCATTGAATTCCATGCTTTGAATTACTTGGGAGTTGCGTCAACGTGCGTCAACGTGCAACAGGACATAATCACACCACTGGGACAATGTTAAAACGTCTCGACCCTTTGGTGGGGTTAGGGCTTTAGACTGTTATTCGTCTCAACTGCTCAATTTGCCTCATTATATTACCACAGATTAACTGTTCCTGCATGCTGCCATGTCTTTTGAATTAAAACTGCATAAAACACAGTAATCTAAGGAGAACACACAATCCATTGCCTTTCCTTATGACTAACTAATTAATATAAAACTAAACAAAAAACGAAAAGTAAAAAACGGGAGGGAGATTGGAGTGGGAGAGCATTCTACAGGATGGGATGGGAGACATTCTACAGGATGGGATGGGATTTTTTCACTCCCGTGTCTAGTCTCTCTCTACGACGTCATGTGCAAGCCTCTGAGTCCCGCCCATTGGTCCAGGCGTCTTTGGCTCATTCATGAACTGGGTGGTCAAAGTTGCAGTGCGAGGTTTGGCAGATTTGGCCACTGAGATGTGCCTCACAGGGGGTTCCAGGTGGTCCCCAGCTAATGATGGAGAGTTGGTAACCAAGTGGGCCCTTTATTAGATCTTCGTGTGCGAGTGTAAAATTGAAACCCTTATGGGTCCGGTTTCATTCAGAGTTAAATTATTGTTAAACAGAGAATGTAGAAGAATTTATTTTTGATCAACGTTTCCCTGATATATCTGCTCTGGTCCCACATCAATACAGCATGCGATTTTGGACAAAATCTTGTCCAACGATAACAAAATATTCTTTCGTTTCCGGGTTTGCAAGGTTAAATCTCATCAAATGCTAAATAAATAATGGGCCTTGATATGAAAAGGGTTGAAAGCACTGCTCTACAGAATCAACCAGCCACACCCTTTACATGGACACAAAATCCATTCCTGAACGAAACCTAATTTGGGTGACTTGCATTTAGTCACGGCGTGTGGTCGGTTATAAATCTGTCCGGGGGGAAAGTTCACGGACGGGTTAGAGCCATTGTGAGAACGAAACGATTCTTGTAATGGATACTCTCCGAGTACGTTATGCTGATGACGATCCCACTCGCAGATGGATAGGCGAGCCAGATCTTTGTCCGTGGTCCTTGTGCTAATTGCATGGGAGTTTGTGTCCATGGCCGGTACACCCTCCTCCCTCCCTCCCTTTCTTTGAAATAATTCCTCCAAGTAAGGCAGAGAGCTTGCCAGATCAATAGCTGCCCCAGCCATTTTTACAGCTCAATCCAATTTAATTAAGAGGGCCCATTAAATCTATAAGGATGCTAAGTAAGGCCATCAGGAAAGTGCAGGCTGCTTCCAGGAGGTGTGTTTGCATCAGCGGGCTGCTACTGTTTGTCCACTCATGGCCTTGATGTGAGGATCCACTGTTTCCCCCTCACTGCCCAGGCATTTAGCAAGGCCAGCCTGTTGGCGCTCATGTGTGGTCAAGGTTTGAACAGCGAACCCACACATGCATTACTTCACTTGCTAACGAGGTACACATTTTGAACACGTTGAAAGAATTTAAAAGGACAAATCTGGAGACATTGAGCCGCCATATGATTTGTGCACACAATGGATACATTATATGAATGATTGTTGGCAAAAATAGACGAAAATGTCAATATATCGACCAGACAGACGTCTTGGCCAGGCTCTAATTCACTTCTAATGTAGGTCTGACGTTATTTTTTTGGGCTTATCCCTAAACTACTTTGCCCATTTTTATTAATTTTTTACTATTTTGAAAAACATTTTTGAATAGTTAAAATAGCCAATATACAAGCTCACAACGTGTTAAAGTAGATCAGCTAGTTGAACTATTCAAAATTGGTTTAGCATGGACATAATGGAGCCCACAGTCTCTGTCGGGTGGAACCCTCATGAGCCACAGGCCCAAAAGCTCAACGGTTAAGGATTTACCTGTGATGTCATGCCGTACTTTACTATTTGTGTTTTTTCTATTCATTTGGTCATTAAGGTCCACAGAATCCGAATGAGAGGCCTGCTCTGCCGGAAACATCGCGAAAAAAAGTTATGGACATTTTTGTATACCACACCATAGACAACCAATATAAGGCTATGTCATCATGCAAGTAGCATGTGACAAACTAGGGGGTTTTCATGATTCTGAATCCATTCCAAGCATTTGTTTTGCACGAAAAACACTCCTTGGCCTAAAAACGACCATAGCCGTCATCACAAATGTGATGAGGTCAGCACAAATGTGATGAGGTCAGCACAAATGTGATTAGGTCAGCACATTTGGGCACATTTTGCCAAGTGGCTATGGCCAAATTTAGGCCAAGGAGTGTTTTTCGTGCAAAACTAATGCTTGGAATGGATTCAGAATCATGAAAATGTTTGACATGTAAAAATGGTAAATGGTGCATTTATATAGTGCCTTTATCCAAGGCGCTTTACATAGATTGTGCATTACATTCACCCATTCACACATGCATTCATACACCGATGGCGGCGGAAACCATGCAAGGGGGAGCCCGGGTTCGAACTGGCAACCTTGCGGTTACCATCCAGCAACTCTACCAGCAACTCTAACCCTGAGCCACCGCCGCCCCACAATCACAGTTGTCACATGCTACACATGCTACTTAATGACCAAATGAATAGAAAAAACGCAAATAAAAAGTACAGCATGACATCACACCATAGGTCAGGCTGTGTTTCGAGCTTGTGGATCTGATGCGTTTGTGTGTGACGCTGTAGTATCACGGAGGGTTAAATGTTAAAGATGGAGTGCCACCATTTTCTTCCACCCTAAAACATGATCATCAGGTATTATTACAATATAAGGGGGAAGAACTTTTTCCAAAAAGTGTACAGTATTTGTTAAAATCATGCTTTTATGTGGACACGCCCACCAGTTCATTAAGTATGCCTGGATTGCCTGGTGGGTGGTGATTGGTGGTGATCCACCTGAACTGAAGCTGCACCCACAGCTGTAGTTGTATGATAAAGGGGGAGGGGTTAGGGGAGGGGCTAATAGTGTGGTGTCACTATATTACTGTTTACTTCATTGGCCCGTTTGACTGCCAAGGGTTCAGCCTCCAGGAAGAAACCCTAAATACAAAGTTAATACACCATTGCACATAAAAACAACTCCAGGGTGTCTAATGAAGTACTGTCACCTCATAGACACATGAAAAACTGGAAAAATACAAAAATTGTGGCACTTCCCATATACACTACAAGATATTCGACAAGATTATGGAAAGATTTTTAATAGACTAGAATTAGATTAGAATATAGTCTTAAAATGTTGTAGTGAATGGAGAATATTGAGATAAGAAACGATGAAAGAAAAGAAAGGATACATTCCATCAATACAAAGTTGTTGTTGTAGTCTGTAAGTGGCATTCTCAGCCCAACAGGCCTTATTAAATCCAGAGGAGCGTTTGTGCAGAGCGAGGGTAATTGTCAAGATGTGGCTTAGAGCCAATGGCCCCGGTTCCGTGATTGACACTGCAGGTGTAATGGCTGGTGGGGGGGAGGGGGAATGGAATGGAATCCAAATTAGGGCTTGTCCGTAAATTGTCTTAGTGTGTCTCCACTCCCAAATGAAAGTGTCACAGTGTCGCCTTCTGATGAATGTCACAACTCTGAGCCTGCTGCAGCCCACGCAACGCAATGCAGCTGGCTCATATTCACGTGTGGAGCACTCACTTAAATGTAGACGCGCACACACACACACACACACACACACTGTCTCTTGTTCCCTCATACAAAGATGATAAACATAGTGTAAGTATGGCCACATACTGTAGTAGAAAATACTTTTTTACAAAATGTGAAATTATGGTATAAAATAAAGGTTCTCTCCAAATGAAATAGTTATGACTGACCAGAATGGATGGAAGATCAGTTGCGTATCATTAGGCTATACTATTTTAACAACTTAAGCCCTATTTTATGCTTGAGCTATTCAAAAATAGCTAATGTACAAGACTTGTTATTTTGTGTGTGTGTATGTGCGCGTGCGTGTGTGTGCGTTCATGCGCGCCCCTGTGTCACTCTTGTAGCTGGCCGCATTAAGCCACGTGAAGAGGGTCTTATTTCAGCGTTCCCCATCACCCACCACCATCTATTACCCCCAGAGGAGCGCTTTATGATGCCTGCCAGCTCATTACTTCTGACAGCGTTTAGTCAGGCCTGCTCTGCAGTCACATAAATGCCCCCTGGCCAAATTACCCGCCAAAGACTTCCTTCCTGTTCGAAAATCTAAAGCCGGCCCTGCCTCTCCCTCGCCCTCTATACCGCGATTGGCCATTTGCATTTGGTTCCAGAAAGCCCATTTAATCAAGGCGATGCTTGTCCAGGCTAACCTTGATGGAATAAGGCATGGTGATTGATGACGCTGGCATTCGGAAGCCGATACGTTCATAAGTGATTGCGTAGTAAATCTGCGCCTGGGCCTATGATGGAATAACTGGGTGTTTATTTTAGAGGGAATCTCTGGACGGATGCTGAGCTAAGCTTTGTAGGCTGGCGGTATGTATGGATGCTCCGGGCTCGCAGCGGCGAGCCAACAGCGAGCTTCAGAGGATTGATGAGAGTTTTTTGGGGGGTTCTGTTACAACTTTCTGTGTCGTGACTGGACGGGACTGGGCTTGCTTTGCCTCTGCTTGCTGCTGCTGGTGGACATTGAGTACTCAACCACCAAAGGGTATATACTCCCTGGTCAAAGAAGAAGTAGCTCACTCAATGTTTTACTTGAGTTACAATAGGCTATTGGAGTCCTTGCTTTAATAATAATAACTAGAAAGGTCGCAATTTTGAAAATTGCAAAGTGTTGTTGCCGCAGTCGCTTACATAGGCCCCTCCCACTAATATTGTCAGCCAATTACAATGTCACGTTACCCCTGTGATCATGCGCTTGAATAGTTTGGTCTTCTGCCAAACATAGATTGGTTACATACAGCCAATTAGCTACTACAAGAATAATAATGATATAAAAAGTGTGACAATAACTATAGTCTAGTTGCCCTTTGGGCAACCACACTAATAATAATAATAATAATAATAACTAGAAAAGTTGTGGTTGCCTCAGTCGCTTACATAGGCCCCTCCCTAATTTGAAAACTTTGCTTGAATAGTTTGGTCTTCTGCCCCTTCAATGGAACTCATGTCTTTATAAACGATTGTAAAACATAGATTGATTACGTAACCAACAACAGCCAGCTAGCTACTACAAACGTTGACAATGAAAGGAGAAGTTACAGTACGTCATATGTGTCTGAGCAAATCAACTAATGTTGATAATGTATGTATATATACAAATATACCATTTTATGGTATATTTTATGGCTATGTATATAATTATTTTGTATATTTTTGCGGGGCACTAGCCTCTCCTATATACAGGTTTAATGTTTGTTTTTAGTTCAATGTTTGTTTTAAAAATGCCATTGACAATGAGGGGAAAATGTACGTAATCTTGTCCCCAACACAAACATGAAATGCCATTAACAATAAAGAGAATTTGTTTTAGATCATCATTTACATCACCTAATCAAAGTAACATGAGTTAGACTTTAATATATTAGCATTACTTCACACGGGTGTGATCATTTAAAAAAAAAACATTGTCTGATGGTTAAAAGTTAACAGTTGACAAATTAATTTATGAGGAAATGTATTCATTACTTTTATTGGATGATGTACGACGATAAGAGCGCCCCTCACGTCACACGGGTGTGATTTTTAATATCTGCCCACACTGGGAATTCTCTTCTCTATGATCAAAAATATTGTCTCTCTCTGACCTCTAGTCCTCTACAGCCTCCATACCACGCGCTCTTCAGCTGGCGGAGAGTGTTGTGTCCCCCGGGCAGAAACCTCGCATCTCCATATTTCCTTTTTTTTCCTTAAACAAATTCCCTACTACTACTTCATCATACACTACAAAAGTAGTGAAAATGCCAGATCTACAAGCTCACAGCGGCACGTGTCACATTGTGAGCTTGTAGATTTGCTATTTTTATATTACTATTTGCGATTGTTTTAAGAAATAATAATAATAAAGGAGCTGCTTTGGACATGCACGTTTTCCACCCGACAGTGACGATATAGGAGACTTGAGGCTTGTTTGTTGGATATTACACCCATCATAAGTATTGGGCTTTTTCCCAACAAACGGCAGGCTAGTCCTGGTTTATTTGACCAGCTGTGCTGGTGATTCTTTGATGAGGAAGACATGATTATATATATATATATATATATATATATATATATATATATATATATATATATATATATATATATATACCGGTGTGTGTGTGTTGATATATCTTTCTATATAGAAAAATCGATGTACAAAGTGGCGTGCAATATAATTATTCTTTTAAGATATGGCTTATAGAGTAATGTCTTGCAGAAAACAGTTGAGAAAACAGGCTTGAAAGGTTCACTTCTGTGGTCTCTAACATTACACCTAGCTACATGTTTAAGCATTTATTTGATATTTACATGTCGATTTCAGCTCTGACACTTATTTCATACTAGTATGTCTGAAATACTGTAAGTGTGCTATTAACTCATTTTGGAGAAAAAAATTAGTTTTTCTCCTCTGGTGAAAAGCTGCAATTTGCACGATGGCATATGCTCTCTGTCAAATCTCGTCACATACGTATGGAGGTATGTTGGCTGCACTTCCATTTGACATGGGTGTAAAAACCAAGCTTATATGTTGTTGACTGCTCTTCCCATACAGTCTGCTTGTCTGTCTCCCAGACAACATCTTCTGGACCAGCCATTCATGTCATCGCTCTCTTCTTCCATGATACGGTTCTGGGCACAGTCAGGGGTAGTGTGGCCCGTTTTAAACAACATGTCTGCCTTCTCTCTCCACTGCTCTCTCTCTCTCCAGTGTCTGGAACACTGTGAGGCACAGCACCTGTTCGAGGTCGTCCTGCCCGCCATGGTGAAGCTGGCGCTCAGCGCTCCTCGTCTCTGCACAATGGTAGGGCTTTTGTGGCGTTTCCCGTGTGTCTGGTGCAGTATTGTTTTCGTCGACGAAAATGAAGACGAAACATGTTCGTCGACTACCTTTTTTTCACTGACAAACAAACAAACAAAATTCAAACTAAGCTATGATGACTAAAACTAAGACTAAATATATTGACAATTTCGTCAACAAATAAAAACTAGACTAAAATGTTATGAAGGGACTAGTGGACAAGACATCCAGTATAAGTCATTTTACACTTGGTTGCATGCTGAAAATAGCAGATCTACAAGCTCACAACGTGTTGCGCTGCGACGCGTTGTGAGCTTGTAGATCGGCTATTTTCAGCAATTTTAAAATCAGCCATTGTGACGGCATCAAAAATACCAAATGCCAAAATACATTTTAGTCGATTAAATCACCTGTAGATTTAGTCGACAAAAATCTTATGATATTTAGTCGACTAAAACTAGACTAAACACTAAAACATTCCAGGTGACTAAAATGTGACCAAAACTAAATTAAAACGTTTCAAGAGACCTATGACGAAAACCAAAAT
The DNA here is from genome assembly GCF_963924005.1 of Protomyctophum bolini. Classification (NCBI taxonomy): domain Eukaryota; kingdom Metazoa; phylum Chordata; class Actinopteri; order Myctophiformes; family Myctophidae; genus Protomyctophum; species Protomyctophum bolini. Next base: position 14,890,517 of record NC_137875.1, on the reverse strand, counting down.
TTAAATTTGCTGGCAAAAACAACACTGGTCTGGTGAAAGAAATAGCAGATCTACAAGCGTGGCTATTTTTGGCAAAGAGAGTGTAGGGAGACTAGACTAGGGAGAAAAAGTGGGGACCAAGTTAAATGACCTATAACAACTTTTTCAATTTATTTTGTGTTTTTGGGGCTCCCATATGTGTTTTCTATTCCCACAAATAACCAATTTTGAACAATCAGGCTTTCATATCATATAGGTGTTTTAATGGAAATTGCTCTCAGGAACTGATTTTGTCCTCATCGTGATGTCGTCAATGTCACCCTACTTTGTATATTTCCTCCTCTTCTTCAGTCTTCAGTTCCAAATTAGCATTTTCGCTTTGTTTACAATGTCCACCATTGTTGATTTTCCAAGCTGGTATGGAATGGAAACAAGCCTGGTTTAATCTAGCATCAGTATTATAATGACTCAAATATTAAATAATCTGCATATCAGCACCCCCACCACCTCAGGACATTGTGGTACTGAAGCTAAAACTACTTTCAAAGTCCAGAAAGAAATGCCATGGGCTGGTTATATCAGAGTGGTGATTGAGGCTCAAACCATTAGAAATAATTTGAGGGATATAGACAATATGATATTAAATATTAAAAACAGTTTTATAGTATAGACCCCCAGGGGAACCCCAGTCGGTCCGCAACGTATAGAGTTTAAATGGTTAACTAAGTAATAAATACCCACTATTCATTGTGGACGTATAACGACGACGCATCATGGCGAGATCTCCCTCTCACTCGTCAGCATTTAGTGGCTGGACGAATGTTCACGCATGCCTGTTATTAGGCGCTTTTATTGATTGCCCATTATAGGACGGCCTTGGAGGGTCTTTAGCTCTAATCAGTGTTAGATGAATGGGACCCCCGTGGGTTCAGACTGGGAACGAGGCTAGAAGCGCCACAGCCTTAACCCATTCTGGGCGGGAACCCCTTTTGGTGTTCTAAAGCATTATGTTATGCTTTAGCTGTTGAAAAATAGCAGATCTACAAGCTCATATGAACTTGTAGGTCTGCTATTTTTGAAAAATCATGAAAAATGTGGTGCAAATCTTTGAATATTTATTCTTTCAGAGCGAACGTTTTTAACTAAAATATTTGCTTCTGGGGGGTCCTTGGAACAACATATTTTCAGATGTCTTTGACATGAAAATGTTTGAGAACATGAGGTTTTTCAGAAAACTGTCAGGATTTAGAAGGCATTTGTAGAATCATTCCCAGGTCTAAATGGGTTAATTACCGCCACCCATTTATGTAATAGAACGTTGCTGGCTGGCTGGCTGGCTGCATCATCTGCTCCCTAGATCGCTAAGCTAATTATCTTCTTCCACGTCGTCCACCCCACAGAGACCACGTTTCAACCCACGTCTGTCTGTCTCACATCTGTCCTGACTATCTTATCCTCATGTCTATGCTCTTTACCCCTCCCCCTAATCCACCGTAGTCTGAAGACGACTTCACTTTCTCCCTGTATTTTTTATTTTTTTTTCTTCACCACAAAAGTGAAGAATGTGAATTAGATACCAACTTACTTAGACAGGTGATACTTGCTGGGTGCATTATTGACCTGTTATCCTTCACATAGAATGGATGCTAGGTCCATTGTTTACCTGGTATCGTATAGTTTCTTTGCGATGATACACTGTACTCACTGCATTCTATTTATGTGATCGTGTACTGTACCTTGTTTAATGTAAGTCACTCTGGATAACAGCGTCTGCTAAATGCCTACATTGCAAATTGTAATCCGCCCTGCCCTGGTCCTCTCCAACGGTTGGGATTTGTGCCCAATCACTTCGTCACCAGCCTCCCTGTATGTCTCTCTCTCTCTCTCTCTCTCTCTCTCTCTCTCTCTCTTCCTGTGGTCGCAGCCCCTCCCCCTGCTGAAGGCCAGGAGGAACCATTCGCTGACTCTGTCTCAGGAGCAGATTGCCTGTCTGCTCGCCAACGCCTTCTTCTGCACATTCCCCAGACGTAACTCTCGCAAGTCAGAGTACGCCAACTACCCCGAGATCAACTTCTACAGGTAACCATGCCACAAACATGCCCGCCTCTAGCTGCCGCTGATTGGCAGGAGCATCGAGTCTGCCTGAGAGTTCCCAGATGGGAGCAGGAGGGGGGGAACAGACCCATAAGGGTCCATTTAATTCCAAAGTATCATTTAGCTGGGGACCCCCTGGAACTCCCTCAAGGTCCCCTGGGGGTCCCCAGACCCTACTTTGGGAACCACTGGTCTATCTGAGTGTGTTCAGTGTTCATTCTAAGAAATGAGATGATACACCTTTGCAAATTCCTGGTGGTAAAGCCATTACTTAGAGACTGATTCAACCTTAACAGACATTGATCCTCAGCTTCATTGCTGCACAATGCCGCAGCCAGAGAGATGCATACGTTTCATGGTGATCAATGACAGTTCCTCACTGGTATGTGACATTGGAGCATCATTGGTCCAATTTGTACTTCATTGCACAACTGAGAAGAATCGATTTTAAGTTAACTTGCACATGACTTGAAAGTCTATTCTTTTTTTTTGTCAAGCAATGCAAATATAAAGTATTAGTTAGACTTGACTACTCAAAACCTGGCATCCCTACTTTAGGCATACCATTGTAGATAACAATTTCCCAAAAGAAAAAGGTGAAAATAACCGATCTAGTGTTGTATTACACAAGTCCTCGACTCATCTCGAGTCCGGTCTCGAGTCCACATTTTCATTTTACTCTGTCTGGTCTCGGTCTCGCCCTTAATTTGACTTAGATTTGAGACTCTGTCTCGGACCAAGGGACTCGGGACTCTTCCCCTACCGAGTCTACTCGAGTCACGACTCACACAAGTCACTACATACCCATATTATGAGGAGCACATTCACATTAACATTATAAGACAGCTATCTTGTTTTAAGAGCCTGCTCAGGGACTATACAGATGAAAATTTGCTTTTGGCTAACGCTGGCCATTTACATTATCAAATTAGAAAAAACTACGTGTTGATTAATGTACATTATCCCTGTCAAAAAAATGAAAAATGAAGTAACATGTATGTAGTGTAGCTGACCTGCCCGCCTGCTCTCGCACCTTATAATGAGTGAAAAAACAGATCTGGTCTCGACTCAGTCTCGCCACCCGTCGGTCACACACACACACACACACACACACACACACACACACACACACACACACACACACACACACACTCGGTCTTGACTCACACACTGTTTTTGGTGTAGATACAATAAAAAGAACACAAGTTACACAGTTTCAAGTCAGGTCTGTTTTTACTAAGAATAGAGGGTCCTGGTTTAAGTGCTTCCAGCAGTGGTTCCCAATTGTTTTCAGCTCAAGACCCAAAAAATAAATTAAACCGTTTGCCAGGGACCCAACCTAGTGAAAATAGCAGATCTACAAGCTCACAACGTGGCACAAATCGGCTATTTTCACTACTTCTAAAACATTTGTTTTCTTATTTATGGAATTTATTTTATTTCTTTATGAAAGTACAGAAGAAAGAATATTATTACATTTTATTTTTAATTAATGAAAAGTTTTGCATTTGCAGTTTTGCATTTTGGGTTTTCTTGAAAACCCAGTGCTTGGGAACATTAGGTACAGGATAGAAGTGATCCTAGCATCCAGATGAGGGTAAACATAACTATGTCCATAAGGGGGCACTAGTGCCTTGAAAATACCAAACAGATGTTTTCCCCAATTCCACTCAGACCCTGGCAGTCATTCAGTGAAGGGTTGTATAAACGCCAATGTTTTCGCGTCACTTAACATAAATGCCACCATTTTAAAATTGATTCTCGCTCGCATAAGATAAGATACACTTTTATTGGTCCCCGCGGGGAAATTCCAGATGGACAAGCCAATGACATGCATGCAGTCTGTCACCCCCTTCCCAGAAGATCGTAAAGATGTTTTCAATGAGTTGTAGTGACAAGTGTAGCTTCTCACAGGGTTAGGGTTAATCTATTGTTTTCTTAGCGATTATTCTGTCAATTACTTTTTTCAATTAATCAAATAATATGAAATACATTGTTATCTTTTGTTTAAAAAATGGCATTAAGCATTCTTCTATTCTTTGTCGCACGGCTCGGCAGTGCCCAGTGCAAAAACAGTGATCTACAAGCTCACTATGCGTTGCATGGCGCTGTGAGCTTGTAGATATTCCACTATTTTAACAAAAATGAAAAAAATAATGTGATTGATTTGTTGGATTGACTGCTGCACCCCTAGAAGTTGTGCTAAATTTAGTGCAGCCTCTCAGTTTTCAGTGTCTTCCCTTTCTCTGTGTCACTGAAATGACAGTAGAGTCCCTGTAAAGATCAGCGGTCCTCTCAAGACAGACTGTTGACTCACGTCAAGGAATAGAGGACGCTTTATTTGCCGATGGGTTATCAGATTGGTGGTCCCCAAATGAGAAATCAGATGTTTGCCCGGGACACAAACTAGTGAAAATAGCTGATTTTCACTACTTAATATTTTTCCCCCAAATTTCTTTGACTTTTTTTAAAATTATTATTCATGAAATTCTTTCCGAATTGTTTTATTTATTTATTTTTACTGTGTATATATATATATATATATATAATTTTCCTTTTTTTATTACTATATTTTATTTTATGAATGACAAAATCTAGGAAACAAAACAAAATAAAGTACCCTGCACTGTTTGGAGGGCACCGATGTAGACCGCTCCAAGTCTGCGTCAGCGTAGGAGTGTGTTATTGGTGCTTTCTGTTTGCGCCTACTCAGACCCTGTGTGTGTGTGTGTGTGTGTGTGTGTGTGTGCGTGTGCGTGTGTGTGTGTGTGTTTTAACTGGCAGAGGAAAGCCCTGTGCAGCTTAATTGAAACAAATGAGTGTCTACGGTGGCCTGCAGGGTTCACACAGTGCACAGCCATCCATCTCCTTACTGGTCGTCTTCAACTTTTAGATGTCACTGGGGGGGGGGGGCGGGGGCCGGCCCATTGCTGTGTACATGTGTAGATAGTCTCGCATAGCCAGACAACTATTCCACAATCTCCGAATGCTATATACAGTCTGGAACTACACCTCCCGAAATCAGTAAGGAATTAGTAAGGAAGCTGCTATTTTCCGTTCACGAAAATACATTTTTAAATATCTTTACATTTTATTTTATTTTATTTCCTTTTCTGCTAAGCAACAAGCTATATATGATTAGATGTTTTCTATTTATATTAGGATAAATTTGCGCGATGAAACGGAAGTGGGGAGGAGGCTCCACTTCCGCTTTATATTTTGCTCATGATAGATGGTCACAGACATATTTTGATGGGTCCCTTTATTTTTTAGTTTCCTGCATTTAGTTTTGAATTATTATCATTTAAAAACTTAAATTATTTTTAGTAAAAAGCGATGCGTTGTGAGCTTGTAGATCTGCTATTTTCCCGGGGAGACCTAAAATCTCTGTTGGGTCACGGGCTAAAGAGTTTGGGAACCGCTGATGTACACCACTATTTAATTTTGACGGCAAATTCTGATGTTGTTTCAGTCATTTCGGGGCAGTGGTGGCCTAAGAGGGTTAGAGGAGCGCTCTTGTTGCCGAAAGGTTTCCGCTTTCCGGTTCGATTCCCCGGACGGGCAGGAAAAATCAGGGTCGGGAAGTGATTGGTCATCACTCACCCAACACCGCTGAAGTGCCCTTGAGCAAGGCACTGAACCCCCAACTGCTCCAGTGGAGCTGCTTAGTGGCCAACAGTATAAGACTGTGGTTGTACTGGTCAGCTCGAAGGTTTTAATGCGTGTGTCTGTCTGTGTATGTGCAGGGCGTTGCTGAAAATGAGCACGTGTGCTCAGCTACTACCCTGGGTAAATAAAGAAAAATCAAAAAAAAGTCATAGTCTTTTAAATACATTAGTTTGTCATATTTTAGTCATCTGAAAAGTTATTTTGAGTCTACTAAATATCAAAAGATCATAGCACAACCAAACACAAAATGGCGTTGAATGACATGAATCTCTCACTGTAATGCTTTCCTAATTGTTGTTGTCGTGGTTGTTCCGAGCACCAGATCTGATTATTTGTCATTACTCCCCTGCTCAGGACGCATTTGGTAAGACGCTGTTTAACAAACATCCAATTACATTGTGTCGGGTCGGTAGTATTGTGGACGATAACGTCTTTAAAAACCGGATTTGATTAGGTCCCAGAAAGTAGATTTGTTGCGCTGTGTGGTAAACAGAGTTATGGGCTGGAGTTTGTGTTGGTTCAGCCATGTGGCCACAGCACAGCACGGACCGTAGGCCGGTTCCACACGCACCGTCCAGCTTTCACCACAATTTAATTTAGTACCAATTTCCTTAAGGCACCATACTGCTCATTAGTGAGCCCAATGTGTGGAGTAAAGATTTAGGGGCTGGGCCGATATCAAATAAACATCATGATTATTCCAGAGTTCTGCCTCGATTACGATTCATGAACGATTTGAAAAATGTATCCTAAGTGCTATCGGGCAGGAACCTCTCATCTTCATATTTTAACTTATTGTGTTTATGCGTCGCACCAAAGTATCACGAGTAGCAGATACACAAACTAGAGACGGGGTGCAAAGCGATGCGTTTTGTGCTTTTTCCATGTATGAATTCAAATCCTGAAAAGTATCAGCTTTGGCCCGACAGAGACGATGCATAGTGGAAATTGACAATCTACAATACAATGTATATAATATAAAAAATAAACTTTATTGAATGAATACTTTATTAATATAATTACAGTGTGCACAGTCAAAGTTTATGCTAAAAGGATAACACAAAAAAAGCCCAGGGGCTGGTTTTCCATTTGTACTACTACCATCAGTACAATACACTACAATGCAATATCGTAAGTAGAATAGAATCATAAGGTATATTCAACCTTTCATAAGGTTGGAGCGGGGGATCAGAGGATAAGGTGTTTTAAGGAGTTAAACTATATTCACTTGTAAGTGCTTTTCGATCAGTCCGTGTTAACCAACATGAGACAGATTAAGTCGGTTATTGTTTATGTATCGTTATCAAAATATCTTTGGTTAATTACCAGTTATTTAGCACTGTAATTTTGGCATTTCCTGCATTCAGACGGGCCACAGCTGCTTCTTTTTTTGTCTTCTGCATCATTATCCTCCTGCTCTCTCTTAGGGGTTCAACTGAATTATTTTGTGAATCCCCAGTCATATATTGTCATACAGATGAGCCCTATCTGTTGGGACATTTGTTTTGCCTCTCATTTCCCCTCCTCCTCCTACGGCCTCTCGTTTTATCTGAGGCTCAATCCGTCCGTCCCAACAATCGGTCATCTCAATTTGTCTACATCAGCGCGAGCTATCTCCCCTCCCCATCTGATGTCGGTGGCAGGCTAAGTGGAGAGGTCTCCTGTGTAATAACGTTAGCATTGATTCACATGCCGGGCCTGCAAGCTGCATGGCCGGCCACTTCGTTCAGACTCATGCCAGCGCACACGTTTTTTTAAAGGGGACCGACCGGCCCCTTGGCTCTCTCACTATCGGCCTTATCGTCTGTTTGCCTGCTGTAACTGGAAGAGCCCAGGCCCCAGAGAAATCTGGGCACCTTTCTTTAATTCCACTTTTTTTTTGGGGGGGGGGGGGGGGTCTTCTCTTGTGCCCACTCCTCCTGTATCCCGGTCTGCAGCTGACCACATGCAGGCAAAAAAGAAAAGGAAAAATCAAGAAAAGGCGGAGTAAAAGAAAAGAACATAGTTGTGTGTTTCCTCCGAGAAGATGATACTAGGCAAGACGACCAGTGGTCGGCTAATAACGGCTAGGCCCCGGATCGTTACCGGCCCTCCCCCTCCCCTCCCCTCCTCCCCCATAATTGAGTGAGTGTCCGTCACTTTGCTTATGGGCTACAGTAGCGCTCCGTCTTGGCCCGGGCAGGCAGAGAGCTAGCAAGAAGCAATCTGCTGATTGCTGTTTTGGCAGAACTGTCAAGGTCTGTCCTCTGTTTAAATGATGGATAGATGGGAGGGAGGGGGAGGACGTGCAGGCGGGCCGGACGGCCGCAGAGAGTGATCTCGTTGGCTTGTGTTTTTCTACGTCTGAAAAGACACTGGCACGAGAGAGAGAGAGAGGGGAAAAAAATAACTTCTCCTGTTATGTTCAATAACGAAGATCATTACTGAGTTGAAGGTGTGTGTGTGTGTGTGTGTGTGTGTGTGTTTGTGTGTGTGTGTGTGTGTGTGTGTGTGTGTCTTACTTCATCTCCCAGAGGAAATAATTGGTGAGGGTGGAAACAGAGTGGTGTTTTCCTCTTGGTTGGTGCACGACTGCACGTTAGTTGGGAGACAGGTGATGCGGGGAAGAACCAGATTCTTATTAACCACTTTAAAACATGGCCTCCCTACTTTGGCCATTTTTCTAAAAAATACATACAAACATAGCAGGTGTACAAGCTTGTAGATCTGCTGTTTTTGTTACTTTTGGAAATAGGGCTTTAAGTGGATATAATGACGATCCCTTCTTACTAACGGCCTTTGACAGCTGTGCTTACTTAATGTGGATTGTAGATTGTTATAATTATTTCCCCAGGCACTCTTTATGTCCCTTTGGGGGGGCTCACCTTCGTCCACAAGTCCTGCGTTGTTGTTTGGTGAGCTTGTAGATCGGAGATCTATGGAAGATATTTGTTTTAGAGCAGGAAAGAAAACTGTAAAGTCTCCACTATGGAGCCCTGAGGGACTCCGGTCGACCGAAAGTACTAGGGTTTAAGTGGTTAACCTCCCGAGGCTTTCGTTGGACGGCAACGTTACACCATGCTCGTCGTATCACAGGCAGGGAACAAACATCCCACCAAATTGTCCTCAACGGAATAGTGGAGAGAGAGAGAGAGAGAGAGAGAGAGGGGAATGTAAAGACCGGGGGAAAAATGTATAGTCGATAGGCAGGGGAGATCGCCTTCAATAAATTAGCGTTTTTGTTTGTTTCTTGTTGAAGTGCTTTTAGTGACCCCCCACCCCCTTTGTCATTTTCTTTTGTTTTATCCCCATTTTCTTTTTTGTCTTTTAAAATAAGATCTTTGTCCTTCCTTCCTTCCCTTAGCTGGGTGGAGGGTTAGTGGGAGGGGAATGGCAGACTGATTAAACACCAGCACTTAGAATGCTTTTAATGGAAGGAGAGCACCGGTCTAGGTCTCTCTATCTATCTCTCTCTCTCTCTCTCTCTCTCTCTCTCTCTCTCTCTCTCTCTCTTCTCTCTCTCTTGATAGTGTACTATCGCCATGGGTCTGTTTGAATCAATTTGTACTGTGGCCTAGGGGAGCCGAGACAACAAAGTGTGGAAAGCCGAACTTCCCAACTACCAAGAAAACCGCCATCCAAACAGTTTACTTTTCGATATTTTCTTTTTATTTGTTCTCTTCACTTCAGGCAACGGGTACAACATCTCCAAGAGCGAAGGACTGAACATCAGAACAAAACTAGAACGAAAAAGGGAATGCTTGCCTAATGAATTCAAAACCAAAATACAATCGCTAACCTCCCTGTCAGAAAACAATATACAAACGGGAAAACAAAAGATCAGCCCCCCTCCCTTTTCGTTAGCTGAGAACCCTAGCCTAGCGAGTATAACTTGGCAGGAGGCCGTGTTCAAGTCGGACTGTTATCTGTCAGCTACATACTGGATCAAGCGAGGCAATGTTATATTTGGCTACATATCTGTTCAGCTTCACATGCACAAATGGCTACAGAGCTAACAACGGAGCCGTGAGGAAGGCACGGGTTCGCTGTCGCAGGCTCTTTTTTTTAATATATTTTTTATCCCATGATTTTGTAACCCATTTTTCACCCCTGTGGCAATCATCTAATGTGATCCTGGGCTCTACACACCCTCCACCAACCTAGTCCCCCATATATGGGGGACAAGGGGAGAGCAACGGACTTGAACTCATGCTTCCTTCATGCCTGAGTGTCCAAGTTGCTCCTTTACACCTAACAGGGGGGAGTTTCCCTGGTTGGACGTAGCGCGTGGAAGGAACACGTTATTCCAACCAGTTCCTTTACCCTCCATCAGGCGCCCCGGCTGGCCAGGGGGAGGCAGTTTAGTGACCAGGATTACTGCATGTTTTTTGTGAGGGTACCTACCCTAGGGGACACGGGGAGAACATACAAACTCCACACAGAAAGGCCCTTTCGCCAACCCCGCCTTCGGGTATGGGCACTGATGACGCGGAGGAGGAAACACGCCGCCAGCACCCACAGCGTCCGAGTGGGAATCGAACCCAGGACCTTCTAGCTGTGAGGCGACAGCACTACCAACTGTGCCACCGTGCCCCCTGTCGCCGGCTCGCTGGCTCTTTGACAGCCTTTTAAACTTGGCGTCGTCCTCTGTGCACCAATCCGGCGATGCTGTGTCTGTTCCTGGTACTCCCCCTGTTGCAAACACCCACTCACACCACGACACACACTCACGCGAGCCTGCACAGACTACACATACACAGGAGAAAACACTGCCCGACTTCCTCTGCATAACCTTTAGTATCATCACAGTACACACTGAGTTGAATTTAAACAGAGAATTCCCCGAGAATTCGGCATCCCAACTCTACCGCTGTAGTTTGGTTGCCGTGTTCATTAATATGTAGTATGTACTGTCTGTGCCATCCCAAAAAGAAGGGTGGAAAAAAAGGATAAAAATAATCATTTTTTCTATATATATTTTTTATCCGACGATTTTGTAACCCATTTTTCACCCCTGTGTCAATCATCTAATGTGATCCTGGGCTCTACACACCCTCCACCAACCTAGTTCCCATTATATGGGGGACAAGGGAAGAGCAACGGACTTGAACTCATGAATCCTTCTCTCACTCACTCAGTCACTCACTCTCCACTACTTTCTTTCCCTCACTCCCTCACCTTTTGTTAATGTTCCACGACCACGGCTGAAGCACAGAGCCCGGGGCGGTGCCATTGTGCGGGGAGAGTGGATGGACTTGAAAGAGAATATTGTTGGAAGAGACATCCAACTGCCTGTGTCAATGCTCGCCTTCACTCACACGCCATATTCTAGACCATCGTTTCCCAACCTTTTTATACTGGAGTATACGCATGCTGTCGTGCTCATTTCAGCACGGCTGGATAGCCTATTTCAACCAATAGCTTGGTCAGAAGAACTACTTGTAGTAATATAAATATTTCATTCCACTTGTCTTTTTTTCATCTTTTTTTTGGGTGACTCCTCTGTGTACCACCAGAGGAGGTCGCAGTCCCGCTTCCTACGAGGATCCAGGAAATAATTCCCCGTTCATTTTATAGACATTTCAAAAAGTATTTATTTAAAGACCTTTTAAGCGTCGTACAAAGCCAACTCGAGTTGTGACAAATCATGACAACCAACTAATTTTTTTGGGGCCGAACAAATAATTAGAAAGAAGGAAAAAACGGCAGGTTACAACACTTTTGTTGTTGTTTTTTTTCTTTGTAATTATTTGTTTGGTCCATAATATTGTGTTTGTTGTCGTGATTTGTCACAACCCGAGTTGGCTTTGTACGACTCCATGATCACTGAACTAAATACTGGACCCAATCATCACAAGGCACACAATATTTCCAAGATATTCATATTAAAATGGCTTCTTTTAGCGAGACAAATCAGGAGAAAATGTACTTTGTTATCGACCTTTCTTTATCCCAGAACAAACTCTAGCGAGATTTGAGAGGAGTCCGGAAGAGTCTCTCTGTCCATCTGCAATTTGACGAGTCACGACACACATTTAAGCTGAGAACGGACCAATTTTTATGGGTCACGGCTCGAGTAAAGAAATCCCTTTTCTTTTCATACATAGCAAAATAAGAGCAGCTGATCTGCTATTGTCACTATAGTTTTGGGCCCCGGGAAAACGTCTAATCTCTCTTCTGGGTCTGAACAGTTGGGTACCACTATTCTAGAGTGCATCTCATTTAATGTCTAACCCTCGACGCAATTGGAGTACCATGTGATGTCCGATGTTCCAATGTCCTCAATACGTGTATTTTGTGTGTTGCTTTCTTCTTCAGATTATTCGAAGGCTCTTCACCAAAGAAGATCGAGAAACTGAAAACTCTGTTCTGCTACTTCAGGAGAGTTGCACAAAACAGTAAGCACAATGAATGCATTCCTTTAAAATAGCACTTCAGCCATTTTCAACCCTACCTGTAATTGGTCCTCCTCGCTAATTTTCGTCTACTCAACTCTGCGTTTCATTGGTGCGCCATGGACCAATGGCATTGTCTATATGGATTCCAAGGTAGTAGGAACCAGAGCCATAGAGGATAGACAGAGTTACGACATTGAGGGGGCAGAAAACAGCCTGGTTACGTGGTTCATGTACTCCAATGCATTCCGTAAACTTCCAGTTTGTCCCTTCAATAGACGTCTATGTAGAAGAGACTGGCCCCATGAGGTGAACAGAGTTCATTATGTACCGGTATTTATTTTTCTCCTTGCCGGTATTAATTTTTCTCCTTTTTGTTTAACAGGTACAATAGAAAAAAACAATGTATCATGTTATAAAAACATGAAACCTGAGACCTGAGAAGGCAGAGAGTGTCTGAATGAGTTGTTACACCTGGGAACAATACAGTTACCACTGTAGGCTCGTGTAGTTGTGGTAGAGCAACTCCACAAGTGGTAAATGTATTTCTGTATACTTATACAGTATGAGTTACGACAACTGACAGAGTTGTCGTAACTCTGTCTTACTCTATGGCTCTGGTAGGAACGACAGCTTTCCTCTTCCTGGAAAGAAGCCGTTGTTCTTTCATGAATGAAAGTCCTCTTGTTTAAATGACCGATGATGTCACTGGTAGGCAGGTTTTTGAACTGTCCACATGCCCTCCTCTGAGACGGAGTGAGTTAGGCAGGAATGCCACCTTCTGATGTGCATTAACGAGCAACAATCATGTGAAGATAAGGTTCAAAAGGGGTGACGTGATCCCTTAACTTCTTAGTCTTCAAGTTGTGAAACGCTGTACATTCTTGTCCGTTTGGAGGAAGTATAACATGTTGCACAAAATCTCAACCATTCATCCACTCAATGTGACCAACTTGTGATATAGAATTTTTACATTTTTCAAAAGGTTTCAATAGTGGAAGATGTACTGCTTTTTTTTCATTTTCCTTTTTTTGCTATTCCTCATGTGAGAAGTTTATAGGACTTAAGTGGTGTGCGTGCGTGTGCGTGTGCGTGCGGATCTCGGCTTTTGTCAGATGTAAGAAAGATAAAAGGTTGGCAAGCAGCAGTTTTCACTCATTGACGGTGACATGTTCTCCTTCTTTCTCACTCAGGGCCCAAGGGTCTCGTTACCTTCACCAGACAGTGTCTGAGTAATCCACCCAACTGGGAAAGGTACATTATCAACCCTCTGTGACTGTATTACACGGCGTTAATGCAATGGTTTGAGACTTTGGACTTGGTATTTCATCATTTTAGACCACTGTTCCCATAGCCTGGAAATCAGACAAATCCCTGGGGAGATTTGTCTGGCACTCCTCAGTTTGAATGACATTTCGCTAACCCCCAGAGTTGTGGGTGACCAATCAGAGCCCACTGTTCAAGTTTAGACTTTGTTTTGCTGTGCTTGTTGGAATCTGTTTGTAACCGTCACTTCCACAACGAAGTTCCAGACTAATATCTACACAGTGATATTTGTCTGGCCATGCCAGGCTCCTGTTCCCAAACATTGGGTCGGGACCCGTTTGTGGGTCGCGGACACGTTTTTATTGGTCCCCTTATTTTTTTGTTTCCTACATTTATTTTTCTATTAATATTTAAAAAAAAATCACTACCAAAAAAGCAAAATTAAATCATGAATTAAAAGTAATTTCATGAATAAATAAATTAAAAAATCTTAATTTTTTTGAAAACAAATGTTTAAAGGCCTATGCATAGTCCAGTTTTAGGTGATAAGGTGACCAGAGAAACGGTGGTTAGATGTGTTTGGGTGAGCGGTGAGTCGCTTTACCACCACGGCGGGACGTCATCATGTTGTAGTTTTCACCTAAAACTGTATGAATAAGAGGCCTAAAGGCTCATACATAGTCTGGATTTTCGGTGGTTAGGTGACCACCGAACTACAACATGACGTCACGAGCCGTGGTGAAGAGCAAACCACCGCCACCGCTCCAGCCCTTCTCTCTGTTTTTACTCGCCACCGCTCAACGTTATTTCAGCTCCGGTGGTCACCTCACCACCGGAGCGGTGGTCACCTTACCACCGAAAATCCAGACTATGAATATGGCCTTTTAGAGGTGGTGAAAATAGCCCATCTACAAGCTCACAACGTGGTGTGAAGCCACATGTTGTGAGCTTGTAGATTGGCTATTTTCACTAGTTTGGGTCCCGGGCAAACATTTAATTTCTCTTTTGGGTCACAAGGTTAAAAAGTTTGGAAACCACAGATTTAGACAGTGAAGACAGTGTATTTGGTGGTACAACTGAATAATAATAAAATAGAGCATTAAATAGTAATTGTGGCACAGATACATCTCTAGAGAATATTATTTTCTAACACCAGTCTGCCGGCGTCTTTGCTCTTCCTTTGCTAGTGCAATTTCCCTCAGGGAGCGGCAGGGACTGAAAGGAGTCTTTTAAGACCCTCTAGTCCTTATCTTCAAAACAACAATGTACTCTCTACCTCCTTTTTTCTTTCCTGGGGCGGGGTATGGGGTTAATATTCCCAGACTTTGCCCAAGGGCACCACGATTACCAACTACAGTATATAGGGACATTATGGTTATAGCATTAAGGCCGGGAAAGCATCTGTGTCATTTTAGATTTTTTTTACGTTGGCGCTAGCCCCTCCTATTTCCAGCTTTGAGGGTTTGTGTAAAAACAATCATTATACTAACACAAACATTAAATGCCATTGACAATGAATGGCCAGTTTTGAGTCGAAACATTGTGATAAACATAAACATTGAAGCCAAAAGTGAGGACGCAAATTGTGATTGGCCGCAATGAGATAATGTATGATGATAATAAGAGTGCCCCTCACTTCACACGGGTGTGATTTTTTTATATTTACCGCTAATTCTAATTGTAAGTAATGTGAACGGTGTCGTGAGACATAAGAACCTCTACGTACGTATGTCTTTTACCTCACCTGCACAACACCTTGGGGTCGTCTTTCCCAAATAACTAGTATTTTATGTATGTTCTGTTGTGCAACATCAGAGAAAAACAATTGCAGATACACACAGCACAGCACGGCACAAATGCACTGCGAGCTTGTAGATCTTCTATTTTTATTTTTTTAATATCCCGAGTGTGAGAGAACTAGTGATTTAGAAGGCGTCTGTGGAATCGGCCTCAGGTCTTAATGGGTTATGCAATACTGAGAACAAAGCCTGAAACCGAGTGCCGTCTGTCACCGTTTAAAAAGTGTTGCTTTATAAACGTGTTGTGTGTTGTTGTTTTTTTTCCCGCTCTCACTTGTAATCTTAGCAATTTCTATTTGTTTTTATCTGAACTAATGTGAGTTGAATACTGACTTTTTAACAAATGTGTATTTGAAATGGTATGTGTACTGGAATGTTTATTCTTATGTGGACCCCAGGAAGACTAGCTGGTTATGGCACCAGCTAATGGGGATCCGTGTGTCACAGTGTAAACCAACCCAGCAATAGTTTACACACCAATGCCTCCATGCCATCATACTGTTGTGTCAGACCTTAGTGAGGGAATGATTAAAACATTCCCATTGTTCCCATTTTTTCTAGTTCCCAGACGTTGCTGAAGAGGCTTCACATCACCTGTGAGGGGACCATCGAGGATGATGGATATGGCATGTTGCAGGTAGGACCTCTTCACTCTGGAAGGATTGATTGATTTTGCTCTGACACTGCACCTGTCTGTCTGTCTGTCTGGAGGGTGAACTAAGTAAAGAGCCAGCCAGCCAGCCAGTCCACCAGCGCTTTTTATACCATATAGAAGCAGAAAGCTTTGGCCCGCCATTAACAAACTGGATGGGTTACTGTGTGGGTTAAATGGGCCCTCTCTGCCCCTCATTCTCCCTCCCTCCCTCTCTCTCTCTCTCTCTCTCTCTCTCTCTCTCTCTCTCTCTCTCTCTCTCTCTCTCTCTCTCTGTCTCTCCCTCTCAATTCAATTACAATTCAAATAAAAAGTAAACATGAATATTGAGATCTCTTAAAGGAGAATTCCATGCTAGAAGGCTTTCTTACCTTTATCTGTAGTTGTTACGTCCCCACCAAAGAGGTCCAGGTGTTATTTTGTGTAAAACTGCATTATTGGCTATTTCCCCTACTATAAGCCCTCAATGGGGGTTGGGTTTTTGTGCTAATTTGCTTATTTCCATCGAAATAAGTAGTGAAGTGTGCCGCTTGGGATATTATTTACATTATGAAGAGAGGATATATACAAATATATACATTATACGGACAAAGTAAAAAGTTTGGATCCATTGACACAAAACTGGACTGCCTAGTACAAGCCTATAGTAGTGCTTTGCTTGTGACTTAACGGTTGTTGTTCCTTTCCCTTCGTCACATGTACACAGTGTTTTAACCTGCCTCCACAAAGTCTCTGGCTGAAACGCTGCACAGATCAATACAATACGGGGAGGTGGACTCACTCTTTTTTCCTTTTTGTTGCTGATGTCAAGAAAATGTTTTGATGTGATCGCCGCTCGCCTTGTTTTTGTTTTTTTTTTAGTTTTTGGAGCGTGGATAGGAGTGTCAAGCGGGCTGTCAGGATGGTTGAAGTGGGGGTCTGTGCTTACTGGCCCACAGCAGCCGAGGCCCGTGAGGATGGGGGGGGGGGGATAGAAACCACTCATCTGCAGCATCTGCCGTGTCTATTAGCCAAATCGCTCATCTCGTCACTTCCTTTAAAGTCCTTCACCCCCTAACCCCGACCCCCACCCCCCCTCCAATCATAACCCCCCCCCCCTGACAGAATGACAGAAAGTCCCGTCTCCTAAACGGTGCCGTCAAACTGCCAGCCTGGTGCTTCTCCCACCCCGACGGATTGCCCCCGGGAGACGGCCCCTCAGCTCTCTCCTCTTCTTCACCCCACCTCCGGTGTCCTGACTTCCACCCAAGACCCCCCTCTGAGCCCCCCCCCCCCCCCCCCCCCCCCAGTATGAGACACATCAGCTGTCAGCTGGAAGGGAAAACAAACACTCTTGAGTGAGGGGATGGAGTGATGCAGAATTGCACATAGGGGCCAGAAGTATACAAAAAATAAAACAATATTCACACAAGCTTACTAGTCGGAGAGGTCAGACGAGCAAAAGTGTGTTTGACCTATGAGAGCTGAGGTTGGAAGATGACACTGACAGCCTGACAGACACAGGGTGTGATCTGCCTTTTAAAAGATGTATTTTTATATAGCACCTTTTATCCAAAATGCTTCACTTTTGACCCATTCACACACGCATACATTCAGATTCACACAGGAAACCATGCAAGTCACCAACCTGCTCATCGGGAGCAGTTACAGTGCGTTTTAACAGCGGGCGAGCATCGGCCGACACATCGCCCGTTATCGCCCCAAAAGATGAATTATTTGTATCTTTTCGGGCGACGTTAATCCGTCCACTTTTCGACCATCGCCTGTTCGCCTGCTATCGCCGGTAGTCGCCGGGTCCCATAGACAAATAAATAATGCACTTCCGGAAAAATCCTCCCATCTGAGCACTTAACACGGCAGTTGGTGGGCTGCCATGTTAAGTGGACAGAATGGGTGGGCCGTGTGCGTTTATTTCTCATTTCGGTAAAAGGGAGGGATTGTGTTCTGCCTCGGATCAATGCTCTTAAGTTACTATTTATCACAATAAAAAGTAATTTGTCAAGGTTTTAACCCACATATACAGATGCATACCGGTGACCGGTCTTTACAAAGAAAGACAGATGGATGGATACAGAATGGGCCCAATAGACAGATATTTAGTTATTCATGGAGGAATATGTGACGAGGAGAATTGGGGGCCCGTCCTGCGGGGTCAATCCGTTGGGGTGGCTGACAGTTTGACGGCACCGTTTAGGAGCGTGCGTGTGTGTGTGTGTGTGTGTGTGTGTGTGTGTGTGTTGGCGTTTGTCTTCCTGAAGTCATTCCATTGTCTGCTGTCTCGTTAGCAGCAGTAGCACCACTCCATTCATATGCAACAGGGCCACCATTACATGTCAATGTGCTCTCTGTGTGGCACTGACCGGGCTTCACATTCGGGCCACGGAGTGTGATGGTTTTTTGTTGGTAAACGTAAATGTTTGGTGGGGGAACGCACACACTTTCTCCGTATACAGTACAGGGCAGTTGCCTTCAGTGACACTGCTTAACCCATTTGGACCTGAGGACGATTCTACAAATGGCTTCTAAATCTTGACAGTCTTCACAAAAAACCCCCCATGTTTCTATGTCAGTCTGTTCTCAAACATTTTCATGTCAAGGACCCCCAAAAGTATATGTAATTGACCGCCGTCCCCCATCTGAAAATATGTTGTTCCAGGGACCCCCCAGAAGCAAAGATTTGAGTTAAAAACATTCGCTCTGAAAGAATATATTAGGATTTTCCACTACACCCCTGTGCACCGAGACACATTACTGACAGACTGACAAAAAAAGCAGATTAGATTTAAAAATGATTATTATCATCATCATCATCATCATCCGTCAGACCAGATAAAAGACAATCGGCGTGTCACTTTCGTTTATCTCCCAGATCTTCCACTGTCTTGGAGTCCAGTGTCTCGCGTCTAGATAAGTAAATGGCCTTCTTCTTCCTCTACTTGGACAAGGAAGAGTAATGGCCATGATTTATGGCTGGGGTTGGCGGAATGAATGTGGCAAATCTACAAGCCAACAGCGCATTGCAGATGCGACTCATTGTGCCTTGTAGATCGGCTATATTCGGTAAAAAGTGGAAACCGTGGAAACCGGGCTTAAGTCAGACATGAGCTTGGTGTTATCCCATATAGCAGTGGTTTCCCCAGATTCCCCAGATTAGCGTTAATCATAACATTGTTTTCTCAATCAACAGTAAACAAACCAGGGTATCTGTCTGCACATTACTACAAAACCAGAAAAGTGCCCCTCGGGGCACAGGTCTCCACCAGGCCAGGTCAGGTTATTGTGGCCTGCTGGTGGTGCTATAATAGGCCAATGTGAAAAGGGTGCCATTTCTTCCTACGCCTTTGATGGTGTAGGATGCCCTTGATTTGAGGCATTTTGTTCCAAAAATGTGTTTTGCAAATCTCCACCTGTCTCCAACATATTACATTTCCAAGTGCTTGTCAGGGTGGTGGGTCCCATGTTCAATGGTATGGTTATTTTGGGGGGTCGTGGCCTCAAATGTTTGGGAACCCTTATCTCAGATAGAAAAATATCAATGGAAATGTCTATCCGGTGATATTTTTTTTAAATATGACTATTTTATTACAATCGATTTAAACGAACAGTCCAATTGACTGTTGCACCCTCTGTTGTTGTCTATTGAGATAGCGGGACCGATGCGGACACATTTTCTCTGTATCTTTTATGGTATATTTCAGTGTTGTTTTGCTGCAACAGCACTCTGATTTGATTGTGCTCAGAGACAGGAAGCTTTGTGATCCTTTTGGACATCCATCTGTGTTAAACGGCCACCGTGGGTGGCAGCTAATTAGGGCTCGTTAATGGAGTCGTTCGTTTAAA
The DNA here is from genome assembly GCF_963924005.1 of Protomyctophum bolini. Lineage (NCBI taxonomy): Eukaryota > Metazoa > Chordata > Actinopteri > Myctophiformes > Myctophidae > Protomyctophum > Protomyctophum bolini. Next base: position 14,870,844 of record NC_137875.1, on the reverse strand, counting down.
TCAGGGGAGGTTACAGCAGTGTCCAAACCTGCTGCTGAACATTGTCCTCGGTTCAATTGAACAGGGCAAAAGGGCACAAGTGTGTTGTTAACCACTTGACCTTATTTTTATACTGTACAAGCGGAGGATATATATAAATGGGCCCCCAAATAACTGTCAAATACACTGATCAGAATCATCTTTTATCGTCACATCACAGTGTACAAGTAAATAGGTGGGTGAAATTTGTTTTTATGCATAGCTCGTTCCACAGATTTCCACGGGCTGGTCTTAGCTAACGGTGATTTACAAATGGCACAGCCGTTAGAGTGGCCGGATGGGAACCGTAAGGTTCCCAGTTCAAACCCGGGCTCTCCCCAGAGTTGGTGTCGAAGTGTCCTTGAGCAAGACACTGAACCCCTAATTGCTCCTGATGTGCTGGTTGGTGCCTTGCATTGGTTTCCACCGCCATCAGTGTGTGTGTGTGTGTGTGTGTGTGTGTGTGTGTGTGTGTGTGTGTGTGTGTGTGTGTGTGTGTGTGTGTGTGTGTGTGTGTGTGTGTGTGTGTGTGTGTGTGTGTGTGTGTGTGTGTGTGTGTGTGTGTGTGTGTGTGTGTGTGTGTGTGTGTGTGTGTGTGTGTGTGTGTGTGTGTGTGTGTGTGTGTGTGTGTGTGTGTGTGTGTGACCAATACGCATCTATGGGAATCGGTATCGGGAAGGAAGAAGTTGGTATGGGTACATCTCCAGTATATACACTGACTACGGTGGGCATTGGCATTGCATCCCACTGAACTGTCACGGCATGTTTCTTTAGTTTTTTGCCTCAGGAGAGAGCTGTCAACGGGAAGAAATTAACAATGGACACGGAACTGTAGTGAAAGTGTTCTTTTCTCTCTCGTTATTTCCTGTTCGTCTGGTTGGCTGGTTTCTGCCAAGGCGACAAGGCTGGCACTTAACAGTGAAAGTCTGAAAAGTATTTTTTATTAAATGTCACCTAATATTGTGTGTGTGTGCGCGCGTGTGTGTGTGTGTGTGTGTGCGCGCAAGAATGAGAGACCAAGAAAAACATTTTCTTGGTCTTCACAAGGCAAAATGGTTATATTATGGTTACAATTGGGATAAACCTCCGGTTGGGATTAAGATTAGGCATTTATAGGTTAGGTTTAGGGGTTAGGATTGGAGTCAGGCCTGATTCATACAGTACTTAGTTACATGCTGGTGTTGCACACTGTAAAATAACCGATCTGAAAGAGTTTTTTTTTTGGGCTTTTGTGCCTTTATTGATATAGTTACAGTGAAGACGGACAGGAAAGAGGGAGAAGGGAGACACGCAGCAAAGGTCGTCATGAACGGGACTCGAACACGCAACGCGCTGTCAGGCCAGAGCCTACAGTATGTGGCATACGCCTGGACCACTAGGCCAGCAGGCGCCCCCTGAAATGGCCTTTTAGTTCTTGCATTTCCACTGCAGTTTTTCCCAGCAATTATTCTATGATTTTTCAATGCTGTCATAAGATTTCGATGTTGTCCTCAGCCTCACTGTGTGTGTGTGTGTGTGTGTGTGTGTGTGTGTGTGTGTGTGTGTGTGTGTGTGTGTGTGTGTGTGTGTGTGTGTGTGTGTGTGTGTGTGTGTGTGTGTGTGTGTGTGTGTGTGTGTGTGTGTGTGTGTGTGTGTGTGTGTGTGTGTGTGTGTGTGTGTGTGTGTGTGTGCGCGTGTCCTCCAGGTGGACTTTGCTAACCGTCTGGTAGGTGGAGGAGTGACGGGACTGGGTCTGGTGCAGGAAGAGATCCGCTTCCTCATCAACACTGAGCTCATCATCTCTCGCCTCTTCACCGAAGCCTTGGAGTCCAACGAGTGCCTCATCATCACAGGTAACGCACGTGCGCATCTGCGCACACACACTCGCACACACTAAAATTTCTAAATAATAACTAAGCTATGACGACTAAAACAACAAATAAAAACAAGGCTAAAATGATAGGTGGGGGATAACGACACTAGTGGACAAGAGATCCAGTAGAACAGAACTGACAGTTTAATCATCAAGTCATTTTATGTTTGGTTTGCACTCTGAAAATAGCAGATCTACAGCTGTGACATGTTGTCACTTTGTTATTTTGGAAGGGATAGTCTTTGGAGATGCAGCATCTCATTTTCAAGGGGACCCATGTAAAACATGAACAAGATACTATAGAAACAAACTGTGCAGTACACAGATAGATATATAGAATAAATATACAGATACATACTGTATATTATACACGGATGGCTTGCTCACCCTCGTCGACCCACTCCACCAGCCACCACGTCAAACGACAGAGGGAATGAAGGGCAGACTGCAAATACATCAGTGCACATTATGTCATTGCTGGTACTTGTCAGTTTAGAAGCATAAACAAGGGGAGTCAAGATGTGAATGTCGGGAAGTCGAAATGGATCCAAGAGATAGAGGAAGATTATTCCGATCAGATGGGTTTTTTTTAGCACAAAGACCTCCGTCCAACAGTGTTGTTTTCATCGACAACCTTTTTTTCACTGACAAAAACTACATAAAAACTAAATAAAAAGAGATGACAATTATGACTAAATATACTGACAATTCAACAATTCAACATCAACAAATAAAAACTAGACTAAAATGTTAGGAAGGGACTAGTGGACAAGAGATCCAGTATAAGTCATTTTATACTTGGTCTTGGTTGCATGATGAAATTAGCCGATCTACAAGCTCACAACGCGTAGATCGGCTATTTTCAGCAAGTGTAAAAACAGTCATTACGACGGCCCGCCAAAATACATTTTAGTTAACTAAATCAACCATAGATTTAGTCGACTAAAACTAGACTAACACTAAAGCATTCCAGGTGACTAAAATGTGACTAAATGAAAACTATTGAAGAGACTAGACTAAAACTAAAATCAAAATGTGCTGCCAAAAACAACACTGCGTTCAACCACATTATGGATTTTTGGTATTTTTAAAGTGATATTATAGATGACTACGTGGATATGACAAAGTATATCACCATATTGCTACAGTATATCGTCGCCGTCGGGTGGTAACTTTACAGTATGTGAAGCAAACTTGAGAAGTATATAAATGTGGAGAAGCAAGCTAGGTTTCCGCCCGCATCGATGTCCTCCTCCTCTGCTGCTCTGTGCTCGCTTTCCTTTCCTCACGTGTGCTTCTTGGACACACATGTCCCTCGTTAAACTAACGATACCTGTGTGCAGTGTACCTGTACCTCCCCCCCCCCTTCCCCCCCCCCCCAACACCTCGCCCCCGTCGCTGACGGTCTGTCGTGTCTTTTCATCTCTTTTTCTTCCACTTGTCTTCCTCGTCTGCTGTTCCTCTTTCATTTGACTTGGGGCGTCCCCTCCCCCCCTGCTGTCGCCTGTCTGCCTGTCTGTCTGTCTGTCTGTCTGTCTGTCCTCCCTTCATCTGGGCGGCGGATTGAAGGCTTGCCAGACACCTGTTAACTCTCTCTCTCTGTCTCTATCTGTCTCTCTCGCTCTCTCTCTCCCCCCTGTCTCCAACACGGTAGTTCTCACACTTTTTAGTGCTAAGGACCCCCAAAATGTGTATATACTGTATATATATATATTTGGTCGCGACGCGGACCCCATCTGATGAAAAATTTCTGAGCCAGGCCTTATATGGCCACAGTAAACTGAAGACCTAAACACGGGACTCCTCAAGCCCAACGGGTGATGTCACGCACCTACATCCATTTGTTTCCTTTATTATTTATTTTTAAATACAGTCAATGATTGAGCCCCATGTGTATTTTGGGCTCCATTAATTACTTTCTTCCTCTGTGTCTCTGCCCCACCACCCACCCCCCCCCCCCCCCCCCCTCCATCCACTCTGAAGGTAAATCCATGCCATTGATTTAACCGGGGATGGCCCAGTTATCCTTCATTTCTCTCGGGCAGAATTGGCCTATTCTTCACCCTCACATACTCACTGTGCTTGAGTCAACCTGTTTAAGTGATCCTGCCCTCCTTCCCTCCCTCCGAATCCCCCCCCCAATACATCTCCGCCTCCAGCTGGTCGTGACCCTCCGCTCTGGAAATGCAAACTAATCATTTGAAAGACGACGTTGTGTGCACTGATTCCTGGTTAACCCACATGAACCCTAGCGTTGTGTGCACTGATTCCTGGTTAACCGACATGAACCCTAGTGTGTGCACTGATTCCTGGTTAACCCACATGAACCCTAGTGTGTGCACTGATTCCTGGTTAACCCACATGAACCCTAGTGTGTGCACTGATTCCTGGTTAACCCACATGAACCCTAGTGTGTGCACTGATTCCTGGTTAACCCACATGAACCCTAGCGTTCCCTCTTTCTGCGCTTGTTGTAATGTGTGAACATTACGGTGAAAATAGCAAGATCTACAAGCTTGTGTGAGCTTGGACAAAGACATTTTGTGTCGAGGGGTAAAAAAGGTTGGGGATCAGAGAGTGTAGACAGACACCCTGGTATACGTATTGGATTTGAGTGGTTAATATGTTTGTCTCTGCCAGGGCTGATGACTTCACTGGACACTATATGTTTTTGTTCCTGTCCGTAGTCCATCAGTATGTCCATCCGTGGGCTGCCAATCTCTGGCAACGTTGGACTGAAATTTTGCAAAGCAGACTCTCAGTACTGGGATTGTTCAAATTTACACTATAACAAGGCCGATTCACGTTTTTGAACCCTAAGTCATGCAATCAAAAATAACATGTTTCCCTGAATCCCTTGACTCAGGACACTAACTCCCCACATAGGCCACGCCCGAACTATTTTGTCCAAACCTCAACACAATTCGGGAACACAATATCTCTGGAGCCATGTGATCATGTCATAATGTATCAGATTTGTGATTCCATTCCAACTGGCTATGACTGACTTCCAAAATGTGCAGGCTCTGGGTGGGTAGGCCACCCGGCCTGGCAGAGACCTGTGCTCAGAGGATCGCACTTTTCTAGTCATCTTCCGAAATAGTCATGATGAGCTTTACTCCGCAGTGTAAAAGCCTAATTTATGCTCTGTCACACGATGCTGTCGCTAGCTACTCCAAGTCTATGGACTTTTAATGTTTGTCGGGCCTTAATTATAAACACTGCCCTGAGTGCCCTCGCTGCGCCCCTCACTTAAGTTCACACGTGTGATTTGTTTTTAACCTGTGGTGTTGCGTGTCGAAAAACAGCCGATCTACAAGCTCACAACATGGCCGACGTGAAGTCCCTCTTCTCGGTGGCCTCGTCTCCGAGTTCATTTCCTCTGACATCTCTCCCTCTGAATAGATTCATTAGTCAGCCTCTCTGTGGCGACTTCCTGATCTATCACCCATTTATTGCACGCCTATCAAAGTCAATAATTCATGCAAGCTGACAATGCACAACGTGTCTATCAGCTTGTTCAGCTTTTAGCTACAGGAGTACTAGGCCAGCCTAAATTTCGTGTGTGCGTGCGTGCGTGCATGCATGCGTGCGTGCAAGTTAAAGTGTCAATACCAGGCCTGGGCCATGGCTCAGTGGTCCAGGCACCTTGGCTGGTAATCCAGTCTGGCAGTGTGCCGCGGATTCGACTCCTGATCCCGACGGCCTTTACTGCATGTCTTGCCCCCATCTCTCTCCCCATTTCCTGTCAGCCTACTGTCTGTCCCTCCATAAAAAATATAAAATAAAGGCGACAAAAAAAAGAAAGAAAAAAAGTGTCAATACCACAATGTAGAAATACTCTTGTTATAAGTAAAAGTCCTGCTCACGACACGTCACATTGCGACCAGTTGTGAGCAATGGTTTAGACGGGTTTAGAACCAAAAAGTGAAGCTACGCAATGCATGCGTAGCGTACCGTACTGCAATGCAAGCCAATGGCAGATGATTTGAATTTAAATTACCGGCGTACGGCGTACAATCATGGCTTCCTTGTCTGGTCTTTAAAATCTAAAATAATCGCATCTCGGTGCCGTCATTTGAAAGAAATCTCCGAACGGTTCGGAATCGTGAAGAGCTCCAATTCCAATCTGGATGATTTAGGCTGCATTTGGCTTGCCAGTCTAAACGGTGCCGTGGACTCCAGCTTGAGTACAAGTAAGCTCTCTGGATGTTGTCTGCAGACTGTGTGCTTTTTTGGATTGATTCTGTCGGATCAGTTGAAGCTGTAGCGAGAGCGTTGTGTGTGTGTGCGTGTGCGTGTGTGTGTGTGTGTGTGTGTGTGCGTGTTCGTGTGCGTGTGTGTGTGTGTGTGTGTGTGTGTGTGTGTGTGTGTAGTAAGGCTTTTGGCATGGTCCAATGCCCACTCCTACAGCCTCCTCTTTCCTCTATCTTCACCATGGCCCAGTGCTTCAGCAGGCTAGAGCGCTAGGTCTCAACTTGTGGGTCTGGACACCCAGGGGGTGGTCCCCATGTGATTTCGGGATTGGTCTCCAGATGACACAAGTGACAATTTAAAGGAGCATTCAGTGATTTGGGTTATTTGGAAAGCCCGCATCCGCTCGATCATGATTGAAAGGCCCCTTTCTATCCTGATTGGGCCCTCTAGCCAAAAACGAAACCTAAGCTTTTTTGACCCCAGGGGTGATATTTGAATTAAGTGAAATCACTGAAGGTACCTTTAAGGACTTTTAAGACTTAATCAGCAAAGTACACTATAGAAACGGGTCAAACATTGGCCAAATTTTCAACTAATAAGAAAAGGTTGCAAGCTTGTAGATCTGCTATTGTCATAATATGTATCTGTGGAACAGAGGCAAACTAAATGTACAGTAATGCCTTTACTCCTACATTCTTGCCTGGGATGCAGACTGATTGCTACATTTGGCGTTGTGTTTTTCTCACTTCGCTTCACAGTCTGGCCAGCCTCCTATCTGGAGAAAACTGATTGGTATTGGTGTACAAGTATTATTCATAAATATTGTACAACCATTGATCACATAACCACAAAATAGTACAGGCAATCATGTCGTTCAGAACATGGGTAATACTGGAGGACTCTTCCAAAATCAGCTTTGGCGTCAGACTCAATAAAACGTCTCCATAAAACACGCATAATCGTTGCTGTTGGGTGGAAACCTTGTATGTCCAATACGGTTACTATTCAGGAAATAAAGAAAAGATTAAAAAAATAACCAATGTAGCGTAGTTATTTAAACACAAGCTTGTGTTTAGACTTTTCATCGGTTGAATATTCATAAAATCCACAGACACTTTCACTTAAAACATTCGTATAGACTAGAGCCTGAAGAGCTGCCATTTTTGCTACTGCAACACACTTGTAGGACAATGTGCGTTAAGTCGTCGTCGTCCCCTGCTTTTACTACCAGTCAAGAGAAGGTTATGTCATATCGTCGCTGTCGGGCAGTAAAAACCTTGTATGTCCAAAGCCCTGCTTTCTTATTTTTTTTTACATTTCAAATACAAGCTCACAGCGCAATGCGACCCCCCAAACAAACAAACATAAAAAGTGTAGATAGGAGATACGTGGTTTCAGGCCGGCGGTGACGGCATGGTGCCGCTGCGTCTCCTATGACGCACGTGTCCCTTTCAGAGTCACCTTCAGCCATTAGTCACCGTCCCCCTTCCCGTCCTCCTTCTGCCCCTCCCCCCCTCGCCCCCCTCCTCCTCTCCACTTAACTTTATTACATTTGGACAGAGAGGAATTTATAACCCGACTAAGAAGGGGCCATGGGTCCCCTAATGGAATGGACCGGTTACGCCATAGATTTATTAAAACATAGCCCAGTTATTCCTCGCACGCAACACTAGCAGCCGCTCACTGCCTTCCAAGTCCAATGTCTGTTCTCTCTCTCTCTCTCTCTCTCTCTCTCTCTCTCTCTCTCTCTCTCTCTCTCTCTCTATCTCTCTCTATCTCTCTCTCTCTCTCTTTTTCTCCATCTCACCCATAGATTTAGGTCTCACTCCTTCTGTGTATCTCTGATTTCTCTTCCTGAACCGTATGAACCCTTAGCATCCCTACTTGTGCCATGAGAGGCGAGCCGTGTCTGGCCGTCTTCAAGCTAGATTTGGTTGTGGAGTGGAGGGGAGGGACCCCTCCTGGGGGAGACCCCGGTTAGCGAAGCCTATAGGTTTTAAGTGATTAATGCCTTATAACGCAAACGGTTACAACGGTTATACAAACAAATAAATACATAGTTGTATATAAAATATGGTTAAATATGAGGACCACTAGTGTAACCAGTATTGTGGTCTATTCAGCTGGCTGTGCATGGTGTACGCGCAGCTTTTGCTGACTCAGCCAAGGATTTATATATAGAGGCATAATTACAGTCGATTCAATTCAATTTTTATTATAGTGCTGAATCACAACAAGTTGTCTCAAGACACTTTACATATAGACTGTCAAGTAGTGTATTGATATTGGTCTCTTCATGTTGTATAGTGGGGGTTTTTTGTTAGTGTTTTTTTCTTTCTTTCTTTTTGACGGAAATAAGCAGAAAGATTTTCTTGCGAAAGAGCTCTGTGCTCTTTTTATTTTATTTTTATATATAAATATATATTTTTTGCCTTTATTGATAGATTTACAGTAGGTAGACAGGAAAAGGGGGGAGAGAGATGGGGGGGGGGGGGGGGAGACACACAGCAAAGTTCGTCGGGATCGGGACTCGAACCCGCTAAGCCCGGCCCAGGCCACTGTGCTCTTTATATGTCATCAAATAAAATCAATCAATCCATCAGCAAAGACCTGATGGCAGCAGAGAACCACCAGACTCTAGGGTGGCCGGCGGACATCTGTCTTGACTGTGAGGGGAAAGAGAGAGAGAGAGGAGAGACACAGAGAGAAGCAAGCAACAACAATTGTAGCAACTATGATGACAACAGTAATAGCATTTATAATTAGAGTTGTTTTCCGATACTGGTTACTCGGGCTGATACCACCCTCTCAAGTACTCAGTACTCGGAACCGGGCCCCGATACTTTGACCCGACTACCAAAACATCCAATTGACACTAGGCTGAGCAAATGCAACGGGAGCACGTCTGACCCAACACTGCAGCAAATCGGCCCAAAACAGCCGATCTACAAACATAAATGGCAACTGACAAGTGTAGATCGGAGATCCATCTGCATCTAACGGTTACTAAAACAAGTACTCGTATCGACGATTACTAAAAATTAAGTACTTGTACTCTTACTCGGTCTGAAAAATATGGTATTGGGACAACTCTATTTATAATAATAATAGTACAGCAGTCTGTTGGAAGTCTTGATCTGTAGCCAGGATTCTGCCTCCATCCATACAGCTGTTGTCCGTTGCCCTGAGTCATGTTTTCATGGCTTTCATATTGACACAGCAGATTAAACACAAATCATCTCTTTAACATTTACCGTTATACCGCCTTTTAGTGGCATCTGCGTTGAACTCCAACTTTACTCAAAGTCTCATCTACAGACGCTATGTTTTCCTCCTGCCTGTCCTCCTTTACGGATAATGAGTTCCTTCATGGAATGAAATGAGAATTGCTCAAAGGATGCTTTGAAGCGCGGCGGTTGTGTGTAATGTGCCCCGTAGCACACAATGCAGTTATCTCTCCTTGATTACCTGCCTACTGTATGTGTGCTCCCAAAGGCAATGCTAATCAGCAGGTTAAGTCCCGCTGTTCATTCAGGTTTTGCATAACAAGCCAGCCCATACATAATACATAATGCAGCCTTCAGCAGGCGTCATTTCCTGTAATGAGTGCTAATGATGATGCTGATGAGAGGGAAACCTCTCAAGCCGTAACCCTGTGTGTTCACATATGAAGGTATTGAAAGAGCCAAGTTTGTGGTACACAGGTATATTAACCACTTAAAACCCTATATACTAACAGTCCGAAAACAGTCATATCTGCAAGCTCTCTAGGTCGTCCTCAGACGAGCCCACATCATCATTGCTTCCAGTCATCCCGGTTCTCCATCCATCTGGCCAGCTCGTTGGTGCTTTGCACTCCTGGGTCTTTCTTGAGCACATCCACATATGTTAACACCCTCAGCGGCATCTCCGTCCTTTAATGGTAACACTCGACACTCAGGACGGAGATTAATAAAAGGACGGAATGTTATTGATATAACGGAGCGCATCGCTCCACAGGCTGTCATTTCCGGTTGGGACGTCATCCAAAATGCCCCCCACATTTTAGTGGATGAGACCGAAAATCTTAAAACGTGAATAACTCTTGATCTAAATCAATCCGCCCAATTCTAATCAAAGAGTATGTTTTTGACGGCCCATCGCGGCCCCCTCGCTTGTCGCGTTAGAATTAATCTTACCTCCCATCAATCGCCTCTGGGTGTTTTGGCTACATCTAGCTACTTCAAATACATCCCAGATGGCGCCTGGTGCATCGCTAAATGTGCTCCGTTGCTGCAAATCGCTGGGCGCTCTACTTCAATGGTCCTAAACAACCCTGGGCGTTTGTGGTGTTAATGTGGGACGTTCCCGTGACCGGTGCCCGTGTGTTTGTTCCCACAGGCAGCACTACTTTGCTGACTGGCAGCTCTTGGTGTCTTTGGCAGCGTCCTGCTAGGCTCATTCTCCTGGCTGCTATTTTCTGGCTCACCCTTGACATTCCATCATACAGGTTCTCGTTTGTAACATGCAAGCGCACAGGCTTGTAAAGTAGCCACGGGGAACATAATATAATGGTTCCTGTTTGACACTAGTTTGTCGGGAGCCTATCTCCTGTTTTCTGAGCAGCATGATGTACAAGTACACCCCCTGGACGAGACGCTAGTATGTCGCACTCATTCGGGTTTAGAGGAGGTGCATGGTATATATATACCGTTTGAATCGGGATATATTTACCATGTAATAAAACACTTATGAATGCTACTGAGAGTTTGGAATATTTTTTTTTTCACCAGTTTGTTTTCAACCCTTTTCATATCAATGCCCATTATTCATTCGGCATCCATCATGCAAACAGTTGGGTATGAATCTCTGTTCGGAATGAATTCATTATGAATGAATAAATATGGTCCATGTAAACGCAGCCTGTGTGTGTGTCCAAGTGCCACAGTGTCCTTGAGCAAGACGCTTAATCCATTTTGGGCCGGGACTCCTTTTGGTGTTTTAAGCATTATGTTATACTTTAACTATTGAAAAATAGCAGATCTACAGGTGCCGCGCTACATATAATCCCCTGCATATAATCTTAGGGGTCCTTGACATGAAAATGTTTGAGAACCACTGACATAGAAACATTTTTATGTCAGAACTGTTAGGATTTAGAAGACATTTGTAGAATGGTTCCCAGGTCTAAATGGGTTAACCCCTAACTGCTCCCGCTAAGCAGGTCGGCGCCTCGCATGGTTTCCTTTGGATCTATGGGTGAACGGGTGAAAGTGAAATACGAAGTGCTTTGGAGAAAGGCGTGAAATAAATGGCGGTCCATTTAGCTTGTGTAGTTTTTCCCTTCCCTAAACATTCCGTGAGCCTTCCGCGGCGCACAGTTCCTCCTAATTATGACTGAAAGCTTTTCATTTTTCGAGGCCTCAAAGCGGATTACTTATTTAATCAATGGCCTTTATTTATGACAATCCAATACACGCTGATACTGCATACCCACATGGGGAGGATAGAAAGGCACATAATGTGATTTAAGACCGAAGGCTCTCAAATAGATTTAGGCCCTGCATGCTGTGTGCATCGAATGCCAAATGCAAACTAAATGTCATACATGGTTTTGTGTCTTTACTGTTGTTGTCGTTTTCTTTTTGTTGCAGGTACGGAGCAGTATAGTAAATATTCTGGCTACGCTGAGAGTTACAAGTGGAAGCACAGCCACAAGGATGAGACGCCCAGGTAATTAGCCTGTTTACACGCATGCGCACACACACACACACACACACACACACACACACACACACACACACACACACACACACACACACACACACACACAGTATGTAGTATATGTCTGTATGTAAAAATGGGGGTCCATGGCATATGCAAACATATCTCTTTTGTTTCTTAGGTTTGTATTTCTTCACCATAAATGCTAAGAATGTAGTTTCCGATAGCATGTTATGTACAAGACAGATGCCAGGTCAGGCATCCTATAGTGTGTACTGTGTATTGTTTCAATCTACAGATTATTGATTATTGTGGGCGATGACTGATGATAGGTTCCTAATGATAGATTCCAGATGATTTGCATTACATGTATTACCTTGTGTTGTCCTTGCTTATTGTAAATCGCTCTGGGTTAAGAGCTTCTGCTAAATGCCTAAAAAAATCCCTAAATTGTTTAGACAGATTCTAGGTTCATGGTTTACTATGCTAGTTTATTGAGGCACTACACTGCTCTCTCTCCAATCTATGCATTTGATTATTTTGCCTTGTTTATTGGAAGTCGCCCTGCATAAGAGTGTCTGCTAAATGCCAAAAATGTAAATTGTATACGGCCTAATGCGGTTGTTCTCAGAGTGGATTCCAGGGAGTCTGTGGGTTCCATACAAGTCTGTCCAATCGAACCCTAACGGTTCCATTTGTATACTGTCAGAGTTGAGGGAAGACCTTGAAATTAACAAGTTTGAGGAACACTGGCCTAACGCACATCAAACTGTGGATCCTTACCCATTTAGACCTGAGGCCGATTCTATGAACGCCTTCCAAAACCTAACCTTCACGTTATTATTCAAAATTTTAAATGAATCATTATGTATTGTATAGCAACAATAAGAAGAAAGCGAGAGCAAGCACTCAGTTGAATAATTCCAGGTAATGAAGTAACGGGTGCACGGTTCTGGAAGGTATACACTGAAGGAATAAATACCAGCACTCACGTTATCCATTAGGATTCTTGTTTTTTTTGTTTTTTTTCCCAGCAGGTATAACAACAGACCAATGGACGTCTCGGCCGAGTGGCCTTCTTCAACTCTAATCTAGACAACAATGTTTCTGTGTCACTGGGGACCTGGGTGCGTTGCACTAAACGGTCAACAAAACACAAAAGGTTGAGAAACGCTGCTACAAAGTTACGGTCACTGGTTAGGGAAGAGAGAATGGTTCTGTTGGGTCTCCTTGTGGTGACCGGTCTGTCTGCTTCTCAGGGACGACTGGCAGAGACGCTGTACGGAGATAGTGGCCCTGGACGCCCTCAAGTTCAGGAACTTCCTGGAGCAATTCCACCCCGAGAAGATCACCAGAGAACTCAACAAGGTGATGGGACTGTGTGAAAGGGCTTATTCTGTGGAACAAATGCGGATATTAACTAAATTAGAACAATGTGAGACAAGGAATAAGTTTGAACAAATGTTTAAAACGGATATACTAAATAGATATACGTAGGATAGAATAGCTAGGTACTATGAGAGAGAGAGAGGGGGGTGGAGGGGGGGGGGAGATCTAGACTGTCTTGTATGCTTGATTGTATATGCTTGACTGTTTGTTTTGTTATTTGTTAATGTTAATTTTGTCTTGCTTTGTCCTCGCTTTTAATGTGAGTGTGTGTCGGAAGTCTAAATATCTGAAGACTGATGTATTGAGATACACAAAGACGAATTAAACTTCTCCCTACTCCTTTTTCAAACATAATGTAAGGATAATAGATATTTCCATGTTTTTGTTTTTATTTTAAATCTATTTTTTCTTCTTCTTTATTTCCTGTGTGCGTGCGTGCGTGTGCGGCATTCTGACCAACAATGCTACTGGCATAATTGCCTTTGTGGGCTTCTTTGTGTTGCATGGGCACAGAGCTTACTTACCACTTACTACTCTCTAGACTTCTTTGACCGGTGTCCCCCAGGGCTCTGGACTGGGTCATCTCCTTTTTACAAGAATAGAGATGTAAGCCTATGGGTCCATTTCATTAAGCCATAATGTACTACTAGCTTTGTCAAACCACAATTGTGGAAAAGTATCAGAGCTTCGAACTACTTTATTTTCCTTTCGGAACTTGCAGTGGTTGAAAGGCAACATACAGACACAATACATGCATACCCAAGTCAATATATTTAAAAAAAACTTAACTAACTACAATCTAAAACCACTCACCTTGTCTTGTTTCCCTCCGCGTTGAAGAGCGGGCTGCAGCCATTGCATGAATTGAGTTGTAACGGTGGAAGACGCCATTCAGCATGGTGACAAATGACAGCAGCAATCACTTCCAGCTGACAGGACTGTCACGGCTTGTCACACTGTGTCACAGCTCGCCATTAATCTAGTACTATAGGATTATGCAGGAAAGAACACGTTTGTGTACAGTAAGATTGTCGCTGTCGGGTGGAAACCTTTCATGCCCAAACCCCTTAAAGGACCACTTCACCAATGTTCATGATAAAACACCACCATTTTTTCCTACTCAGTATGTGTCTCATAGGAGGGCTTTGGGCAGTTCGGACACCCGTCCACCAGTATAGTATAAGATGAGTGTCATTTTTTTTTCATTTGCTGCTTTCTTTCATTTTAGCGATTTTAGCTGTTTTTGGCAGGGGGCGGGGGCATTCGAACATAGGGCTAAATATGTATTTTTTTTACAATTCTTTTTAGAGATTTATTTTTGTATTATCTACTATAGTCCTACTAGACTACATCTGGCCACAAAAGATCACAGGATCTACTGAATGTGAAGGGTGGTGATTCAGAAACGGGTCTCATGGTCGCTTGCAGGCAACGTATTTCCGACAACATATCTGCGGTTTCCCCGCACCTCCTTCTACTACAGTGAATGGAAAAGTGACTTAGTCTGCCTCAATCGTTACTCTTTTACCTGCTTTTTACTAACACTAACATTACAAAGATGCCCAGAACAGCGGGATGAACCTGTGTAGTTTATGGCTGCTCCAACAGTAGTGGCAACATAAAGAAAAGGAAAAAAAAACGGAATGTAAAAATATCTACCCCGGTGGCTGAGACCAGGGCCATATAGTAATGGTTGAGACAAAGCAAGTGAAAGGTCCTGAAAGATACATAACGTCAGTCTTACCCAATACCCAATCTTTCTGTTTTAGGAACACAAGGCTGCTGTACTTTATACCTCATACTAAGCATTAAAGTATACGTTGCCTGCGACCATGAGACCAGTTTCTGAATCGGTCTATAGGGGGCTGCCATACTGTGTTGTATGGCTCAACAGGTCAGTTTATCACCCCCTTCACATTCAGTGATCTTTTGTGGCCAGATGTAATTTCCTGGGGTCTAGTAGGACTATAGTAAATAATAAAAAAACAAATCGCTATAAAATGTTCAAATGCCCCTGCCCCCCTGTCAAAAATAGCTAAAATCGCTAAAACTAAAGAAAGCAGCATGCTCATCTTCATCTCTAATAACAACCTAAAACATGAACCTAAATAAAGTTGTCCTTTAACATTTCAGGAAATATAAAAGATAATCTTTGTTCTGATGCGTCCAGTGTAGTTATTCTTTAGTCACAAGCTCTGTTTAATACATCGGTTCAACATTAATAAAACCCGAATTAATCACTTTAACTTTTAAATGTTCTTAATATAAATAGTGATAATCGCCGATCTACAATCTCAGGACAAGACGTGACGCAGCGTGTTGTGAGCTTGTAGATTGCCTATTCTCACTACTTTTGCATGGCCCTCTTGAAAGGCAAAGTAAGCTTAGTTAGCTTTAGTTTATAAATTGAAATAATGCAGATGCAAGATTTCTGCCCGACAGCAATGACCTGTGATAGATTTGAAAGAGGGAAACAATAGCCTCATTAGAATAGTTTTACACTTGCTTCCAGACAGTCTCAACTAATAAAAGTCTCTGTGATTTATAACATCTTTGAATTTAGCTCTGAGCTGCTTACAGTACTGTAAGTGGCTTATTCGCCGCTTTCTACTGTACAACACTATTCTGCTTAATCAGCTGAATAATAGAGATTTTCACACATATTTAATCACTTAAACACTCAATTATCAGGATCTGTATTTGGCACCCTGTTGTTTTCCGCTAGTAGATACTGTAGCAGATTGTTTATCTTTTGTTCAGCCTGTATCCTGTATGGGTTATTTATCCTGATTGGATAAAAATGCGTATTAGAGGTGTACATTGGCACTGCCCTCACAATTCAATTTGATTACGATTTACCAGGATTTGATTCCATTCTACGATGCATTGCAATTAGGGGTGTAATGATATAGTAACTGCATCGAAAAATCGATTATTTCAAGAATCGACGTATATCGAAATGAAAACTGCAACATTGACTATGTATCGTATCGTATCGTTTTACAAACCAATTTTTTGAAGAAAAAATTAAATATTAGTTACTGTATCGATTTCAAATCATTGAATCGTATCAGATCGTATCACCATAATGAACCAATATCGTCCACGTATCGTATCGTCAACCATGTATCGTGATACGTATCGTATCGCTGTTAAAATGTATCATTACACCCCTAATTGCGTGCGCGCGGCGAGGCTATACCATACACACTGATGAGTTCACGCCAGGGCACCCATCTCCCGTTCATTACCAGCCAGTGTTGTCTGTCTCTGAAGAAGGATGTCTGAAGCATGAAGAATTATGGAGCATTATAAATTGTCTCACGTCTTAACTGTGATGCTCTGCGTTGCATTTATCTCCTTTAGGCGTACTGCGGGTTCTACCGACAGAACGGCATCAGCCAGCACCTCTCGGCCGTAGCAACCGGCAACTGGGGCTGCGGCGCGTTCGGAGGAGACACGAGACTCAAAGGTATCGTTGGACGAATTATGAAGAATTAAAACACTTTAAAATATCTATGATATGGACTCTGAAGATACAGGACTTGATGCTCATTTGATTCATACAAATGAGTGTTTGTGTGTACTGTGCCTTGTGCTTCAGCTCGGCGGTTTCACCATGACTTAGATTCTTCTGTATTTATTCTGTTTTTATTAGGGTGGCAAGTTCCAGTTTACTGCTGTTCCATATCTAATTAAGCATTTCCCCATATCAGTTTTGTACTTGGGCAAGTACAGGTCTGCGATGTTGGCTCCGGTTCAGTGAGAATAAACGTTGCCACTCTTCTCAAAAACATTTCTAAGGTACACAGGGCAGATGTTATGTACCAAGTTCAGCTGTAATTGAACTGATCTAGCTGCCAGAGGGAGCCAGCCCAACTGCTGGAAATGTTTTCCAACCTGTTCCTTCGCAGACGGCCCCAAGACGACCCTGACAATCCTTTTTTGAGACACCTGCAACCCCTCTTTGGGGGCTTTGGTTAGGCCTCTGTACCATGAGCATGAACAGAGTTTGCAAATATAAATAAACGTCTAAGACTGTCTGAATCCAGAAACTGAGCCTTCCTGGCTAAGAATTTTATTCTGGAATTCACCTTGCTCAGGGTCCTTCGTGCCGTAGTATCTCCACCCAGGCTACGATCTAGAAAGCAACCAAGGTAGCAGGCAAGGTCTGGCCAACAGACCTTTTGGTGTGTGTGTGTGTGTGTGTGTGTGTGTGTGTGTATTAAGATGCATTAACATCCTCATCTGAGGCTAGGATGGCTGAATCATCCACATATAAAACCAAATTACAGGCAGGTTTTAGGTTGTTGATTAAAATTCAAAACAACAGGGGGTCACGTCATTTGGTCCCTATCCGAGAGATATGAGGTAAACCAATTTAGGCTGGACGAGGTCAAGCCTGTAGCCAAATGTTTATTAAAGCTGTAATCTACCGTATCAAAGGTTTTTTTTTGGAGCTCAATTAAAATCCACATAGCTTATCAGCGTCCATTTCAGATCGGATGAAATGACATGCAACGCACATCAAACCAACAGTCATGATAAGTCTCCCTCGTGCCCCAGGCTGCTCAATTAGTCTCTCCTCCGGGGTGCCTCGCTCTCACCCGTTTAGCTAACACCATGCTAACAGCCCCCTCCCTCCTCGTATTGATCACATGGCAAACATTTATGTTTTCCATTAAAAGGCCAATTGATTGTGGCTCCGTGGCTCCATAAATCGTGGCAGGATGCATAGGACCCCTGGATCCACACTACATTACTCTGTGCATAGGCAGGGATCCTCCTCCGACATACCTCCACACACATGATGTCGTCACTGCCGGGCCACAGACCTTGTATCGCCATATTCAATCCTTTTTATGTTCTCTCATAAATTGATGCCCTATTATTTAACCCATTTTGACCTGGGATCAGATTTAAAAAATGTCTTCTAGATCCTGACAGTTTTCTGAAAAAGCTATGTTTCTATGCCAGTCGTTCTTCTATTTTTCAATAGCTAAAGTATAACATAATGCTAACACCAAAAGGGGTTCCCGTTCAGAATGGATTAATACTTTGTTGTCGCGTGAAGTAGTGGAAGTAGTCAATCTATAAGCTCACATAATGACATGCCCAAATTAGGGACGCAAGAGTGAAAGTGGGTACGTTTGTCTGGGAGTTTTATAAATATTTTGTCTTGCGTGGCCAGACTGTTGCCTTCAAAAAATGTATGTAAAAAATATATTTTCGTGAGCTGAAATGGCAGCTTCCTTACTCTGATTTCGGGAGGTGTTGTTCCTTCCAGACTCTATATATAGCATTCGGAGATTGTTGAATAGTTAGTTGTCTGGCTATATGTGAGACTCCTATTTGTCTTACCTGCTGTCCGAATAAATATTGGTACTCTGGCTATTGGTGTGTGCGGCCACCTTCTTGTTCATTCAAGATCTCCTATACAGTTTTCTCCCGTGCGTCGGCACCACCACAAGGACTTTGGTGTGCGTAGAGCCTCTTTATACACAGTATATGTGAGACTAATACATATTTAACCAATGAAAAGTATAACCAAGAGCTTGTGACTAAATAGTTACAACATTGGATCCTTTGGAACATGGGTTTCAAGTTCATGAAAGGTAATTAATAAGGACACACAAGCCGAGGTTTCCACCCGCCTGCGACGATGTATTACAAATTACGTAAAACCAAAGCGATCAGTTGTATTTCTGGTCCAGAAGCCCAGCCCAGCATTCATCCAAAGATCCCGCTGCTGAAGACGTTTATTCCCTCTATAAACCTGACAGTGCTTCATTGTTTGATCGAGATCACGGCAAACAGTTGTTCAAAAATGTTGCTATCGGTCACTAACTAGAGCCGGTGTTCAGTGGTGTAACCAATATATCGGATAACGTTTTAAAAAAAACGCTCTGCATAGTCAATAGAAACAGATGTTTTTAGATTGGAGTCGGGTCGTAATTAGCTTGTGTTGCAGGCGAGGCTGTTAATGTCCCCTGCACAGGCTATGAATAGACTCATTGACAGAGTCCCCGAGGATCACAGTATATACGCTTCCAGGGGTCTCCCCTAGTATTAGCATTGGAATTAGCATAGCGGGTATTTTTAGAACGCAATAATGGTACTGTATATCTTACATTTTAAGTCGGAATGCGAAGCTGGGTTCACAGGCGTTGTTTTTTTTTGTTTTGTTTTTACATACTGCAGGCACTCGGCCATTAAATTGACATAATCATTACAGAGCTCTTTTTCAAATGATGGCTTTAGTTTGCCTGTTCATCAATCTGTAGCCAATATGCGTTGTGCTAAATATTTTAAAAGTCTTCAGAAATAATTTGCCGGGGCTAAAAAGATTGAGTGGCGTTGATGAGGTAAAGCTAACCCAGCGGTGGACAATTTACATTTCCACTACAAATGGCCCTTCAAGTTGTCACTCCAGCTCTTTTCTGCCAGAGACGCAAAGGCCTGCAGTGTTGATTCCGTCGACTAAAACTAAGCTATGATAAACTAAGTTTAAATAAACATTGATAATTTCACCATCAAGTAGAATTGAGAAGAAAAAAGTCTATGGTTGTGTTTGTCTCAGCTCTGATCCAGTTGATGGTAGATGGTGTGGTTGTGTTTGTCTCAGCTCTGATCCAGTTGATGGTAGATGGTGTGGTTGTGTTTGTCTCAGCTCTGATCCAGTTGATGGCGGCTGCAGAGGCAGGCAGAGACGTGGCCTACTTCACCTTCGGAGACGCTCAGCTCATGAGAGACATCCACGAGATGCACACCTTCCTCGCACAGAGACACGTCACCGTGGGTAAGAAAGGCATGCATGGGTTGCACGCACACAAACACACAGACACGTTGCACGTGTCACACATCTCGCAAATGTTTCATTTGAATTTAATTACATAATAGGTAGTTAAACAACTACCGGTAGTCGACTAGTAAAAATCACTAGAAGTGAAAGCCCTAGCTTGTAGATCGGCTATTTCCGTGACGTGACTAAGTATAAATCATCCTTGTAAGAATGTTTTCTTCCAGTCCATCTCATAATGGACAGGAGTGGATTGGAGCCATTGGTGCTCTTAAAGACCGCCTCTCTCTCTCTCTCTCTCTCTCGGGGGCAGTACAGTAAATGGCTTGGTGTAGCTCAGCGTTAACGGGACGCTACACATCAATAAGGGGGACATTGTGTTGTTAAGTTATTCCATGTTATTATGGCCTCTGTACTGCTTCCTCAGCTCATTCATTCATTCATTCAGCCTCTGCCACTGCACTGAGTGGATTACTGCCTGGGCCCTGACTCTCTCTCTCTCACTCTCTCACACTCACACACACTTGTATTACTGTACTTGTGAGGACATCGTCATTTTAGGATGGAGATTTTATGTTTGCCTTTTTTTGTAGTCTTTGTAGATCAAGAGAAATTCGGCACACAATGAAAGAATATATCACAATGTAACTACAACCATGGCCTCTAAAAGTAAGCCTAAAGGTCCAGACTGGACGCGTTTTTCGGAAAACCGGCGGAAAAAGGGGAAGTCAACTCCCGAACACACAATTCTCCACAGTGTCTATTTCTCAAATGTTACTATACATTTGACCCTCACAGGTATAGTGGTACAAGTGCGCGCACATACACACACACACTTGCACGTGCACACACACACACACACACACACACACACACACAATATCTCTCTCTCGCTCACTCTCCCTTTCATTTGTCGTACAGTGACATTTATAGACGCCTTTCTTCCAGAGAAGCGGTGCCTCCAGCATCCATTTCCTAAAGTGGAGCTCCAGAGTCAGTAGTAAAGGCTCCCATACAGCTTGTATCACTGTGTGTGATTTATGAACGCTGCACAACACTCTCTCACGTTCACCTTTCTCTCTCTCTCTCTCTCTCCTCCTCATCTCCTCGTTTCCTTGTCTCCGTCTCCCTCTTTTTCTCACTGTCTCTGTCTCACTGTCTCCCTCGCTCTCTGTCCCTATCTATCTCTCTCTCCGTCCTGCTTTCTTTCCCTCTACCCACTCACTCGCTATCTGTCTGTCTCTCCTCCTCTCTCTCTCTCTCTCTCTGTCTATCCCTTTCTCTCCCTCTCTCTTGCTTTCTTTCGCTCTCTCTTGCTTTCTGTCTGTCTGTCTGTCTGTCTGTCTGTCTCTTTCTCTTTCCATATCTCCCTCTCGCTCACGCTTTATTTTCCTCTCTCTCCCCACCCTCCCTCCTCTCTCTCTCTCTCTCTCTCTCTCTCTCTCTCTCTCTCTCTCTCTCTCTCTCTCTCTCTCTCCCCACCCTCTCTCTCTCTCTCTCTGTGTGTCTCTCTCTCCACCCTCTCTCTCCCTCCCCCTCATCCGTTCCACAGGGGTGTTGTACAGCCTGTTGCTCCAGTACTCCAGCAGTGTGTGTACGAGCTGCCGCACGCCGCGTCCAGACGTCAGCCTGTACGCCTTCATCCACCAGAGGGTCACCTCCTCCTCCTCCTTCTCCTCCTCTTCCTCCTGCCCGCAGGCCTCTGCAGACGTCACCTCCTCTGTCACCGCCGTCACCGATGACGTTGCCCCCGCCGACCCCGCCCCCGCCAAGGACTCTGGGACGTCCCCCGTCCATGTCACCGCCACCTCGGACCACTAACGACAGCTCCATACCGCCCCCACCCACCCCAACCCCACCACCCTCCTCCACACAGAAAAATAATACTTCTAAACTACTGGTTTCAACCTTTTCCCATAACGCCCATTATTTATCCGGCATTTGAGCCACGGGCCGCCGTTTCATGAGATTTAGCCTCTCAGACCCAAATATTTTAGTTTTTTTCTCCAAAGTTCCAGTGATTGTATGTGTTGCCAAAGGAGGGATAACAGGCAAACATTGATCAAAATATAGCAATTACTTTACATTCTCCAATTGTGTCGAGTTCTTGTAAGTTAAGTAATGCAGATGTTTAACAAAATAATAACTTAGTTAAAGATCTATAAGGGTCCATTTGGTTACCATCATTTAGCTGGGGACCACCTGTTTCTCGAGCTGTGGGCCACAAGGGTATTTAGCACGTGGGCCCCCAAATAATTGGCAAAATACTACGATTGTAATCATAATATAATATAACACTAATATTATAAATGAGTTTTCAATTCAATGTGATCCCGATGAATAGGAACTTAAAGTTGTACTACTGTTAGTGCGTTGAACCAAGCTGGATCATTGTGGCCAGAGAAGGTTGAGAACCCCTTGCTCACAGACGCTTTCTTCCGTCTGCACCAAAATCATCGAAGAAAAAAACAAAACGAAACAATGCATCGTAACGCGAGTCAACACAACACGTTGTGAGCTTGTAGATCGGGTATTCTCGATGAAGATATTTGGTGGACCAAGCGGACCAAGTATATAGGGCCCAGGGGGGCGGACACTGGTCCATGAAGGGTTTAAGAAGTGTTTAAGGGTTCTTTTATAGAACCATTCGAAACTGGTCTGAAAGGATCTTTCCTGAACCAAAAATCAGTCTGAAGAAGCAGTTTGGGTTTCATTTTTCTGTGTTCTTTCTCTTTCAGACAACTCCCTCTAGAAGACACTCCGGGTTTTATAAACCTCAGAGTGTTCTGCCTTTACTATCCCTCTGTCTAGTGCCAGTGGTTCTCAATGTGTGGCCCGTGGACCCCCCAGGGGTCCTGGAGGAGGTTCCAGGGAGGTCCCACGGCTAAAAGATGCATGGTAGTTGGACGTCAAATGGACACTGGACAGTCATGGCATCTGTAGCTTCGTGAGTGTGCAAATCAATCAATCAATCAACCAAGTACCAACCTTTATTTTCTAGTATACAGTGACATGAATACAGCTCAGCTCCACAGATAGTGAGCAAATAAAACAAGACAAGCAGGACTAAAACTAAAGTAAAAGTAAATCATCAAAACACTGAAGTTCTTAAGAGCATGTTGCCACAATGGAACCAAATGGAGATGGTTTTTTATTATTATAACTGAGCATTCTACAGTGCATAGATCAAAGTCCAAGATATATTGTGTAGGCTATATTACAAATCACACCCGTGTGAATTGAGTGGTGCAACTCCATGTGAGGGTCCCCAGGGGTTCCCCCGGAACTTCCTGACCTACAGGAACGAACCCAGGGTGCCGGCCCGGTTCCGGCGAGCCGACCCGCGTCCGAAACAGTCAAGAAAGGACAGTTACCGTGTGGGGGGGGTCCCCGGAACATCCAGACCCCCAGGAACGCGCCCAGGCCGGTTGTACTGTACTGTCACACCCAAAATCATTGTGTGTGTGTGTGTGTGTGTGTGTGTGTGTGTGTGTGTGTGTGTGTGTGTGTGTGTGTGTGTGTGTGTGTGTGTGTGTGTGTGTGTGTGTGTGTGTGTGTGTGTGTGTGTGTGTGTGTGTGTGTGTGTGTGTGTGTGTGTGTGTGTGTGTGTGTGTGTGTGTGTGTGTGTGTGTGTGTGTGCGCCACAACAGTGACACACTTGGTGATGAAAACCAACCAAACGCTATTTTCTTGCTCGGACACAGCCAGCCAATGACACACAAAGCTCTCTATAGGAGTGGTTGCACCAATCAAAAAAAATCAAACAATTAAGAAGTTTGAGAATCACTGCTCTAGATCTCTCCTCTCTGTCTCTGTATGTATGTCTGTCTCTCTCTCACCCTTTAAGTTTGTGATCCCAACAGACAAACTACCAAAACACAATCTTGCCTTTTCGTGCTGGTGGTGGTGGCGGTACAGTTTTTAGGTGATAAGGTGACCAGCAAAACAGTGGTTTTAATCCATTAAATCAAGATTCAATTCAAGATTCAAGACTTTATTGCCAATTGTCAACAGAGTTGATTGGAGTATGATTAATTCTAACGCGACTAGCGACGGGACCGCGGTGGGCCGTCTAACACCACAATCTTTTCTTAGAATTGGACGGAATGATTTAGATCAAGAGTTATTAACGTTTTAAGATTTTCGATCTCGTCGGCTAAAATGGGGGCGTACATTTTCGATGACGTCCCACCGGAAAATAACATTGAGTGTTGCGCAATACACGCTCCCAGCCTGTGGAGCGATGCGATCGGTTTTCAATAATTTATCAATAATCTCCGTCTTTTTGATCAATCTCCATCTTGAGCGCTGGGCGATACTAATTGATAGTAGCGCGGAGAGGGCGGAGAACTCCGTCCTGTGCGCTCAGGGTGTTAATGAGAACAGAGAGATGCATGTGTTTGGCTGAGTGATGAGTCTCTTATCACCGTGGCCTGACGTCATGTCGTTTTTGATTGCCACCTTGTCACCTAAAACGAGTAGAAATACTTTAAACTTGACACCCATAAAAAGATGTGAGCCACACACGTGTCACAACACAAGTTTGGGAAATGCTGTTCTATACTGTCATTACATGTAATGAGATATGTGAAGGTCTTATATAGCAATAGTTTAAAAAAAAAAGAACAAAAACCTTCTGGAGCCTTTCTTTATTGTATAGGCGTGGCATAGAGAGTCTGTTTCTTTTTTTTGCTGATCACAACTCAAACATAGCCAAATAACTTCATCATTATGCATGGTTGTGAGGACTGGACATGGTGGTGATATGCCGGGTCACGATGAGGGTCCGCTCTCCTTTTCTGTTTGTGCTTCTTTTCTCTGAACGGAGTCGTGTTCTCTGTTTGCGCAAGTCTCTTGTTGGACTCACACAATGTTCAAATGCTTCCCACCTGAAGAAGGAACTGTACTGCCAATTCAAATTAGTCAAAGCTTCATATACTGTACCACACAGCATATGGGGGGGGGGGGGGACTCTACCATTCAGAGATGGTGGAATAGTACAGTATGTGCGGTGCCCGGCGAACGGTTCCTGAATGCTTGAAAGATTGAGATGCCATAACTATAATCTAGTCTATGCATGGGTAACATTTATTGCAAAATCGACATATTCTCTACCATTGTACTGTTATATTCAGTAATATGCTGCCGTTGTTTTCTTCCTTAAAAGGCCGGTTTATCGCTTGGTTTTGTTTCGACATGATTACACAGCTTCGATTAACATGGGGGTTCCTCCCGACTTATAGGAACCAATGCGGGCGTAAAAAAATGTTCACTTCATTTTTAGCCTCATTTGAGTTTACACTCTGTTGCCTGCCCTGTCTCTTGCACTGAATATAGCAGATCTACGAGCTCACGGGAGCTTGTAGATCTGCTATTTTTCAGTGCGAGACGCTGGTATGAATCACCCTTCATACTTTTATCGTTGTGATTTCAGTGCTGACAGCTCTCGTTAACGGTAGCCTATAACAAACACTACTGTTTTATGAACAGACATGGGAAAAACCTATCTGCACATAAAACTTTTTTTCTTTGGTTAATGATTTTACTTTTGGGGGGTGGTGTTTTTTTATGTTTTCTGTATGTTTGATTGACGACATGGACACTATTTAATGATGAGGTCGGAATACAAAAATGGGAGTGAATGCTGTTGTGTAGTATAAATTCTTAGTAATGTTGGTTTCATAAGTTGTACTCTTTTTATTGTTATGATTTCTTAGTTAAAGATATATCCCGGAAAACTTGTTTAAAACAATTAAAATGCACTAATTGGACAACAACCTTGGAAGTCGTTTTTCAAGTACAACGCATGATATCTAAGGCAGTGGTTCTCAAAGTGCCACCTTGTTTAGGTTCATCTTACGGTGGACATGTTTGCCTGAAAAGGAATCTTTGAAATGTTTAATAGTTTGAGAAATATAGTGCTTTCAAATTGGATAAATTTATAATAGCACAAACTTTGGCTTGCTACTAGTCCTACATACTTACACCTAGAAACCCCATTCAAACCTATTTAGGTTCATCTTACGGTGGACATGTTTGCCTGAAAAGGAATCTTTGGAATGTTTCATAGTTTTAGGGGGGGGGGCAGTGGACTGACCTCATGCTTCCTTCTATGCATGAGGAGTCCAAGCTGCTTCTTTTCACTTGCCAGGGGGGAATTTCCCCGGCCGGACGTAGCGTGTGGATTCCGTGGAAGGAACACGTTATTCCTTCTAGCTGTAACCCGAGATTAACCGTTTTCTTACATTAATCTAATGTTATTATATGCAATAAGGAGTGGTACAGGTGACAATTTACATAACATCCATAACATGACCAAAGACGTTGCACAGTGTTTTGTTGCAAAGGGGCTTCTGTAAAAAGGCGAACGAGCAGATTGCTTTAAATTAAGCAGTGGGTCTGTTTGTACTGTATCTAAAATTCTGTTTCTGTTTGTCAGGTTTAACTGTTGTCAGCTTAGAGCCTGGAACAACAGCACTTCAACTCGGTTAGTGATTAAAAATAAAGAATATCTTGGGGCTAACCATGGCCTAGTCTCTATAGCCAGACAATCAAAAGTATCCTCCATCGGGGGAAATCTAAATTCAATGCTGTAATATGGGCAAGAACAGCAGCAAGAACGGCCGCTGACAAACCGACAAATATCACTGTCCCAATATGGGACGGTGTTCTAATCAGCTCTTGGAAGTGCTGTAGGCTTTTCATCAATAATGAACCACTGCCATGAAACAACTTGCTTACTGTATTTCGTCAATGCATTTTGTTGTCATTTTACAAGCTTTATAATTGTTATATAGTTCAATGTCAATCAATTCAAAATCTCACCACAGTGAGTGACTGCTTGGTGATGAGAGAAATGATCACTTGTTTCTATTTATTTTTCTTCCCACAAGAAGACATGGCTTTTATGATATAATGGCTATAGTATTAGTGTTGCCTGCAACGGTGAGGTATAATTATTCACCACAAAGCTTAATGTTACCCGGCGGCACAGGAGCCCCTCACACTGTAGATGAACACTATTAATGTAACGCCAAGACGGAGCCGGTCTTCACTCCATCTTTGTCAGGTAGCAAAGTCGCCACAGCAAAATGACATTTCCATTCATAATTGCCTGACCTCAACTTCTCCAGGTCAGCCACAGAGAGTGCCGCGCTGCTAAAACAGAGCTACTGTGAAACCCTATGAACCCTATGTATTTATTCACATTTATTATTTTAGGAAGCGAGACATTTTGTCGGTGAAGGAGAGACCGCTTTGATGTCTGAGATGAGTTCAACTTAGGTGTTGTCAAAGTGAGAGCTCTTCCGTCATTGCACTTCTATGACATAATTGTTTTAGAGTTCAGATGCTGCAACATTCTGTGATGTTCACTTCTTAAGTCATCATACTTTCTTTCAATATGTAAGCTTACAACAGATTGCATCATGACGTGTTGTGAGGTTTTTAGAGTATTATTATGGATAATTATGTGCAGAGGCTCGTCCAATATGTGCAGATAAACTTCACCTATGATGACATGCCCCAAATGATTTAGATTAGTTGGATATTGGATTTATTCACTATAGTATAGATGAGTGTATATACTGTATAGGCTAATTATGATCCGTCATGATTGATTGGACATGGAGACGGTATCTTAAGGCAATGTGTTGGCCCATCAATCTGAAATAATGCTCAAATAACTATTTTTCAATCTTTGTAAAAGTTTAATTAACTGGTATAATTAACAGTGTTGGCATGTGTATGATATGTGGTAAAAACTAGAGTTCTCAACAGGCCTGAAAATCAAGGCCCTGTACACTCAAGACACGCTCCATATGGCCAGACCTCATCAAACCCTGTACACTCAAGACTGCCCCCGCTGCCACCCTTAGATCTATGGAGCTGACCTGTTCTGACATTCCACATGTTGATCTGACCTCATCAAACCCTGTACACTCAAGACACGCTCGATGGCCAGACCTCATCAAACCCTGTACACTCAAGACACTGCCCATGCTGCCACCCTTAGATCTCCATATATGGAGCTGACCTGTTCTGACATTCCATAACGTTGATCTGACCCCCCCCCATGCCAAAGTGCCAGTGCTCGCCCAGCAGTCTTCCGTCACCCAGGCGGATGCGCGCCCTTTAGGGCGAGGTTTCTTCTTGCCCTCAGGGCGTCTTACTGGTTGTGTGTGTGTGTGTGTGTGTGTGTGTGTGTGTGTGTGTGTGTGTGTGTGTGTGTGTACGTAGTTACGTACGTATGTATATTGTTCTCCCTCTACACCGGGGCAGCAGTTCATGGCTGAGGTATAGGTATAGGTTTCCAGTTCCCTCCCCCAGAGTTAGTGTCAAAGTGTCCTTGAGCAAGCCTCTGAACCAGCCTACTTTGCATGGTTTCCTCCAGAGCTACCTTTTGGTAACGCCCACTTTCGGCCACGCCCACAAAAAGGACCCCCCCATGTCATTTGCCAGGCAGGCTCCACTGACACACACACACACACACACACACACACACACAACCAGGTCCATCAGCACCTAAAAAGTTACAGCTGGGCAGCAGCACAAGCATCACCTGACTCGGTGGGGGGAGGGGGGAGGCGTGTTGTCAGTCAGTGCACTTCACTTTCTTTCTTGGACGCATGCGAGTCACCTTCACTGGCTGCTGCATACTGTAATACTGCACCTGCCCTGGCCTCTTCTCACCCGAGTCTCCGACACGATGACAAGTACATAAAACAGAGGTAAAGGTACGCTAAACAATAGAATATTTTCCAGGTCAGGTCACATTTTTAAACTTTAAAGCACGCGTTCGCTGTTCCGCCGGGGAGCGACACGGACACACCACAGGACTTTTGCAGCAGCTATAGGGAGATTATGAGGATTTAATGTTGACATTGAGGGATTAGCGGTTTACAGAGGGCGTGCACCTCAACAGACAGAATCAAATGGCAAATGTTTAGGTACTGATGCGCTGTTGTTTTAACGAAACGATCCACTTGCAGGAAAAGGTGAGAACGCATCTCACTATGCGAGGAGGAGGAAGTCAACTTTAATAGATCCTGCAGCGTGGCCATTTTCGCGTTTTATTTGCAGCCTCCTACTGTCAGGGAGCACTGCACAGGTGACAGGCCGTCCCGTATAGCCTTGTTCGGTTTAGCGACGCTCTTCTCTTTACTTGCGACATTGCGTTTGTTTTTAACCATACAAAAACAACGAATCTGTACTACAGTAGGTATAGGCAAGTGCTACTGTAGCCTGTACTGTAGTCTACTGTAGCCTACAGCCCAGTGGCAGTACAGGACAGGTAGCTTCATAATAAACGGCAGAGAAAAGAGAAAATACACAGAAAACGTAGGAACAACTTTCAACAGAAGAATGACAGTTTAATAATATTAAATAATAACTAGAAATGCACTCTGTCGAGCTGCCAACTTGGCCATGAATGGCCTACTTGTGCGCGAGCAGAGCGTGCAATAATAATAATGCAGCTGGTAAAAGATCTATCTATCTATCTCTCTCTCTCTCTCTCTCTCTCTCTCTCTCTCTCTCTCTCTCTCCCCCCCCTCCCCAGCCATGAGTCAGTTGCGGCGGGTGGGCATCCTACAAGGTCCGTGGGGTCTCCTGGGGTGGCTGCGAGGGTCTGGAGGAGGAGGAGGGCTAGTCCCCACCACCACCACCAGGCAGGTGTTATTTGACCCCCCCAGGAGAGCCTGCTCCTCGGAGGCCGCCACCGTCCCTTCGGCCCTGGTCAGGAGAGCTGGCTGCTCCTCTGGGGCCACCGCCGTCCCCTCTGCCCTGGCCAGCAGCTCCGGCTACGTGGAGGAGATGTACTTGGCCTGGCTGGAGGACCCCACCCATGTGCATGAGGTGAATGATGGCGGCACCATCATTATGTGCAATACACATCACCAGTCTCCATTCATTTGTCCGCCGTTTTTAACATCAATTTAGATTCTAAAAAAGTATAATAAACATTCTCTAGGTGGGGACACCGTAGTTTCTATTTGGACATAATAGCCTATGCCTACTCCTATGCCTGTTGTCTACTCCTGCTATAGGCCTCAAGTGGTTCAAAGTCATCCACTAATGTCAGAACTCTCAGCCACTTAAAAGCTCATAGCAGTGGCCGGTGGTGCGGCCGGGATGCTTGCTCCTTGCTGGTCCGCTCGGTATATGCTCACTGTGTCAAAGCCCTTTTAACTGATCCAAAATGCTGCAGCACATGGGGCTGCTCTTATGTTTTCAAGTCTCCCCAATAGAGCTAGTGTCCTTTTATGCATCACAAACTAACTCCATTGCTCAAGCCTGTGAGTTGAGCCCATTGGTTCGAGCTGTTTTCTATGTTTTGGGTCCAAACCGGCGACTGTGGCTCAGGAGGTAGAGCAGGTCGTTCAATGATCCATGGGTCGGCGGTTCGAATCCCGGCTCCTCCTGTCTACATGTCACCCCAGAGGTACAGGCTTTAGTTCCTGTTCTAGTCCTGTAAACTGATGGAAGTGTCTCTGTCTGATGACTGACTACATGTGTCCTCTCCTGTTCTAGTCCTGTAAACTGATGGAAGTGTCTCTGTCTGATGACTGACTACATGTGTCCTCTCCTGTTCTAGTCCTGGGACACGTTATTCCGCAGTGCCCAGGCTGCCGCTCCGGCCGGCCAGACGGACGAGAGACGCCCCCCCCCCTCCACCCTGCTGCAGGGCAGAGCCATGTCCCGGACCCCCGGCACCGCCCAGAAGGTGGTGGAGGACCACCTGGCCGTGCACACGCTCATACGGGCCTATCAGGTACTGTTCATATGTGTAGACTCACTTGCCTAGACCATGCAGTTCTTCCCAAACGTTTTTGCCCTGTGACCCAAAAGAGAAATTTGACGTTTCCCAGGGACCCAAACTAGTGAAAATAGCTGATCTACAAGCTCATTATGGGACTTCTTAGATTTGTCTTATCAAATCCGCTCACTCAGATCTGTGCACAATCTGTGTATTTTTTCCATTATCCCTTTGTGACTCCAGTACCTCACTTAAGTTTTTTCAGCAGATGAGCGGTGGTTCTTTTTACATTTTTGTCTTATATTTATTCATGATTTTTTTTTTTTTTTTTTTTTTTTTTTAATTGAATAGCCAATGCAGAAATCTAAAATTACACCCGGTTTTAATGGGTGTTAAAATCCTGTTCATTTGAATTTAACTTAAAATAATAATAATAATAATAATAATAATAAAAATAATAATGAGGATTTTGCTGTGCAGTCCATCCACTCTGCACAAGCAGAGGTACACATCCTACAGAACTGGTTCTCAACATGAGGTCTGGGGACACCCGTGGGTCCTTGAGGAGGTTCCAAGGGGTCCCCAAGCAAAATGATTGAGGTCGAGGAAGCAAAATGGACCCCCTTACCTACTGCATCTATAATGGAGTACATTCAGTCCATTTGTTTAATAAACGCATTTAGTACATTTGTGTACGCTACACCATTTGTGCGGTCGTGTACAGCGGGATCTTCGCTCACAACGTGTCTGTCTATTGACATGTTGTGAGCTTGTATAGTTATGCTACTTTCAGCAAAGGTCTCCCCAGAATAAAGATGCTGGGGTTTAAGTATTTAAAGCCATATAAAGGTGGATAAATATATAAATCAGGGAGGGTGTCATCTACCCAGACAAATGCTCTGTATATAAATACTGTAAGTAGTACAGTACGTAGGCTACGGCTTGTAACAGAAACGGTATCAGACAAAGTTGCAGTTGACTTGTCGAGAGCTCTCGCAGTTGGCAGCTGGAGACGGCTGTGTGAATATTGTATATGCTCCTCTGCATTAAAAGGAATCCACGATTTGTTTGTCACCACACCAGCGTGAGGTTATGCAAATTGGCAGATTAACTCTAACCTACTTAGCCGGGGTGCATTTTGAAAATAGAATGATCAAAGAGACTACTTAAACAAAACAGGTGGTAACGTTTCCCCTCGCCCTCTAATTAATTAGTGGAAGTATCCGAGGGATTTATTAAATTCTGTCTTTTGGCAAAGCCCGTCACTTTATTCCCAGCTTGTTGCAAGCCTTCTGGGAGTGTGTGTGTGTGTGTGTGTGTGTGTGTGTGTGTGTGTGTGTGTGTGTGTGTGCGCGTGTGTTATGTGTGCGTGAAGTGTGCATGCATGCATATTTTGCGTACAGTACATGCCTGTGTGTGTGCGACTGTGCGTGTGTGTGTGTGTGTGTGTTCAGTGAACAAACATAAAGCTACACTCCCCAAGGGGCATCTTCTCTGGGTAATGGCGACCTTTTCCTTGAGTGTGTTCTGTTTATAGGCCTAGCACTGACTGTAAAACCATAGAATGAACTCATCACTGTTATGTGCCCTTGTGTCACTCTGCTTACATCACTGTCTCCACCGCGTCTGTCTGTCTGTCTGTCTGTCTGTCTGTCTGTCTGTCTGTCTGTCTGTCTGTCTGTCTGTCTGTCTGTCTGTGTCTGTCTGTCAGAAAATTAACCGTGCGTGTGTGTGCGCGCGCGTGTGTGTGTGTGTGTGTGTGCGCGTGTGTAGATCCGTGGTCACCACGCAGCTCAGCTGGACCCTCTGGGGATCCTGGCAGCTGACCTGAACGCCTGCGTTCCCTCTGAACTCATCACCGACCTCCACAACCTGGGTAGGTAGCAGTGGTGGAAAAAGTACTACATTGTTTTACTTAAGTAAATGTATGTCAATACTGCAATGTAGAAAGTACAAACATATTGGTATCAACATGTACTTAATATACCAAAAGTAGACAGTACTATTCATTATGCAGAATGTCCCATTTCAAGCTATCTACAAGCTCACAATGTGACTCATTGTAGATCTGCTATTTTCAAATGCCAAGATGTACTGTATATATGGCTGGCTGTGGTTGATATGTTTTGTAATTAAGATCTAGAAAGTAACTAAATGTAGTGTAGTAACAGTACAATAGTTCCCTCTGAGATGTACTGTAGTGGAGTAGAAGTAAAAGTACTGGAAATTGGAAATACTCAAGTAAAGTACTAATACCTCAAAATTGTATTTAAGTACAGTACTTAGTATAGTTACTTTCCACCACCGCTCCACAAACTGTGTGGGTATATTCTCTGTCTGCTCACAGACGATGGATGTGTGTTCATCGTGCAAAAGAAAGGACCTACAACTTAATGTTGTTGTTTTGTCTTCATAATGCTGCCTTTTAATTAATCAAACCAATGTTAATTATACATGTTGTTTACATAGTGTGAGCGTTAACTCCTACAGGCCTTGGCTTTCACCTTGCCTTTATTGTTGTATGTGCACACCTCATGGGAATGAGCTGTGCATCATTTTAAACATTAATTCCATACCTATCCCAAGGCGCACAGCTTTGTTTGCACACACAGGCAGCGTGTATGTGTATGGAGATGAGCTTACCCTGTATAGAGGAGGTTCCTTCCATATAATTAACTCGAAGTACGTTTGACTTTTAACCCATTTAGACCTGACAATTTTCTGAAAAACCTTGTGTTTCTATATCAGTGGTTCTCAATATTTCATGTCAAGGACCCCAACATTTTTATGTAATTGGCCGCCGACCCCCATCTCAAAATATGTAGTTCCAGGGACCCCCCCAGAAGCAAAGATTTGAGTTTAAAACGCTCACCGTGAATGAATATATTCAAAGATTTGCACTACATTTTCACGATTTTTCAAGAATAGCAGACCTACAAGCTCGTAGCACGGCAATTGGTGCCACGCTATGAGCTTGTAGATCTGCTAATTTTTAATAGCTAAAGTATAACATAATGCTTGAAACACCAAAAGGGGTTCCTCCGTCCAGAATGGGTTAAGGGTGTCATGTTATCGTGCCATTCTCTGTCCATATTTACAATCCAGATCTCCGTTGCACATTTTATTTGGTTTTGCCATAACAATATTTTATTGGCAGCTTGTAACTGTTGCATTCTAAATTTATGTTACGGTGGCGCCAGTGCAAAGGCCTGAAAGTTTTATGGCAATTGGCAACCAATACACACACACGCGCGCGTGCACGCACACAGTTGCACACGGTAAAATCCTGAATGTTAATTTACTATAACACTGAAGGGGTGCAAATTAAACCAATTGGACCCAATGATTTGACAGGCGTGTTATACATCCTCTCAGACAGATAGGCAGGCATTTTGAGGCTAACCAGATGCTGGTTTATATAGGAGTGTATATATATATATATATATATATATATATATATATATATATATATACACGTATAATAGGTATCAGCTGTGTGTGCAGCACCAGACCCTAGTCTAGCCCATATGATACGGGTGCAGATTGGCTCAGCCCCTAATGGTGGCCATTCATCTCAGACCTCACCGCTGTCATTCTCCATTTCATTTAGCGCACTGAGGGTCGCGGGATAACGCTACCGATCGAAGGCTAGAGTAATAGCTACTAAACAGAGAGGGAGAGAGAGACTTGTATCTGCAGGTCGCTGCGGCCGGTTGTTAGCTATCTAAAGATCAGTGCGTGTCAGTGCAGGACATGGTCTGGTGTTATGTATTGTCAACACCAGGGCTATAAGCTCCCTAATGAAAGCTAATGACGCTCGCGGTAGCACCATATTTGGTCAGGTGAGTCGCCGGGGCTCTGTTCTCGGGCCCAGCTGTCCATGCTTGCGTCGGTAATTTGATTTTGCACCTGTCTCCTCTCATGTTGCCTTGGCACGTTGAGCCTGACCAGCTCCCTCTCAGGTGCATGTTGGGCTCGGGTTGGTCAGCAGGGTATAACCTGTACATATATGGATGCTGTTTTGTTTCAGAAGCAACATCGCAATGTAATACAAGTCTTGAGAAAAACATGCTCTGGAAGTCATTTCGACTTGTAATCAGGGAGAGTAGATGATTAGATTAAAGGGGAACTTCTGGTGCGGTTCTGTGGTGAGGGTGACAGGTGAGACAAGGTGTGTGTGTGTGTGTGTGTGTGTGTGTGTGTGTGTGTGCAGCCTTTGCACTAGTGGAGGAGAGTATGCATTTACGTAGGCTGGCTTCGCAGCGTGAGCTCTCACACGGTGGGAGAGAGAACAAATTGGGAAGTTTTATGCCACATCTTACAATAAAACAATAGGGTTCATGTTAAGCTCCCATTCTAAATCCATTATAGTTTATTCAGCATTTCCCGATGATTACAGGCTGTAGCTGACAAGCACAACTGAATTGCGCGATCAGGAAAATGTCGGTTGGTAACGCTGACCCCCAAAGTCCATCTGTGATCCATACACTTTATGCCGGTAGGCGGCAGGATTTTTAAAAGCTCTGCTTGCCACGTGAACCATTTAGTCCACAGGTTCCATAGGACGGAACCTGTATTTTTGAGTGAGCCTCTAAGGCCACCGTACGCTTCGCTCTTCATTCATATTAGCGCGGCAGAAAGAATGCCTCATATCTCCTAATCCAGGGCGCTCTCCGTGGTTTTGATCTGATGGATATACTAAGCGCTTCATTTCTGACTTCTCATCCGTCTCTCGTTCAAAATATGAACGCTTTGGAACTTTTAGCGATATAGAACAGAATCGAGAGCAAGGTAAGCTAGCAAAATATTTCTCCGTTTTTTTTGGGTGGGGGGGGTTCAGAGTAAAAGCGGCCATGTTTTCCCGGCACCCCAGAGCTCCTATTTTGAAGGAATCCCAGGAATGATTGCGTGTCCATGAGTACTGTGTAGATACATAGCTTGAAATGTACATTGGTGCATGCTTGCTTTATGTTGTAAATTCAGTTTAAAAGTCCCTCTGGGCTCAACATTAGTCTCCATACAGTCCACTGGACACATGCACTGGCTCACTCAGCAGGAGATAATTTAGTTCCCTCAGTAATACTCGGGAGGCATCGATTACTCCCATAAGAGCTGGTGGAAGTGCTGCGCTGCGAGCCAGGCAAGTGCTGCGCTGCGCTGCCTTGGCACATAAATATTAGGGGAAAGAATACCTTATGTGTCCATACTTTTACTTGTTAACGGAGTTAATCTATATTGCAGTGTATTGGTACTTTTATTTAGGAGTACTTTTCCCACCACTGTCCAACCAGGGCTCTACGGTCTTGATGAGAGCGACTTGGACAAGACCTTCCAGCTGCCTCTCACTACCTTCATCGGAGGACAGGAGCCCACTCTGCCCCTGGGAGACATCATACGCCAACTAGAGGTAGCGTGTGCGTGCGTGCACGCGCGTGAAAGCCGTAAGCCCTTATTTTGAAGAGTCACCAGCTGATTTGGTGTACCGGAAGTGACAATCAATCATTTCTGGGGCAGCCGGTAGCTATACTTTCACTTTCATCAGAAGCGCTGATACAGTATACCGCAAGGTCGTGGGGATTCTTTTTATTGAGCTCCTAAAACATTGATGTGCTGTATGATCACCTCAGTCCCGAGCTTCAATAGAAAAAAACTAAAGATTGTCGCTAAAGCTAGTGTGGACGGAGGGAGAATATTCAATGTAGTCACAACAACGCGGAAGCAAAGTGTTTCCAGGCGACGGAGACGCCAAGAACCCGTAAAAAATGATACTAGTGGTGCTGGATGCATTATAAACGAATAGCTCATTCAATGTTGTCCTTTAGGCCATCTGGGACTTAGGCAAAAATGTAAAAGTAAAGTACTTGGTTATACTTTCCACTCACTGATGTAGTGTTTTCCTCCCACTCAGGCGGCGTACTGCGGACCCATCGGCGTGGAGTTCATGTTCATCAACAACGTGGAGCAGTGCCAGTGGATTCGGCAGAAGTTTGAGACGCCTGGCATCAAGCAGCTCACCAACGCTGAGAAGAGAAGGCTGCTGGCCCGCCTGGTCAGGTCCACACGGTCAGAACCAATCATCTAATTACTGGCATCCTACTATTACTAATGCGCCACATCTCTGCGTGTCTGCGTGTGTGTGTGTGTGTGCGGTTGTAATGCACGTAACTCAAGAACCGATTGCTCCACCGACTTCATATTTGACACACGCGTTCCACACCCCCACAGGGAGTGCAGTGCCCGGTATCGAGTCGGTCGTACCCACGGTTCTCCAGAAGCACCACAAAAGGCTCTGCTCAGGCTCTGCCAGTGGGCCTAATGAGCCAAAGTCCCCTCACCTGTGCAATTTCCAACCTCTGCCTCAGCCAATTGATTGCCATGGGAACCCCACACCCGCGAATTGATTACTTAACCCATTCTAGACGGGCACTCTACATTGTAACTATCCCTTTAAGAACGGGGACTCCATTTTGTATCTTACCCCTTCAGGCCGGGCACCCGAATTCGGGTTTTCCTGTAGTTTTACCCTTTCCGGTCTCATGGCCAATGAAATGGATCATGAGTCGATGACGTATGCGTTCCTGGATATCGCAATGCATTGTGGGATTTTTTTGGGACGTTTTTTTTGTATGAAAGCAACTTTATTTGTCGGAGATTTCAGTGCGAGTTTTTTTTTGACAAAACATGGCAGAAGCAGCAAGAGCACAGCGTAGTGGCGAAACCGAGGATGCATTGAGCGATGGGAGTGATATCTGTGATGACTACAGTAGCAGAGACGAGGACAATGATAACATTGCTAACGATCCAGATTATTTGCCTCCGTCCGAACCTTTAGATAGGGCTCAATGGATGCGGGATATGTTTAGCGACGACGACGATTCCGGCGACGAAGATGATGCATCTTTCCGTGGGTTCCATTCAGACTGGGTAGCAGACGAATCCCACTTCCAACCAACGGGAAAAAAAGATTTCATCCACACACCAGGGGTGAAAATTGATATCGCACCAGACGCAACACCAGGAGAAGTCTTTGGACACATTTTCACAGACGGATTGTGGTCGCATCTCATTACAGAGACGAACACATTCGCTAGACAGTCCAGAGACGCCAGACCAGATCCATCACCCCAGTCCAAAATGGGCAGATGGAAGTCAGTTACTTTGACTGAAATGAGAACTTTCATCGGCCTTTGCATCGCTATGGGCATCATGCGGCTACCAGTCCGTAGAGATTACTGGCGACAAACAAAGCAATTGTTCCAGACCACCTTCTTCAAAGTGATGTCCCGGGACAGATTCAACGCCATTTGGAGGTAATAACAACACTAATACAAACTGAGTATGATGATAATTATAGGGCGCGTTCAGAAATAGCACTGTGCAATGCAAACTAATAGTTAATTAATTTACTAACTATAATTGCTATTACTATCATAATGTCTTATTATGGGTACGTTCGGAAATAACGCACCGGAGCGCACTCGCCTATTAGTTTGCATTGCACAGTGCTATTTCTGAACTATTATTATCTAGTATTATATAAATAAATAAACACATTTGCACTTTACACAATACACTATATTGAAATATACACGCTATATAATGTTGAGTGATACTGAGGGTAATAATTTATGTTGACGCTGTGAGGAAAAAGTACGCTCAAAATGGCCGCTATGCCTGTCCTTTGTTTAGTCCATTGGAACAATGGAAAGACCCCAACCCCCATCGACTGAGGCAGTCGCCATTTAGAATGTACCTTTTCCATTTCAACAGTTTACTTTATTGAGATGGCTTTGATAAGAAGTGTTATTCAGTCATTGATACAAATAGTAGTAGTCTAAAGTAAAATATAAGCATAAGCAAAATAGAAAGTGTATGTCTTATGATGATAAATACATAACTAATGCATAATGAAAGTTGATAAGTATAATGGCAATTCACCTGGAATACTGCAGTGTATATTGTGAGATTCAATTTATTGTCAATGTATAGTACAATTACAGCACAGCGAAAAGTATTGTTATTACTGAATAATATACATATAAAAAGTATAATAATACTGTAGTGTAAATTGTATGTTATTACTGAATAATATACATATAATACTGTAGTGTATATTGTATGTTATTACTGAATAAAAAAGTATTATAATAAAGTATAAACATTACTATACAAAAAAAGCATGAACAATGTAAAAAGTATAAACATTACTATAAAAAAAGCATAAACAATGTAAGTGACTAACATCTATGTGAATTTCCAGCTATCTACACCTCCAGGATAACGAGGCAGTTGATCTGAATCGGGAGGACAAACTGTGGAAGCTGAGATGGTTCCTGGATTTCCTCATCGCTCGATTCCAAGCACTGTACCAAGTCAATGGATTTGTTACAGTGGACGAGAGCATGGTGAAGTTCAAGGGACGTCTGGGTTTCAGACAATATCTCCCCTTGAAACCTGTGAAATGGGGAGTGAAGGTCTGGGTCATGGCAGAGAGCTCCACAGGCTATTGCATCAACTTCCAGGTAAGAGAATAACGCACACCAAGTAGCTATCATTTGCAAATATTTATTGTAAGAGTTGAGTGAAATTTCAAACACCAAAGCTCTTCCTCAGACTTGTTTTTCTTGCAATCTTTCAGGTCTACACAGGGCGTGAGGCAACAACGCATGAGAAGGGTCTCTCCCAACGTGTGGTGATGGAGCTAGCCAAACCGTTCCAATTTTCCAACCTGGCTGTGTTCATGGACAACTTCTACACTGGGGTGGACTTGTTGCTAGACATGAAGCTCCATGGACTCTACGGCTGCGGAACTGTTCGTGCCAACCGGAAAGGACTCCCAAAGGCCCAGACGCTGAGCAAGAAAGCCCCGATGAAGAAGCATGACTACAAAGTGGCTCAAAACAATGAGCTCACGTTCTGCGTTTGGAAGGACACCAAGGTGGTCATGGTGCTGTCCAACTACCACGACCCCAAGGCGACAGGGACGGTGAACAGGAGGAGGGAGGGCGCAGTCCGTCAATCGGAGGTGACGGTGCCAGCAAGCCTCTCCGACTATCAGAAATACATGAAAGGTTTGTTTGATTTTATTGACAAAGAAAACATATATATTATGATCATGTATCTGATGCAGTATATTTCAAAGCAAACAAAAGCTGGAGAGCTCATTTCCTTGTGGTCCTTTGAGTGTAAACAAGTGTGTAAACTTGAGTGTCATGTGTTTTTTTTACCAGGTGTGGATCTGATGGACCAGATGACTGGGTACTACCAGTTCCATCATCGTTCCAAGAAGTGGTGGAGGAGGGTCTTCTTCTTCTTTCTGAGTACGTCCTGCCACAACGCGTTCATTGCTGCGAAGTCTGTTGGAGGAAGGGACTTCAAGAAGAAGTACCCTGGCTACAAAGACTGGGTGGAGGACCTGGCACAGGAGCTGGTCAATCCAGTGGCTGATCCTCACACCCGCCCCAGACCGGCCCGTCAGACCCCACGATCCACACCGGCTTCTTCTCCTTCCACTTCTTCTCCTGCTCCTTCGTCTGCGTCTGCGTCTGCATCTGCGTCTCCTTCAGCAGGCAGATCTGAGCATGACCTTATCCCCAAGCTCACTGAGAAGAGGAGGGGTTGCACAGTGTGCTTGGAGGAGAAGAGTGGCACTTCGGCCCGTGCAAGAAGTGTCACTTCCGGCTGTCTACAGTGTCAGGTGAACGTGTGCACACAGTGCTTTGGCAAGCATATCCGCAGTTGTGAGTGACAGCTGAACGGTACAAACTGTGACTCATAAAGACCTTGCCAGCTACTAACTGTTTGTGCTGCTTGTGAACTGTTTCCACGGAGGAATGTTCACACTTTTTTATTGAACAATAACAGACACTTTTTTTTTTATTCTCTTTTTTTATATATAGTGCTGCTTGTGAACTGTTTCCACGGAGGAATGTTCACACTTTTTTA
Organism: Protomyctophum bolini; assembly: GCF_963924005.1. Taxonomy (NCBI): domain Eukaryota; kingdom Metazoa; phylum Chordata; class Actinopteri; order Myctophiformes; family Myctophidae; genus Protomyctophum; species Protomyctophum bolini. The sequence continues at coordinate 14,830,185 of NC_137875.1, read as the reverse complement.
TTGAACAATGACAGGCACTTTATCTTTTTTTATTGAACAATTGTTTTATATTTTATATTTTATTATTATTTGAAATAGTGCTGCTTGTGACAGTTTCAACAGAGAAATGTTCACACTGTATTTTCTACATTTTTTGCACAAATAAAAGTTGTTTATCAAAGCCTATGGTGTAAGATCTCAAATACTTTTTTACATTTAGTTCCTATCTGCTATAGAGGCTGAAAAGTTCATTTTTGGTAGACATTTTATTAGTTTTATGGCATTTTCAAAGTTTGTAGATTTTGTAATAAGACTTGGACCAAGATAACTAATTGTCTATGAAAGCCAAAGCTGTAAGCTATCAAATAGTGTTGGAATTGTGTTTCTATATGCTACAGAGGCTGAGAAATGACAGAAATTCTTGTTTTTAGTAGGCGTTTTACTAGTTTTATTATAATTTCTGAATTAGAACATTTTTCTGATTTTTTTATAAAGGTTTTGACCAAAACAAGTAATTTACCATGAAAGCCAAAGGTGTAAGCTATCAAATAGTGTTGGAATTGTGTTTCTATCTGCCACAGAGGCTGAGAAATAAATGTTTTAGTAAACGTTGTTCCTTCTGTGAAAAATTCCAGAAAAAGTCAGGTTTTAGGGGTATTTTTCAAATCGGCCATAGGTTTTAAAGGCTTTTTCGGATTCGGATTTAGGCCTGAATGGGTTAACCAGTCCACTTTTCACAGTCAGTTTGCACTCTTCAGACACAGGCAGACTGACAGATACAGAGATCACCATGTGGGACACATTGCTATGACAAGTTGACAACGGGTATTATTAGGTTCCCAAGTTGCATAATTCTCAAGTAGGCCGATGGCCGACGGGCACGTACAGGTCTAGTTTTATAAAAGGGACCACCCTCGCCGTCGAGTCACAGTTAGAGCTATAAAGTCACAGCTATCATAGGAGAGACAACAGGCAAAAATAACAATTCTTCTACATACTCTCATTATGTAGACATTAAGTAATGCCGGTGTTTTACAATATTTTTTCTCTTGAGAGCGTAAAATGAAACCAAATCGAGGCAAGAGTTAAAGATCTATGAGGGTCAGTTTGGTTACCAAATCTCCATCATTTAGCCGGGGACCACCTGGAACCCCCTCAAAACCACTGCTCTAGTCGGGGACTGCAGGCGTTTTGTTTTTTTACCGGCCGGCAAAATTTGAATCGGCCCCTCTAGACCAGACATCACACTGGCTGGGTGGCAGGCTATAGTGCGTCTAGAGAGGCTGCCAGGATGCAGTATGGAGGCAGACACATACAGCGTTATCCACTGACCTATTGGCCCTGTGTGCAAACAGCGCAGCAGGACACATGTTCACCTACAGTACTGTCTGCACGCTCAAACACTTTCAGTACAACAGATGTTAAGACGACGGACCTGTAGTCAATTAAACAGCCTACAATGTTCTTCTTTAGGCACAGGAATTATCACTGGAGATTTATATCCACATGGAACCTTATTCTGGGGCAAACATTCGGTAGAAATAGCGCAACTAGATCGGCTATTAGCAGCAGAGAGATTTGGTTTACTGTACGCTGTAGTAGAGTGAGAAAATGAGAAGACCTAGAATAAAGCCCTGGGGGGACACCAGCCAGCAAAGTAGTAGTACACTACTATATGGTTAAAGCATGTTGGTAGGTAGTGTACTTTACACTGGTTGATAGACCAATTAAAAAAACACCACTCAAAACGTTACGCTGGTTGATGGACCAATTAAAAACACCGGTCAAAACAGAAGCAGAAGTTCAGTAGCATTTACAGAGGACAACGAGATCAGGGTCCACAGCTGTACTGACCTCATGACCCCTCAATCACAAGGGGGGGCTCAGGGAGGGCTTCCATTGTACACAGACTGTTATTAAAACGGCAGTATTCATATTTACCGTAATTCTTCTGAAAGTATTTTTTACTGATGCATTATGTATGAAACAAACCTCATCTTTTAAGGAAGTCTACTCTATTCTGTTATGAAACTCACATCGTTCATGTGTCAGTTGCGTCATGATGATCCAAGAAATCCAGTGAAAAGAATATTATAATTGTACGACCCACAGTTCAAGAGTTATAGGTGTGAAAGGAGCCTGTTATAACACTACCATGAGACCAATTCTAAAGATTTATGGCAGAGGTTTTTCCTTGGCCCACTGGGGGGGAAGAGAGTGTGTGTGTGTGTGTGTGTGTGTGTGTGTGTGTGTGTGTGTGTGTGTGTGTGTGTGTGTGTGTGTGTGTGTGTGTGTGTGTGTGTGTGTGTGTGTGTGTGTGTGTGTGTGTGTGTGTGTGTGTGTGTGCGTGTGCGTGTGCGTGCGCGTGCGTGTGCGCAGGTTCGAGACCTAATTCAGTCCACCTTGTTCTTAACGTGTAAGCAGGTTTGAGGATTTCCTGGCCAGGAAGTGGTCCTCAGAGAAGCGTTTTGGTCTGGAGGGCTGCGAGGTTCTCATCCCCGCTCTGAAGATGATCATTGACAAGTCCAGCTCTGTGGGCATCGAGGGCGTTATCATGGGCATGCCTCATCGGTAAGTCCAACAGTGTGGGCATCGAAGGCGATTAAGAGCCTACTCAAAAATCTAAAATGACACAGATTTCTCGATTGTTAATCATTATTGGTTAATAAAACGGATGCTCCCGGATGTGCAACCCATCACCATTCTAAATGCATCAACATCTCTTATTCTTTGTCTTTGCTTTCCTGAGATATGACAGATTGTTATTCTTTTATTTTATTTTATTTTTTAATGTTTTTTTGTGGCTTTCGCCTTTATTTTATATATTTTATGGAGGGACAGACAGTAGGCTGACAGGAAATGGGGAGAGAGATGGGGGGGGGGGGGGAAGACATGCAGTAAAGGCCGTTGGGATCGGGAGTCGAACCCGCGGCACACTGCCAGACTGGATTACCAGCCAAGGTGCCTAGACTGCTGAACAGGCGATTTTTTTTTACCATTGATTGTGACCTTTTACACACAAGTGCTAATCATGTTTCGGGAGCAGCCCACTGTCCGGACGTTACAACCAAGTTTCATGAATAGAAATCCCACCCATTCTTTCTCCACCATTTTCTTCACAGACATGGGAGCACACGTCCACACATTTCTGTGGCTGTATTTTTTGTTTTGTTTTATAGTCTCGGTACAGAGTACAGACATGCTTTTGTATGAATATCTTAATGTTTGCTTCTTGTTGCCCGTGTTGTATTGATACATCTATTGTCCTACCGCCATCTTCATGTTGCCTATTGTCCTACCACCATCTTCATGTTGTCTATTGTCCTACCGCCATCTTCATGTTGTCTATTGTCCTATACCACCATCTTCATGTTGCCTATTGTCCTACCACCATCTTCATGTTGCCTATTGTCCTATACCACCATATTCATGTTGTCTATTGTCCTATACCACCATCTTCATGTTGTCTATTGTCCTATACCACCATATTATGTTGTCTATTGTCCTATACCACCATCTTCATGTTGTTTATTGTCCTATACCACCATATTCATGTTGCCTATTGTCCTACCACCATCTTCATGTTGTTTATTGTCCTATACCGCCATCTTCATGTTGTCTATTGTCCTATACCACCATCTTCATGTTGTCTATTGTCCTATACCACCATCTTCATGTTGCCTATTATCCTACCACCATCTTCATGTTGTCTATTGTCCTATACCACCATCTTCATGTTGTTTATTGTCCTATACCACCATCTTCATGTTGTTTATTGTCCTATACCACCATATTCATGTTGTCTATTGTCCTATACCACCATCTTCATGTTGTTTATTGTCCTATACCGCCATCTTCATGTTGTCTATTGTCCTATACCACCATCTTCATGTTGTCTATTGTCCTATACCACCATCTTCATGTTGCCTATTATCCTACCACCATCTTCATGTTGTCTATTGTCCTATACCACCATCTTCATGTTGTTTATTGTCCTATACCACCATCTTCATGTTGCCTATTATCCTACCACCATCTTCATGTTGCCTATTGTCCTATACCACCATCTTCATGTTGCCTATTATCCTACCACCATCTTCATGTTGTTTATTGTCCTATACCAACATCTTCATGTTGTTTATTGTCCTACCACCATCTTCATGTTGCCTATTGTCCTGTACCACCATCTTCCACCATGCAGGGGTCGACTGAACGTCTTGGCCAACGTGGTGCGCAAGGAACTGGATCAGATCTTCTGCCAGTTTGATCCCCATCTAGAGGCTACTGATGAGGTATAGGAACTGCTTAGCCCTAGAACACTAAACCCGGGTGATTTTCACCTGGACAATTATATTTTTGTAATTTTCACCCCCCCCCCCCCCCATGATCATAATTATGCATAATCTATAATGGAATAAACAATACACTCGCATTTTTATTAAGAAAAGTATTGTTTCTTTCATTCAAGTTTAGTTTATTCTCGAAATCACACTGAGTAATAAAACTCATTTTCAGTGTCGTCGAGTATTACAAAACAATACAACAATACAATATCATATAGAAAAAAACATCACAGTACATCAAGAGAAAAGATCAGGAAAATAAAAACAAAAGATATACATGTGAATTACATGGATTTACAAATAAAAAGATGAGACAAATTTAATTTAATCTATTGTGAGGGTCTGTATGCTCACCAAGGTTTTAACTTTGGCAATTCAATTGAAATTAATCAAACGGTAATCAAAATATGACCCCCCCCCCCCCCCCCCCCCCCCAGTCACAAAACACTTTGTGTTTGAAATAGACACTCATGCTTTCGTGTTATTTGGGGCCCTAGAGATGAGTACAAGATTAATATCAAGAAGAAAGCGAGAGCAAGCACTCAGTTGAATAATTCCACGTAATGAAGTATTGTTTTATTTCCATTTTCCCCCAGCAGGTATAACAACAGACCAATAGACGTTTCTTTCTTCTTCAACTCTAATCTAGACAACAATGTTTCTGTGTCACTTATAAAGGGGACCTGGGTGTGTTGCACTAAACGGTCCAACATTATAAACCACAAATCTGACCTGTGCAGGTCTCTAAGACCCCTCTATAAAAACAGATTTTACACCATTCTCTGAAAGATAAAAGGTATTATAAAAAAACATCCTAGTAGTAATTCCTCATTGAGCCCTTTCGGGTGTTCAGTTTGTAAGGTGTGTATAGACCACGCTTCTCTCTGTAACAGCAGTTTGTAAGGTGTGTATAGACCACGCTTCTCTCTGTAACAGCAGTTTGTAAGGTGTGTATATACCACTCTTCTCTCTGTAACAGCAGTTTGTAAGGTGTGTATACCACTCTTCTCTCTGTAACAGCAGTTTCTCACGGTCCCCTCCTCTTTTTAAGGGCTGAACAGCCTCTATACCCTGGAATCTAAGAGAGCACACTTTATGTCCCACCTCGTTAAAGTGTCTAGCCACAGGAGATTTTTCATCCCCGTTTCTAATATTGCTCTTATGTTCTGTAATCCTCACTTTTAATTCTGTTTTAGTTTTGCCTACATAACAAAGTCCACAAGGGCACTTCAACAGGTAAACCACACATTTTGTCTTGCAGGTTATAATACTCTTGATATCAATCTTTTTACCTGAATGTGGATGTAAAAACTGATCATTGCATTGCAATGAACACAATTATTGCATGGAAAGTTACCCGTAGGTAATTCTGACATAACGTGGGATGGAGGAACATAACAGTCTGCTCTCACTACAGAGTCTCTTACATTCTTAGCACGTTTATGTGCAAAAATGGGAGGCTCTTTGTACATGCCCCACATGAGGATCACTCAATAATATGTACCAATACTTCTTTATCGCATTTTTTATATCCTGACACAGAGGAGAATAAGTTGTGTGATACAAGCGATGATATTCAGAAACGGTCGGAAAGACGTCCGCGAGCACTTTTATCGGCTTTTATCTTCTCGCAGAGCCTTTCACACACAGCGAGCAAAACCTCTGCGTTTTATCGGAGAGCGCCAAAAATGGTCCCCGAAAGCATAATCGGAGCAAATATTGTGTAGTGTGTACGAGCCATTAATACTGTGCAATCCTTCAGTACGGAGGGGGGTGAAATTATTAATATAACTTCACAGAATATTAAAATATTTAAAAAAAATATATATACTAAAATATAACCAGGTTTAGTGATGGTCTGACAAAAGTGAAGTTTAGTGTTCTATAAGTCGCTGTGAAGACTAACAAGCATTGCATTGTGTCGATGTGATCTTGGTTGCTGCTAGGGCTCCGGGGACGTGAAGTACCATCTGGGAATGTTCCACCAGAGGATCAACCGTGAGACGGACAGGAACATCGCGCTGTCACTCATGGCCAACCCGTCACACCTGGAGGCTGTGGACCCAGTGGTGCAGGGCAAGACCAAGGCCCAGCAGTTCTACAGCGGAGACACGCAGGGCAAAAAGGTATACCCTAACCCTGGCCCCATTATATACTCTATACGCTGAACAGGTCTACAGTGGAGACACGCAGGGCAAAAAGGTATACCCTAACCCTGGCCCCATTATAAACTCTATACGCTGAACAGGTCTACAGTGGAGACACGCAGGGCAAAAAGGTACCTTAACCCCATCATAAACCCTACAGTTCTGAGACACATAGGGCAACACATAGGGTACCCTAACCCCATACTAAGGGCTACCCCTTAACCCTTATCCCTAAACTTATTTGCCATTTTTTACTATAAAAAAAAAAACCCATTTAAAATAGTTTTAAATAGCCGATCTACAAGCTCACAAAGTCTCGATGTAGATCGGGTTAGTTGAACTATTTTAAAATGTTTTTCAAAATAGTAAAAATGGCAATAAGTTTAGGGATAAGGGATAAGAGTGGATAAGAGATGGAGCCCTAAACACTAAACCCTACATATACTGAACAGTTGTATTAAGCTCACAGCGCATAACTTATAACAATAATCTGCTACTTTTGAACACTATTGAAGCATCTTGAAAGTTTTAACACAATTCTTCTCTTCTGGGGGTCCCTCCTCCCTGGCACATAGCATTTTCCAGATGGGAGTCTGAAAATACATATCCTTTTGGAGGGAAGAAGTGTGAGAACTACTGGTTTAGAAGGCATTTGTAGAATCTGCCTCAGGTTCTTATAGTGGGTTCATCTGTTTTTGACCAAAGGTCCTGTTGACTCATAGTTTAACAGGACATGTCCATATATAGATGCAGGGTTGAATGTGCTCGTATATGGTGCGTTCACACGGGCAGATGCAAAGATACAGTCTACCATTTGTTGTTAATGGAAGCACGTATAGCGATGCCAAGATGCATCCGACGTTTGTATAGCTGCTGCAAAAGCTACAAAGCTACAAATTGAAGCTGAGCTGCATGGGTTCAACTTCCAGATGCAAAGCTACAAAGCCACAACTGTAGCTGCAATGACACGTCACTTGAATGTGCTCTTACAGAACATGTACATGTGGATTCAGGGTTGAATGTGGACTCTTAAGGCCTATTCATAGTCTGGATCTTCGGTGGTGAGGTGACCACACCAATCAGACTATGAATAACGCTTTACAGGTCATGTCCATATATTGATTCAGGGTTGAATGTGGACTCTTACAGGTCACGTCCACATTGATTCAGGGTTGAATGTTCTCTTACACTGTAGGTCATGTCCATACTGATTCAGGGTAGAATGTTCTCTTACACTGTAGGTCATGTCCATACTGATTCAGGGTTGAATGTGGACTCTTACAGGTCACGTCCACATTGATTCAGGGTTGAATGTTCTCTTACACTGTAGGTCATGTCCATACTGATTCAGGGTAGAATGTTCTCTTACACTGTAGGTCATGTCCATACTGATTCACGGTTGAATGTTCTCTTACACTGTAGGTCATGTCCATACTGATTCACGGTTGAATGTTCTCTTACACTGTAGGTCATGTCCATACTGATTCACGGTTGAATGTTTCTTACACTGTAGGTCATGTCCATACTGATTCACGGTTGAATGTTTCTTACACTGTAGGTCATGTCCATACTGATTCACGGTTGAATGTTTCTTACACTGTAGGTCATGTCCATACTGATTCACGGGGACGCTGCGTTCGCCGGACAGGGCGTCGTGTACGAGACCTTTCACCTGAGTGAGCTGCCCTCCTACACCACGCATGGCACCATACATGTTGTGGTCAACAATCAGGTGCGCTATATGATGAGAGGAGATATATAATATAACATATCTGAGTCATCTGCCAATGATGACATTGTTTGATCATTTTGTATATTGTGTTAATACACTGCTTCTTCTCAACATCGGGACCTTTATGCATGAGAGTATACAAATGCACGCATTTTGTACACTCTGAATTAAAGATGGAGTGCCACAATTTTTGTATTTTTCCAGTTTTTCAGTGTCTATGAGATGACGGTACTTCATTAGACACCCTGGAGTCGTTTTTATGTGCAATGGTGTATTAACTTTGTATTTTGGGTTTCTTCTTGGAGGCTGAACCCTTGACAGTCAAACGGGCCAATGAAATAAACAGTAATATAGTGATACCACACTATCAGCCCCTCCCCCTTTATTATACAACTGCAGCTGTGGGTGTGGCTTCAGTTCAGGTGGATCACCACCATAGAGTATTAAAAGGATAGAGACTAAACTAGCGCGAAGCTCTGCCCCCTCCGCTATTCATGTCAGTGGAAGTTGCTCAGTGGCGTTTTGAAGCACCCGGAAGGCTGCCGGAAGTACCGTCTTTTCGCTGATTCAGCATTTCACTTCCGCATTTGGACAAATGCGGAAGTGCACCCAGAGTGCACCTGGGCTTTACATTGGGCGCTCGGTTGCACGGGGTTTCCTCGTCAAGAATCCACGGGTCCGCCTGCAGTCCTTCCTCTTACCACTTGGGCCCAGCGCTTCAACATTGGAGTGCATAGCTGGCCCCTTGATCACCACCCATCACCACCCACCAGGCTAACCAGGCATACTTAATGGACTGGTGGGCGTGTCCACATAAAAGCATGATTTTCACAAATACTGTACAGTTTTTTGGAAAATGTTCTTCCCCATTATATTATAATAACACCTGATGATCATGTTTTAGGGTGGGAAAAAATTGTGGCACTCCATCTTTAAATTAGCACTGAGGATTGTACCGTTTAGATTGGGGTCACAGAGATAATTATATTCAAAAATGCATCAAATGGGGATCCGTGGCCTATTGCATATCAAACTGTGATACTTTGACAATGAGAGAATATGAGTTGGTTCCCTATTGAATGAATGTGTTCACGACGGTTCTTCCGTCTCAGATCGGCTTCACGACGGACCCGCGCGTGGCGCGCTCCTCCCCGTACCCCACGGACGTGGCCAAGGTGGTCAACGCGCCCATCTTCCACGTGAACGCAGACGACCCCGAGGCGGTCATGTACGTGTGCCGTGTGGCCGCCGAGTGGAGGAGCACCTTCCACAAGGACGTCGTCATCGACCTGGTCAGTCTATACTGTATATACTGACACACCCTGGTCAGTCGTAGGACGTCCGTCCCCCTCCCTCCCCGGGTACTGCCCATAGATCCGAAGTCCTGTTAGTCCGAACATCTGGAAAGGTTGGCGAACATGCGCTGCTGTTTATATTTAGGGTTAGGGTTAGAGATATGCTTAGTAATTTCGGAACAATGGGAGGTCGGAACAATGGACAGTCGTAGGACGTCTGGTCCCCTCCCTTCCCAAACGTCCTAGACTCTTCTCGCTCTTGACGTCCACGCTGTTGAATGACCTCTTGACAAAGACCCGGTTTCTGGGCCAAGATTTGATGAAACGATGATCCCGATTGTGTGACTCGTTGATGTAGTGAATTCATATTTGTGGCAATGTGCGTGTGTGTGCAGGTGTGTTTACTAAAAGAATGTGTGTGCGTCACGTGCGTGTCTGTCCAGGTGTGTTACAGACGTTTCGGCCACAACGAGATGGACGAGCCCATGTTCACCCAGCCGCTCATGTACAAGAGGATCCGCCAGCAGGAGCACGTTCTGAAGAAGTACTCGGACAGGCTCATCGCTGAGGGCGTGGTCACGCTGCAGGAGTTTGAGGTGAGGGCGTGGTCACGCTGCAGGAGTTTGAGGTGAGGGTGTGGTCACACTGCAGGAGTTTGAGGTGAGGGTGTGGTCACGCTGCAGGAGTTTTGAGGTTCTTTTTGGCCGGCGTTTGAACTAGAAAACATTTTGTATAGTCGCCGCTATCTGCGCAGACACGTTTCATTTGCTATATCACTAGCATGCCACGCGTTGTGCATTAAATCACATTTAAATGTGATTCAGCAGTCTGGTTCAGCAGTCCTGAGGTTCAATTTAGTGCCGGGGTTTTCATACATGGCAGTCCTTCATATATATGGCTTCTTCGTGGCGACGTTGAAATAGTCCTCAGGTTGAGGTTCTTGGTGGTCGCTCGGCGACATCGCTCAAAAAAAGCGCTCCGTCCTGAAAACTGCGACTGTGTGAGCGGGAGCGCCGACATCCATCCGTGGCCGTCTGTTGTTTTATGGGGGCGACGGCGGAGAAATGCTTCACGCAGCAGTCAGTGTGCTGTGATGGACACTGTGGCTTTCTGTATACTGTGGCCTGCTTGGTTTTGCTCAGAAAAAAAGCAAACCCATAAACAATAAGTAAAGCACCGAGGCAGAACCGTCAACGTTCCTGCAGACTACATACTGTACAGTACACCCACCCCACACCATCCCCCCACTGTTTTTACAGCCTTCACCAGCACCATTTATTTTTTGTCTCTCTCTCTCTCTCTCTCGCTCTGTCTCTTTGGCTTTGTCTATCGCTGTGCCTTTCTCTCGCACGCACACACACACACACACACACACACACACACACACACACACACACACACACACACACACACACACACACAGTAGAAGGTTTGTCTGAATCAGCTTATGTATTGCATTGCCTGACCAGAAAATCAGATAGTGAATGTGATCTCATATTATTTTTTCCTACAAGGATGTCAAATCAAAGAGTTGCCAGTGTTTTTGCAGCTGTGTGGATAACTACAGTAGACACAGTGGCTCTATAACCCAGAACGTATTGGTTGCCAGACTTCCGTCATTATTGGTATGTTGAAATCGGATAACGATGGGGCCGTCATTTATTGACATTCCAGCAGTGCCTTTCACAAACTAGCTATAGCAGCGACTTGCTAACAACATCAACGTCCACTCAGCTGTAACGAGCTACTCTTGACAACTTGAGGATATCTGCTGACCAGTGTACTGGTGTGACTGTAATGAATCATTCTCGCGTATAGCCAGACAACTATTCCACAATCTCCGAATGCTATATAGAGTCTGGAACTAGACCTTCAGAAAGAGTAAGGAAGCTGCCATTTCCGTTCACGAAAATATATTTTAAAATATCTTTAAATTTCATTATTTTATTTCCATTTCTGCTAAGCAGCAAGCTATATGTGCTTAGATGATTTTCATTTATATTTGGATAGATTTGCGCGACTGTAAAGATGAAACGGAAGTGGGGAGGAGGAGGCTTCACTTCCGCTTCATATTTTACTCATGATCAGAGCTTCCGTTGCTCTAGACTGTATGACGGAAGCATTTGAAAATTCCGAGAGGCTAACAGTCTGGCCACGCGAGACTAATGAAACATCATACCATGTTCATTTGGGTTGCAGGAAGAAGTTTCTAAATATGATAAGATCTGTGAGGAGGCATACGCTCGCTCCAAGGACGAGAAGATTCTCGACATCGGTCGCTGGCTAGACTCCCCCTGGCCAGGTACGAATAACAAATCTATAACCAATAACGGATCCAACACCCAGCCTATTAGGTTACATAGAGCTGCATGTCTTTTGGCTGTTTTTTTTAGCCTCCTATGCGAATGTATCCATTTGTAACTGAGCGTGTACAAAATGTGACCAAATCCCTTTTTATTACATTTGTACACTCTCAGCGATAAATGAACACTGAAGGATTTATTGTGTAATAATCTAACTTAACGCACATGCGCGCACGCACGCACGCACACGTGGTCTCTTCTCCTGTCTTGGTAGAGTTCTTCACGGCGCAGGGCGAGCCGAAGAGCATGAGCTGTCCTCCCACTGGACTGGACGAGCAGACGCTGCAGCACATCGGTCAGGCGGCCAGCTCCGTTCCTCTGGACCTCTTCAACATCCACCCTGGTCAGTCTCAACGCTCTATAGCAGTGGTTTTCAACCAGTGGCCCGGGGACCACCAGTGGTCCTTGAGGCGGTTCCAGGTGGTCCCCAGCTAAATGATGGAGAGTTGGTAACCAAATGGACCCCCAATGTATACGGGTATACATTTGGTTTCATTTTACGCTCTCAAGAGGTTAAATTGTTGTAATCTGCATTACTGAATTTACAAGAAGTCTACACAATTAGAGAATGTAGAAGAATTGTTATTTTGATCAACGTTTGCCAAAAGCATGGAATTGTGGACAAAATCGTATCCTACAACGTCAAAATATTCTTTCGTTTTCTTCAGTGTGTAGGTCTATATAGATCCATTCTGGTCAGTGTGAAGGTCTATAGATCCAGTCTCTCTAGGTCGTCCTCAGACGAGCCCTCCATCGTTAAATTGCGACCTTTCTAGTTATGGGATGTCTTCGTGACCGATGTGTGTTGGTTCCCACAGCATCAGTTTGCTGGCTGGCAGCTCCTGGTGTCTTTGGCAGTGTCCTGCTGCTATTTTGTCGCTCACCCTGAATATTCCAGCATACAGATTCTCATTGGTAACATGCTGATGTTGAGCACTACACGTAACATTCTGGTGTAGCACCCTGCCTAGAGCCTTCTGCAGAGTTGGCTTCAGGGTCCAGCATTCACTGCCATATATGTAGGAGAACAGATTCTACCGTCGCATAGAAGAAGCTGAGTTTGATTTGTCGGGGGAGGTTGGAGTTCCATACACTGGCCATGCCATTCAGGGCCCTCCATGCAAGTGCCTTCCTCACTTTTAGATCTTGCTCTGTTGAGTTGACCCATGGGCTCCCCCAGAGTGTCCAAGTGTCCTTGAGCAACGTCTAATTGCTCCCGATGTGCAGGTTGGTGCCTTGCATGGTTTCAGAGTCAAATATTGTACTTTTACTCCACAGGCAAAATTGAGGACATACAGGCTCTCACTGTGCTCACTTTCACTTTCCATCACCTCTGTGAAAATGAACCTACCGGTAATCTTCCTTGTTACCATAGTGGAGTGACGTACAATGTCGTAAAAGATCAGGGCCACTTGACTCTATATATTTTTTAAATACAGTATTTTTACTTTTGGGTTTTAAATGAATGCCCTTCTTGATTATCCTACACCTACAGCATCACACAAAAGTATCAAGATTAGTAGATCTGCAAGCTCGAAGCTCATATTGAGCTTCTAGATCTGCTAACTTTTTGCAAAACAAAATTCTGTGATTTTTATCCCACAATTTTGTAACCCATTTTCTCACCCTGTGTTAATTATCGAATGTAATCCTGGGCTCTACAGTCCCTCCGCCAACCTGGGGAGAGCAATGGACTGACATCATGCTTCCTTCAATGCATGAGGCATTCTTTTCACCTGACAGGGGGGAGTTTCCCCAGCCGGACGTAGCATTATTCCAACCAGTTCCTCTCCCCTCCATCAGGCCGGGGGGCTGACCATGGTGAGGCAGTATAGAGACCAGGATTACTGCTGATCACCACTGATTACTTTTGCTATTTCTGATTGAATTTGAACCCGTGGTCATATGAGGTTTCCACCCGACAGAGACCGAGATGATATCTCGTTTTCAAACTGCTTCTGTGCACAGACATATTTCCTCGGCGATGATCTTCGGCGGGTCGATAAAAGCGGTTCACCTGTGAAGCCATGGCTCAGGCGTGGCAGGTGTCTGCACTGCACAGCTGGTGCGACTCACTCTTTAGAGCGAGCACAGATGTTTTTAATTACAATAGCATAGCATAGCGGCCCATTGCTTTTTATACGTATAATACAGTACATTCCTCTCTCTGTGTTCCCGACTTCCCATCCAAAACGTCACCTCTCGTATCTGTTGCCCCATCGCAGTTCGGCTTGGATCCATATAGGGATTTTTAGGGTAGATGCAATTGCTGTGAGTGTGTGAATGCGTGCGTGTGTGCGTGCGCCTGTAGTGCGTGTAGCACTTGCCTTAGCCTCGACAACCTTTCCAGCTCATGCAAACCCTAAAAATCCTACAGTATAGTGTTATATAGTTTCAATGTACAGATTATTGTTTATTATTAACTTATGATACTAGAATATTTCTATGCATTTGATGTATTACCATGTTTTGTCCTTGCTTACTGTAAGTGGCCCTGGATTCAGAGCGTCTGCTGAATGCCTAAAATGATGTATTCTCTCTCTCTCTCTCTCTCTCTCTCTCTCTCTCTCTCTCTCTCTCTCTCTCTCTCTCTCTCTCAATTAAATTCAAAGGAGCTTTATTGGCATGAGAAAACATACGTTTACGTGGAACAAGACAATCCAAATAAAACAATGTATTCCGCCCTCCAGGCGTGTCTCGCATCCTGCGGGGCCGGGCCGACATGGTGAAGCGGCGTCAGATGGACTGGGCTCTGGGCGAGTACATGGCGTTCGGCTCTCTGCTCAGAGACGGGATCCACGTGCGACTCAGCGGACAGGACGTGGAGAGAGGAACCTTCAGGTGAGTGGTGCGTTGTCGTGGCAACCGGACCCCACACCTGTCAGAGCAGTGCTGATTCTGTGGACTAAAACTAAGACCTTTTTCCACTGAGGAAAACTAAGTGGAAACTAAATGAAAACTAAGCTATGATGACTAAAACTAAGACTAAATATACTGACAATTTCGATAACAAATAAAAACTAGACTAAAATGTTAGGAAGGGACTAGTGGACAAGAGATCCAGTATAAGTTTTTCACTTTGTTTGCATGATGAAAACGCGTCATGTCTTTTATTTTTTTCACCTAAATTTGATTGGTTCAGATCTGTAAAAGTTGGTTCAGAACTTGAACAAAAACATATGTCTTGCCCTGAAGTGGGAACTGGTGGGCAATGTGGGCATGTCACTATTCAGGATGGAAGATGCAGATGTGATATAAACCATCATAACAAATAAAGAACGGAACCAGTTCTAGAACCAAAGTTATTTTGGTGGAAAAGGGGCCTCTGTGTGAGTGGAGAGATCCACACCGAGTGGAGACACTACAATTTACAATTTAGGCATTTAGCAGACGCTCTTAATCCAGAGCGATTTACATTAAGCAAGAACAAAAAGCAAGGCAATACATCACATACACAAAAAGTAGTTATCATGAATCATCATATCATGTGTAAGCTAAGAACGTATCTATATAATGAAACTATACATATAAACTATACATACTATACTATACCATACATATATACTATAGTATAGTGCTAGTGCTATGACTACATAAAATGCAATTCTAGTGCTGTCTACGTAACATGCTATAAGTCTGTATAAAATGCTATCTAAGTCTGCATAAAGTGCTATCTAAGGGCTATGGTAATTAAGTGCTACGGGCCATGATGGAGTCTGAACAGGTGGGTTTTCAGACTACAGCGGAAGATTGGGAGTGAGGCTGCAGTTCTGATTGTAACACTGTGTGAGTGGAGAGATCCACTGCCTACCCTTGAGCTTTGTTCAGATCGCTGGAAAGTTCAGATTAGTTTCGCCAATCTGATCATTAGGAGTGATTGTCCACACTCTTACTTGCAACGAAGTGATCAGATTAGTGTATTCAGACATCATGGACAGTGTCTGTGTTGGTTGCTTTTGTGATGACATACAGTATAGGCTTGAGTAGTGCTCAACTTAGATAACTTAGATTTAATCACATTTCATCATCGTCGTCGTCATCATCATCATCATAACCTTTGTTTAAACCTGGAGTACAATGGGGCAGGCCCTCATTTGTAAATGTAGCCCAAGGTAACAATACAAAAAACCTAGTACTCAACAAAGTACAGTCATCAATAAATACAATGATTTAAAAGGGATGAAAGTGAAAGTAAACTCTTTGTTTTAAGACTTCTGAAGCTCATTCCAGGCAGATGGGACACCCCTTGCCTATAGCTCTGTCTGAGCACCAGGAACCCTGAGCATCAATAAGTCACCCGTTCGAGCCTGTCTTTCAAAATAGTATTTCTCAAACTTTTCCTTATAGAAAGTGCAGAAGTAGCCAGCACACACTGACAATACATGTCCTTTTTACATGGTTTATTTACCTATGGGCATGCATCGCTGCTTGTCCATGAGAGCTAAATAAACCATATGAAAAGGACATGTATTGTCATTCTGTGCTGGCTAAACTTCTGCACTTCTATTTCATTATTGAGCCCTGCACCAAAAGACTGTCTTCTAACCTCCGAGTCTGCTTTTGCAGTTATTTTTTAGGATTCCAGTCTTTTCCTACTCTTCCAGTTCATCCGACGCACCTGTCCCCAGTAGGTGTGAATATAAGGACTCTTTTCATCTATGTTCAAGATGATTCAAAATCGTCCAAACGTTCATTTGAAATGTTCAAAAATAGCAGACATGCACATCACGTACATATGATTGCTTGTACTGTACATGTGCTATTTTAGAATAGCCAACCTATAAATAGCTAAAATTATTATATGCTACATTAACTACATTTGCTGGGGAACCCCTGGAACCCACCCCCCCCCCCCCCCCACCTTGTCCGTGTGTCGTCGTCGTGTCCCCCCCCCCCCTCTTGTAAAAAATTACCCCAGGGACCCAACCAATGTTCCAAACCACCTAGTAATGTGGTTCAAATCTGACATGTTTTGTTTTTGCTGTTCAGACTTATATATTAATTAACTTAACTTATACATTATGATCGGGCTGCCAGTGTGAAGATATATAGTCTCATATACAAGAAGACGTAGAGATATGAGGAGATTTAATATGCATAATTATTATTAGTACTACTAGAATTTCGCCCCCCTTCGGGGGGCTCAATCCTAGTGTCGTTGCAGCGCAATATGGGAAGAAGGAAATTGCGGGAATTGACAGACTCCACTTCATGTTTCAGCTGTGGTTTTAAACTCAGTAGTGTGCCCTGCACACAGCGCACACTCGCAATTGCAGCTGGAGGGCGACGCGACACACACACACACACACACACACACACACACACACACACACACACAGAGCGATGTGTGGATAAATCACTGAGATTTGGGAAATGTGTTCAGAAGTACAACGATTAAGCACGCACAGGCAAATGTCAGAAGCATCTGTTTCGGTTTCCAAACAGGAAGTTGTAAATGTGCTTATTAGACGGAGGCAGCGTGATGCTGGCATCTATTGTGATGCCAGCATCACCACATTTCACATAGAAATATAAGCACCCATTTACTCGCTTAGCGGAGACTGTGGGGTGGTAGAGGACATCTCCCCGGACGCGTGGGTATGTCCAGATAGTTGCCTCGCGGAGGCCTCTTTGTCCAGTGTCCATTCTGGGTCTGGAAACGGCACTTTTTTGAGTGTTGACCCCAATAGAAGGTCTGCTGCTCTGAATTTTACACCTCTCCCGCTTAGCGGAGACTGTGGGGTGGTAGAGGACATCTCCCCGGACGCGTGGGTATGTCCAGATAGTTGCCTCGCGGAGCCGTCTTTTGTCCAGTGTCCAGTCTGGGTCCGGAAACGGTAATTTATTTTGCATTGACCCCAGTAGAAGCTCTGCTGCTCTGAATTTTACACCTCTCTCGCTTAGCGGAGACTGTGGGGTGGTAGAGGACATCTCCCCGGACGCGTGGGTATGTCCAGATAGTTGCCTCGCGGAGGCCTCTTTGTCCAGTGTCCATTCTGGGTCTGGAAACGGCACTTTTTTGAGTGTTGACCCCAATAGAAGGTCTGCTGCTCTGAATTTTACACCTCTCCCGCTTAGCGGAGACTGTGGGGTGGTAGAGGACATCTCCCCGGACGCGTGGGTATGTCCAGATAGTTGCCTCGCGGAGGCCTCTTTGTCCAGTGTCCATTCTGGGTCCGGAAACGGTACATTTTTTTGCATTGACCCCAGTAGAAGCTCTGCTGCTGTGAATTTTACACCTCTCCCGCTTAGCGGAGACTGTGGGGTGGTAGAGGACATCTTCCCAAACGCGTGGGTATGTCCAGATAGTTGCCTGGCGGAGCCGTCTTTTGTCCAGTGTCCACTTTATAAAGTCCATGCACTCCAGTGAATAGCATTTATCCATTTAGATAACTTTTTTATGTTATTTAATTACTTATTTTTACACAGAAACATAATGTGTGTCTTTACAATAACTGTAATGTAATAATAATACTAATAATGTAATGTAAAAATTATTTAATTAACGAATTAAATAATCTTATTTTATTCTGAAAGCAACCGGATGTCTTAAATCTGCTAGCTGTCAGACCGGAAGTTCTAAATTTGCTCATAAGACGGAGCCTTAGACGGAGCCAACTCGCAGGCAGTGCGAGAGGCTGGTTACAGGATTCTATAGGTCAGCCGTTTTGGTGTGACACACACGGCTTCCACATTTAGCTTCATACTGGGTGAAAGTGTCCTTCCAAAAATTATTATTTCGCTCGAAATTCTTATTCACAATGACATCGAGTTGAGGTGTTTGTGTTTTAGGGTAATTGTTGCATAAGCGCTATTTCGCACTATTTCTCCCTCCCCTCCCCTGTGTCTGAAGCAGCTAGCATGGAAGCTATATGGATTATGGAAGCTTTCCCTCCGATTGCACACAACCATGCCGTTATCCACGCGTCCATCCGATTGCTTTTAATGTAAATGTCCCATCCACTGAGCAATAGCGATATAAGCGCCTTATTCATTCATTCGATTCATTTGGGTGTGGGGCTGTGCAGTGCTGTGGGCAGCCTTTCTGACGGAGGCTCGGAGCTGCTGCTGCTGACGCTGTTCGAGTCGCATGGAGCAGTATAGAGTAGGCGTGGCGCAGCATTAGAAGGGCGCAGCAAATGCACGACATTGAGGGGTAGAAACCATCCCGGTCGCGTGGTTCATCTAACGCGTGTGTCACTGTGAAGGACTGGCCCCAATAAGTGAACGTAGTTGGCGTAGTAGACGCCAACATGACGATTCTGACGTAGGCTGGTGATGTTGAGCAACAATGGCGTGGTTGACAAAAGTAATATTTATTCAGTAATTAAGACATTTCTTTCAATGAAATGTAGCCTATATGTATTCTGGGAGTGTGCCGAATTTATTTTGCATATAGAGATGTGTGGTGAAAGTGTGGTTGGGTCGGAGAAAGCTGTTGGATAAACGGCCATGTGCTTATGTGCTTATGTACCCCTGTCTATTAGGGTAGCAGGATTATTATGATTATTATTATTAGTATTGTTATTGTGATTATTACATGGATTATTGTTGTGATGTGAGCTTGTGGCTGACTCACTATCTAGAAAATAAAAACATGGCACTTCATTTAAAATAGGTTACAGACCCCTGTTATATGCGCTTGTTTTGGGATTCTTTTTAAAGACCTATTTACTTGTTTCTATGAGACATGGCAACGCCAACAGCGCAGCGAAAGGCATCCACGTCTTTCTCTTGTGAAATGCTGAGATTAGAAACGACCATAATTATTTCATTTCTCAACCTTAAAAAAAAAATAAAGACATCTCCATAATCCTTGGGAAGTGTGTGTAGCAAAAGTAGTCGGCATTGTCATGGTTGAAAGTATTCATGCAACACTGACGCTGTAAGCTGTGTGATGCTAACGCGCTAACACCGTTAGCATGGTCTGTGTTGGTCAAAGGAAAAAGGATAGATATGAAACTACTGGCCAAAGTGTCATACAAAACACAACACCTAAAATCGGAATGTGATGGTGACCTATTGAGCACAAACAGACAATCATGATTTGCTTGCTGGACCTATAATTAATTTATGTGCATTACATTTCCACCTCGCACATATAAATCAAAAGCAAGATGGATGCTAACGCGCTAACACCGTTAGCATGTTCTGTGTTGGTCGGAAAAAGGATAGATATGAAACTACTGGCCCAAATAAATGTCATAGAAAACACAACACCTAAAATCGGAATGTGATGGTGACCTATTGAGCACAAACAGACAATCATGATTTGCTTGCTGGACCTATAATTAATTTATGTGCATTACATTTCAACCTCGCACATATAAATCAAGCCACAGTGCAGTCAGAGAGTAGTTCACAGGTCACACACAGGAGCAGTGAAAGGGGGAGGGGACTTGGGATGGCAGTGTAGAGTAGGCACGACATTGAGGGGTAGAAACCATCCCGGTCGCGTGGTTGATCTAACGCGTGTGTCACTGTGAAGGACTGGCCCCATTAAGTGAACGTAGTTGGCGTAGTAGACGCCAACATGACGATTCTGACGTAGGCTGTTGAGGTTGAGCAAGAATAGCGTGTTTCAGAAAAGTAATATTTAAACAGTAAAGAAGACATTTTTGGCGAATGCAATGTAGTCTATGTCTTTTGTGGGAGTGTGCAGGTTTTATTTTGCATAGAGAGATGTGTGGTGGAAGTGTGGCTTGGTCGGAGATAGAGCACGAATGAACGGCCAGGTGCTCATGTACCCCTGTCTATTAGGGTAGCAGGATGAGTACTGTACGAAGCTCTCACTGTCCGCTGGGAATGAAGCGACGGCCACATGGTGCTAAGTAGTGACACGTAAACAATATGGTGTGTGTGTGTGTGTGTGTGTGTGTGTGTGTGTGTGTGTGTGTGTGTGTGTGTGTGTGTGTGTGTGTGTGTGTGTGTGTGTGTGTGTGTGTGTGTGTGTGTGTGTGTGTGTGTGTGTGTGTGTGTGTGTGTGTGTGTGTGTGTGTGTGTGTGTGTGTGTGTGTGTGTGTGTGTGTGTGTGTGTGTGTGTGTGTGTGTGTGTGTGTGTGTGTGTGTGTGTGTGTGTGTGTGTGTGTGTGTCACCTGTCCCGTATCAGTTCTCCACCAGTAGCCACTCAGTCTCCAGTGATGCGGTCCACTTAGCACGCAGCCCGTACATCACACTAAACCATTCAGACCTCTCTTCTAAATGTTCTGAAAAACCTATGTTTCTATATCGGTGGTTCTCAAGGCCCCCAAAAGTTATATGTGGCTAATTGGCCGCCAACGATAGTGGTTAAAAGATAGGCGACATGTAATTCACAGTTTGCAATTGAATTTAGGCATTTAGCAGACACTACTCCAGTCCAGACTATAGTGACTTAAAGATGCGTCTCAGGTCTAAATGGGCTAAACAAACCAGTTACGCTTCGCCTCGCATTTACCGCCGTCATCCATTCGTCCAGCCAAGAAGTGCTCTTTCCTCTAGATGTCGTGTTTATTAAATTTTATTTCCTCGACAGAGGCAATAAACACGCTTTCCCATAAAACATTTGAGGAGGAGAAGTGCTGAAGAAGGCATTCAAGCGAGTATATCTGCACCCCACCTACTCTGCTTTCGCTGTCGCCATTTGTTCGTTTTATTTAGTTTTAACGGTTTATTTCTGTTCTCCCGGGTTGGGCTGAGAGCTTCAGTCCACACCGACCCTCTATGGATTGCAATTTATTGTCTTTCTTCAACACCCCTCCCTCCCCCCACCCTGTCATCCGAAATACCTTTCTTTCTTTTTCTCCTTCCCTCACTCCATCCCCCACACACACACACACACAAACACAAACTTCAACATTTTAGTATGCTGATTTTGTGAATGGAAATTTCTTTTATTTCGTATTGGTTAAGCCTATAACCGTAAAGCCGAAGTCGGTCTACAAGCTCACAGCGCATAGATCTACACACGGTGACACCTCATCCTAACCCCAACCTCAATATGTTCCTAAATGGAACCCTAACACTTTATTTTTATTTTTACCATAAACAAAAAAAATCTCTTTTGAGGACCACGCATGGACATATTCCACACAATGTCCACATTTTCTAATTCTACTACACTTGTGAGGTATAGCAATACAAACACACACACACACACACACACACACACACACACACAGACACACAGACACACTCCTCTGGGGAGCAGAGCATATTGTGGTGTTCCAGTCGACTGGGCGTGCTTGCGTCGCTGTGCTGTATGGAACAATGTGGACTAATGGACTCACTGCTCTGTGTTGGGTTTGGGTGGGTTTGGTGTGTGCACGGTGCCCAAGTACCCCCTTCCCTCACTAATGGGGCCCCCAGGCACAGGGAATGCATGGGCTCCTTTGTGTGTGTGTGTGCACGGCATGCGCATGTGTGCATATATGTCAAGTGAGTCAGAAGTGTGTGTGTGTGTGTGTGTGTGTGTGTGCGTGTGTGTGTGTGTGTGTGTGTGTGTGTGTGTGTGTGTGTGTGTGTGTGACACATATACAATACCATCTCTGGGTCAACCCTTGGCGTCCCTATTTTCAGCACGTCATTAGTTAAGTATAGGTATACAAATATTTCAGCACTTTTCAAAAATCGCTACAAGCTGACGATCCTTCACAATTTGATGCGTTGTGAGCTAACACAACCCTTATTAATTTGGTCGGCTGCACCTGTGTTTGTTGCTTACATCACCGTACTATAAGCTTGGTATTTTTCGCAGCCTGCCATGCTTGTTTTTAATCTGCTTTTGAAACGGGTATAGTGTAGCTCATTGCTGGCTGTCTGAATACCAAAAGAAAAAGAAAAAACAAAGTCATTAAAATGTTGACATGCTGAGAGGTATGACAGACAGATACACAGATATCTGTAGAATTAATATTGTTAGATATTCTTCAGGGCCATGTCATGTGATCTACATACTGGTAGATCACAATCTACCTTTTGGGCACCCCTGCTCTAAAGCAATGATTACTATTCAAATATATACGTAATACTTAATTCAACAAATGCATATCACTTATATGCACCTTTAACCTGAACTGCAAAACAAATGGATGTATGGGTGCTACTAGGCTGCGTGATGAGAACAGAGTCGCGCAGGCAGTAATAATGTGCATTAGCTCCATTAGCTGCCTGTGAGTGCTGCGCTCTCACTTTCATTCTCACATCAAAGGATTTCTTGAAGAGAAGGATGATATCCTGCAGATGTAGCGCAAAGATCAAACAAAGCAATTATGCAGTCTATGCCCTCGTTACTTACAAACCACTGTGTTCTAATTGATCCGAAGAGGGCTCCCGCGGAGAGCACACGACAACGCCATATTCAACTCAATGCTAATTGACGTGGAAAGTATTTCACCGTATAATTGCATACTAGTATCACATTGTTTCTTGTTAACTAATCATGACCTTGTTGTCATGTTGTTGTTGTTTCACATAATAATACATTACGAGTATAGCCATTTCCTGCAACGCTAAACGTTTTGCCATTACATAACCCTGGCGTGCGTGTCTCTCCCTGTGTGTGTGCGTGTGCGTGCGTGTGTGTGTGTGTGTGTGTGTGTGTGTGTGTGTGTGTGTGTGTGTGTGTGTGTGTGTGTGTGTGTGTGTGTGTGTGTGTGTGTGTGTGTGTGTGTGTGTGTGTGTGTGTGTGTGTGTGTGTGTGTGTGTGTGTGTGTGTGTGTGTGTGTGTGTGTGTGTGTGTGCGTGCGTGTGCACGTCCACGTAGGCGTGCGCGCACCCGTTCAAAAGCTACATTCAAAAACTTGTGAATGCACAATAAGTACTTCCTACTTTTGGTATACTTTGGTATACTAAGTGCATTTTGATACAAATACTTTCGTACTGTTACTCAAGTAAACGTTGAATTCTGGACTTTTACTTGTAACAGAGTATTTCTCTACATTGCAGTATTGATTCTGTACTTCATACTTTTACGCAAGTACTTTTTTCCCCCACTGCGCGCGCGTACATGCGTGAGTGTGTCTCTGTTCGGAGGCTTCATTAGGATGATGTTAGAGCAGGGTACTGTAAGCGGTTGTCTCATCGCGGTGGGTGTGATGGCTGGATGGGACCGCTGCCCTGGCAGCTAGTGGGACTGGCAGGGCCGATTAGAGCGCAGCTCTGTGCACCCATCACGTCCCCTCACGTCCCCTCGCTCGTGTCCCCCAGAGCAGTGCAAGTGACTGGCTGGGGAGTGAGCTACGCTACGGGACCGCTTCTCACGGACCGTGATGTGTGTGTGTGTACTTGTACCGCTATATACTTGTGACGGCTGAAATGTCCCCACAAAGTATTTTAGATATTTGATAGACATATTGTTTTGTGAGTGACTATTTTCTCCGTCCAGGCAAATAAAATGGTTGTTTCGTGGCTACAATTAGGGAAATACTGGATTATTTATTAGACATTTAAAGGTTCTGCGGGATGGGATTGGAGCGTGTGCTGGTGTCGTGCACCAAAAAATAGTTGCTCTACAAGCTCAACTCTCAGATCAGCTTATTTTCTGCTTCACGTTGTGGTTTTTGTCCTCACAAGACGCGTGTGTGCGTGCGTGCGTGTGTGCATGCGTGCGTGCGAGCGAGCCCACTGACACAGCACCCTCACTCTCAGTAAAAAAAACCTCTTGTTAGCACCCATCCATCAGCTTGGTGACAACCTTGAATCCTGTGTCACCGTTTCTCCCGAAGTTCAACATCTAAACCCTACACAGTATACTTCATTCAGTTAAAAAAATGTTTTAAATTATTTTGACGGGCCTTGATGGCGTCGTAATGGCAAATTTTACACTTGGTTGCATGCTGAAAATAGCCGATCTACAAGCTCACAACGCATCACAGTGTGACTATTTTCAGAGCGCAATACGCGAGCGCAACCAAACATAAAAAATAATGACTTGCCTTTTAGTTCTACTAACATTTTTATAGTGTTTATGTTTGTCACTGAAAAAAGGTAGTTGGCGAACATTTTTTGCCATAGTTTTAGTCGACGAAATTCACACTGGCTTGTAGGTCGACTATTTCCTGGAAATGAAAAGGAATGCTTCCCAGGCTACCGTGGCCCTATAGTGCATACCAACCTGGAAGTCCTTGAAATGAAAAAGTGTGAGACCCACACATATTATATCGTTGCTGTCGGGCAGAAACCTCTTATCTCCATATTCTAACTTTTTGTATTTTCTTTCGTAAATGAACGGGCGTCACACAAAAGCATCAAAGGCAGCAGATCGACAAGCTCCAAACGCGGTGTGAAGCAGCACATTTGGAGCTTGTGGGTAGTAGGTGTTTGAGGTAATGCAACAAAGAAATCCTCATCTATTCTGGGAAGATGGACAGAAGTTAGACTGGTTATTTAATTATGAAGTATTTAGGACAGCCCAGTTTGTTGCTAGAGCCTGGAGTAGAAGACAATCCCAGCTCTTCAAGTAGGTACATGTGTCTAGTCCTGTCACAGGCCTAATGGTGTATTTTATTTTATGGTATTTTATTTTATGTTGTATATTATGTAATCTGCCTCGTAAGGATCTGGAGTGTCAGTTTGGTATTCACTTGATGTCCTGTAAGTCCATATGGGCTGGGCTTCTTCAGAAGCATGACACTTAAATAAAGAATCAATCAATCAATCAATCAATCATGTAGATCTTGTGCTAATTTATCATTTGATAAGTTTCGCGACAGACCATATTTACACGTACCCCCTTTTTCTTCCTCTTCTCTCTTGTCCTTTTCTGTCTCCTCTCAGTCATCGGCATCACGTCCTCCATGACCAGGAGGTGGACAAACGCTTCTGTGTCCCCATGAACCACCTGTGGACCAACCAGGCCCCCTACACCGTCTGCAACAGCTCCCTGTCAGAGTACGGAGTCCTGGGTAAGAGAGACCCATACAAAAGCTTCTTGTCCTTTGACGATCCTGCAGGTGTATGCAAAGGCGTAAAATGTAACTTAGATTGCCGTTTGAGAACTTCACAGGTCCTGCCATTGGTAATTCAGTATATTGTCGGTGCATTGTCAGAACATTGTCACTGACAATGTTCTGATTTAGTTAAATAACACATGGGCCAATGCCCCACTTTCTCACTGACAATTTGTCAGTGAGAAAGTGGGGCATTGGCCTATGTGTTATTTATCTAAACAGACAGACAGATGGTAGGGCATTGTTGACGTGGCATTCTATAGTGTTCATAGTTTCAATGTACAGATTATTGATTTTCTTTGGATATTCTACTGTTTGAAGGATGACCGGTTCTTGGTTTACTTATTTGATGTATTACCTTGTGTTGTTCTTGCTTACTGTAAGTCGCTCTGGATTGATTGATTGATTTATTGATTGATTGATTGGAAGAGCGTCTGCTGAATGCCTAAATTATAAACTGTTATGTAGTTTTGGCCAAGACCCAGAGAATCAGATCAGAAATAGAAACTTTTTTCCCCCAAGTGGAAATAAAGAAGGCAGTACGTGGTGCAAGCTGGGACAATTGAAGCCTTTCTTTATTAATAACGGGGTACAGGGAGCAGAGTGTGACGCCTGGCCGTCGGTACGTCTCCACCAGGTCGTCATGACCCGACGGAGACGCGTGGAGATGCCACGCTCTGTTGCCTGCACCCTGTCATTAATCCAGAAAGGCTTCAATTGTCCCTGTTTGCGCCACTGCCTTTCTTTCTGTCATGCATGCCTCACGAGTCTTGCTCCTGAGATGCAACAGACCAGCCTGAACCTAGAGGCACTGTGGATAGCTCCTGGCTTTGTCAGTACTTTTCCTAGCTATACAGACGCAAATTCTTGAACATGCTGCCATTTTCAGGTTCCATCATTCCAGACCCCATTCATTTTTCCCATAGTATTTATTTATATCAATTATTTTAAGCCTAGAATCAAGCCGGTGAATCATGACCAAGAAACTATTTGATTCTGATATTTTCAAATTAGAATAAAATGCCGGATAGCTTGATTCCAGGCTTAAAATAACTGATAGGCCTATAAATATTTTATGGGAAAATATGAATGGAACGATGGAAACCAGGAAATGCCACTGCTATGGCCAATTTTGGGAGAACATTTGAAATTTACTGTCGATTGATATGCCATTTTTTTGCTGTGACCACTGGTGTGCCATCCTTGAGCACCGAACGGTTTTGAGGCCACTCACTCCTTGACTGTGGGGATTGTCTGTCACAATCCGTGAAGTTTTCTGCGGTGTTCCCTAGTGTTCCTTGTTCCTAGTTTTATAAAATATAAAAATACATATATAAAATATATGTATTTATTTGCTCCACCTGTGTTGTGTTAGTCTCTTAGCCAATCCCTGTCTTGATTTTGAGTTATGTTCACCCTGCTATCCCTGTGTGTATTTATACTCCCCTGTTTTTTTTCCCCAGTTCCTTGTGAGATCTTTGTTGAAATGTCATAGTAAGTGGTCAGTTCCATTCTCTGTTAATAAACTGTTTGCATTTGAGCTCTTTGTTTCGGCCTCTGTCATGCATTTGGGTTCTCTACCCCCCCTTGGCTCACCGTGACATTGTCGTCCTATAACCAGGGTTCGAGCTGGGCTTCGCCATGGCCAACCCCAACTCCCTGGTGCTGTGGGAGGCCCAGTTTGGGGACTTCCACAACACGGCCCAGTGCATCATCGACCAGTTCATCAGCCCTGGGCAGGCCAAGTGGCACCGGCACAACGGCATCGTGCTGCTGCTGCCCCACGGAATGGAGGGCATGGTGAGAGGGAACAACCAGTGCACATTTTGATTTTAGTTTTAGTCATGGTCTTTTGAATAGTTTTCATTTAGTTTTTTGTCATACATTTTAGTCACCTGGAATGTTTTGGTGTTTTTAGTCTAGTTTTAGTCTACAGTTTATTTAGTCAAAAAGCTGTCGTGATGACGATTGAAGTATATTTCGTACCAACAACTTAGGAGAGAGACTGACGACGATGCACGCAGAATGAAAGTTCTCAAGTCCATTTTATTGCAAAGAGTGTAGAATAACAGATCACAGCCATGGGTCCTAAGACCCATGTAGCTCCTTCAGCCTCACGGCTTGTGGAGAACTCACACATAGACAGACATACAGTAAGGTTTAAATACAAGAACATCAAAGAGAGAATGCAAACACCCACTGTCCCAAACGATTCCCTTATAAGGTAGTGGTCAACAGGAACAACCATTTGTTTGTGGGTCACTAGTTAGTGGCCACTGGCTATTCTAAGATTCCCATGCTATAAACGCCTCTGTGTCCTGACATGTTTGCTCAACTGAGGGACAACTTCGAACAGTTGTCTAAGCTATATTTAATGTGAATTGTAGTTCCAATATACATCACGATCTACAAACCCACAACGCGACGCGTTGTGAGCTTGTAGATCAGCTATTTTCAGCATTCAACCAAGTGTAAAATGACTTATACTGGATGTCTTGTCCACTAGTCCCTTCCTAACATTTTAGTCTAGTTTTTATTTGTTGACGAAATTGTCAGTATATTATTTAGTCTTAGTTTTAGTCATCACTTTTTTTCCATTTAGTTTTTGTCAGTGAAAACATTTTTCGTCAGAAAACCCACCTCTTTAGACTCCACCTTAGCCCGCAGCACAATAATTATGTCATTTAGATAGCATATTATATGTAGACATAAGCATTCTATAGTAATTAGTATAGTTTCATTGTACAGATATTCTACTGTTAGACGGATGTTAGGTTCTTAGCTTAGTTATGGTCCTTGATGATTTTTTTATGTGTTCTTGCTTACTGTAAGTGGCTCTGGATTAAGAGCATCTGCTAAATACTTAAATTGTAAAGCAAACAAATATCCTGTGTGGTTGTCAGTCTCTCATTACATTTCGTTGCCGTCGGGCAGAAACCTCCTACAGTATATCTCCTTATGACCGTACACCACGTTTGTTTGAACAGTTTTCGACAGATTGATTCATTCAGATGAAAGGATTGTCACAAATTATTTTCCCCCGAGAATTCTTCTCGGGGGAAAATAATTTGAGACAATCTCAAATAATTGCGATTGGTGATTAATGCAATAATTGTGACAGGCTTTTCTCCGTTCCGGTCTCTCTCTGCATGCAGGGCCCGGAACATTCCTCAGCCCGGCCCGAGCGCTTTCTGCAGATGAGCAAGGACGACTCCGATCTCTTTCCTGTATGTCTGCATGTAGTACAGATACGACTCAATGTGAATGTTTATTTCCAAGGACCGACGTCGGCACTGTTCCCACATTCTAATCGTTCAGATTTCATGTCCGGACAGTGCTGAACACTGTCTTCATTATAGGCTTCAGCATGGAGAAATAAGTCAGAAATAGTCCTGAATTATCTAGTGTTTGGGAACATAATTGGAGTAGCACATGGCACCAGGGTGGTTATGTAGAAACTAAACTACTAATGAGGTGTGTGTGTGTGTGTGTGTGTGTGTGTGTGTGTGTGTGTGTGTGTGTGTGTGTGTGTGTGTGTGTGTGTGTGTGTGTGTGTGTCACAAACCAACAATAGACCCCTTTTCCTAGCAGACATTTTGACGCAGCTGACTGACATTTTGATTGGTCCAAGCCCGAACACAAACAGCAAAACCATCTGTTGTTTCTCTGTAATTAGATTTGTGTTTTTGTGAAGTAACAATGTTGTTTGTTCATATTATTATGCAGGAATACAGCGGTGGGGACTTTGAGGTGCAGCAGCTTCACGAGTGCAACTGGATCGTGGTGAACTGTTCCAACCCTGCCAACTACTGCCATGTGTTGAGACGACAGGTGTTGCTGCCCTTCAGGAAGCCGGTGAGCTGAAACCATAGAGTTATGAAACCTGTACGCTGTCCACATCTCCATCACTGGTGGAGAACAAAGGCTACGTGGACCATGAAACCTGTACGCTGTCCACATCTCCGTCAGTGGTGGAGAACAAAGGCTACGTGGACCATGAAACCTGTACGCTGTCCACATCTCCATCAGTGGTGGAGAACAAATACTCTGTTTACAGGCAAAAGTCCGGAATTCAAAGCGTATACGCCCAGCCTCAAAGGGACGCCCGACCCGGCTGTGGGAAAGACGGGCGCCACCCCCTGTTCCGTTTTGATCACTTTTACTGGTTTCCTGATTTTTCTGTACTGTAACATATATCATTTGTAAAGCACTTTGCAGATAGGTGCTATATAAATGCACCATTTTACCATCAATTTGAACATCTCAGTTTCTAGGCCGTTCTTCTGATACTCAGCCGCCTTTCTTTAACGCATAACCTATACGTTGTTTGTTATACATTTCAATCTGGATGTTACCTCTGTGTCTCATTAGTTTTGGCTATACATGTAGCAACATCATTATTACTTTTTTTAATAAGATTTCTGTTTCCAGAAACCATAGGTTAGGTTTTAGAAGACCTTTTTTTGAATCTGCCTCAGGTCATAATGGGTTTGTCTTTGATGGTTTTGGATTTCATTAAATGTTTGAAGTTAACAGTAATTTAGTTTGAAAACTTTCCGTTGCGTTTTGTGGGATTGTTTGCTGTTGCTCATGCACACCTCTCATTTCCAGTGTCAGTCTCCATCCACACTGAACATCTTAACTGATCCCCAGTCGCACCTAAATGCAACGCTTTGTGGAGCGTGAGAAAGGCGTTCCCCCAGCAAACTAGCGAGGGAAGCCAGGAGGGGATAATGTTGTTTGTTTTTCTATGGAAGGAAATCTGATAAACCATGGACTTATCGGTTGGTTGAACCGCGACGCGTCTTCATTCATTTGATTCTTTAAAGAAATGTTTTAGTTTCTCCCCGATGTCGGCGTTGCTTTGTGTTATATGATGGCAACAAATTAGCGTGAAAGCGGATAAAGCTTCTATCCCTGGAGGACGGTTCCACAGCACATAATGAAGACACGGATGATGGAAACAATCTGTTGTTTGTTATACTGTAGTTGGTGTAAACTTTCCACTTCTTTTTCTTTATTCTACAGCTGATCATTTTCACTCCCAAATCTCTGCTGAGGCATCCTGAGGCGCGGGCCAGCTTTGACGAGCTCGCCACAGGTACAGCTTCCACATCGTGTCTTCTACAAACTGTTATATTAGTCACTGTCCATGCTGGAAATGTCCAAAATAGTGTTGATTTCGTCGACTAAAACTATGGCGAAAAGGTTGTTCGACTAATTTTTATACTCTGACGACAACTAAATAAGAACTAAGCTATGATGACTAAAACTGATGACTAAATAAAAATATATATATTTTCTTCGTCTAGACTAAAATGTCAGGGAGGGACTAGTGGAGAAGAGATCCAGTAGAACAAAAAGACAAGTCATTTTATGTTTGGTTGCACTCTGAAAACAGCGTATGTAGAATCAGCCATTACGACGCCAGGTTTACCCGGTTGGGCGCATGGAAGGAACACGTTATTCCAACCAGTTCCTTTCCCCTCCATCAGGCGCCCTGGCTGGCCAGGGGGAGGACGTTTAGAGGGGGTGCACACGCACATCCGACACGCCAAAGGTCCGAAGCGTGGGGACATGCGATGTAAAAATGCGATGGACCGACATGCGCTGCTCCCGTGCTTGCGGTTATGGTTGGGTTAGGGATTGAGGTTTCGGATCAATAGTATGTCGGAACTAAAGCATGTACCCGTTTAGAGACCAGGATTACTGCATGTTTTTTGTGAGCGTATACCTACCCTATAGGGGACACGGGGAGAACATGCAAACTCCACACAGAAAGGCCCTTTTTGCCCTAAATTCTGATGATTCCTGCAGGCACTTCGTTCAGGAGACTGATCCCAGACCAGGGCCTTGCAGGTGAAAACCCGGCCCAGGTGAAGAGAGTGATCTTCTGCACGGGGAAGGTCTACTACGAACTGGCTAAGGAGAGGAAGCTGCAGAACCTGGAGAGAAGCGTCGCCATTATCAGACTGGAACAGGTATAACACATTATCAGACTGGAACAGGTATAACACATTATCAGACTGGAACAGGTATTTTACTTTTACTTAAGTACATCTCGGAGACAAGATTTTTACTTTTACTCCACTACAATTATTTGAAAACTTTAGTTACTAGATACTTTGGAGATTTTAATTTGGATTAGAAAACATACATTAACCACTTCAACCCTATACATTTCGTCCACTTCTACCGATACTTTTGTACTTTTACTCAAGTACATTGTAAAGTCTGTACTTTTACTTGTAATGAAGTAGTTCTAAATTGCAGTATTGGTACTTTTACTTAAGTAAAACAATTGAGTACTTTTTCCACCACTGTGTATGATGCAGCTACTTTGCCTTACAAAGGCGTCGTCTCCTCGTTTTCCAACACAAATCACAGCTGTGGTCCACGCCTCAGGAGAACACGTGAACATCTTGGCTGATACGTGGGACCGCGCAACTGCCACTACTAGCCCTTTAGCAAAAATGCTAATTAATTAAAAAAAAGCTTACATTTGGGAAACTGCTGTAGTTACGAACCAGCTTCAACCCTTTTAGGATTGATCAACTGGCTGAGGAGAAAAATGCATGAGAACAGTGTAACTGTATAAAAGGTTGTTGCAATGCTGACACAATTGATGAGACTGTTTGGTAATTAAATCCCCCCTCCCCACACACACACACACACACACACACACACTGACTGTACATATTGGTGCACCAAGTCTATGTAAGCTATGTATAGTCCAGCCTTGCTGGGTCCGCTGCTTGCAATGCGTTTAAATCAAAGCCCTTTTATAACTTTCCACCACTGAGCCAGCTCTCTCTGTGTCTGTGTGTGTGTGTGTGTGTGTGTGTGTGTGTGTGTGTGTGTGTGTGTGTGTGTGTGTGTGTGTGTGTGTGTGTGTGTGTGTGTGTGTGTGTGTGTGTGTGTGTGTGTGTGTGTGTGTGTGTGTGTGTGTGTGCGCGTGTGCGCTGGCCAGGGTATCAGACTTATCTGTTGGCTGTGTGCAGTGCCAGTTTTCTGTTGTGTAGTTTATTTATTTGATAGATACCGTATGTTGGATATTGACTCACTAAAACGGAGGCGAAGGGAATAATCCCCAGGCCCCAAAGCAAGATTGACAGCTCGGGCCCCTCCTCCCACGAGCACATGTGGTAGGAGTATTTTGGCCTTTTTAAAAATGAAAAATATCAACATAACAACAATAATATCGTTCTCACCTTATTTCCTCTAAACTGCAGCGTACAACAACCACGTTAATAATAAGAGTATAATATAAGTGACAACTTCAGACTAAAACCCTCAATGTGGCTCAGCAAACCTGCTGGGGAGGCATACTTTAATCTGACGGAGCATTAGTTTGACATGCGTCCGCATCTCGGACTAGTGCCTGCGACCAATGACTAGTCTAACTAAAGTACTGCACCCTACATGCTGAGGCAATGAATAAAAATACTGTAGGCTGCTGCTCTGCTCACAGGTTGAACAAAATAATACCGTGTGCTTCGGGTTGATTAAGTAGTCTCTTCATTTTTCAGTTCAAGTGGTAACATTTAGCTAACGTACCAGTACTATTTTATCTTGCAAATATGATTATTTTATTTTTGTGTATGGCTTTGTTGTGGTCAGTGTATGTGGCATATTTTTTTACTATTTTATCTTGCAAATCAGATTACATTCATTATGAAATGAGGATGAAAAAAAGAATGAGTTATTTGTGTTTTGTTCACAGCACATGTGACTTAATTATTGTCCGAAAGAATTATATGATAGGTAGTTGAGTTGGCTCTTGGCTTTTATAATTTTCTAATCTGGCTCCCTTTGAAAAAGGTTTGGACACCCCTGGCTAATGGCCATAACTCTTGACAGTGTACAAATAGAACCAAAATTGTCCATTCGGTTCCACGTGTACACTGTCAAACGATAGATAGATAGATAGATAGATAGATACAACACAACTAAAACAGTCTTCATGTTCCTATTATCATCATTCGTTTTGCTGGGAAAGCCCCTGGGACCCCACTTTGAGAACCACTGAATTAGCCTGGGATAAATACCATTTACGGGTTTCTGATTCGGTCAGGAGTGGAAAGAACTTGTTGTAGTCACTGGTTAGTCATCAGGTGACCGGAACCAATGGTCCGATGGTCGGAACCAAAATACAAAAATAACTCCCGCGATCAAGGGCATCATAACTTTAGGGCCTACTCAATAAAACTTTTTTGATGTGATGTAGTTTATCTAATAGAAATTGTTTGTTTGGTATATCAATCGTTTATTTCAACTCGCAGCACCTGGCAAGATGAAACTATTCTATTCAGTAATTAAATGGTGATTGGGGGAACAAAAACAAAGTGGCGCCAAAGAACCGGAACCACCAACCAGTAGGAGACCAGTGGTTCCCAAAGTGGGGTCCGGGGACCCCCAGTGGTCCTTGAGGGAGTTCCAGGAGGTCCCCAGCTAAATTATAGTTTGGAAGCAAATGGACCCTTATTGGTCTGTGACTCTGAGAGTGTACAAATGAAACAAATGGACCCGTTGGGGTCCATTTGGTTCCATTTGTACATTCTCAGAGTTAAATTAACATTGATTTTACAATATAAAGTTGTGGTCCCAGAGATGGAAATTACATTAAATGGGGGTCCTTAGCCTAATGCATGTCAAACTGGGGGTCCTTGAAATTAAACGGGTTGAGAATCTCTGCTATAGCCGTAAACATCTTCTCTCATGGGGGTCCCTGGCATAATTAGTTTCAATTTGGGGGTCCTTGATGTGACAAAGTTTGGGAACCACTGGCTTAGACCGTATCACACAGGCCAGATTGGAACGACTACCAGGTTTAGCTCCGTGGTGGAAAGTCTGGTGATGCGAGGTTACTGAATTAGACTCTAATTAGGGCTCTATTAATTAGCCCTGGCAGAGCGCCCAGCAGTCTCCCCCACTGCCTGTCTCCACCCACAGCCGTCTTAATTGAGTGGAAATGTTCTCAGAAATGCTAATAAAACCGCTTAACTTCCTCGCTCCTTTCATATGCCAATGGCCTGACTGGTCAATGCCCGACGGTGTGCGAGTTCAGATCGATTGGTCAACCACTGAGAACATTTTCCACCCACAAGTCTTAATTGAGTGAGAGTGCACAATAATGCTAATGCACACAGCACAGAAATTGAGGGAAATGTATGCCAAATGGTCCTATCCTATAAAATGGGATCTGTTCTAGTAGGATAGGATATGACATGCAATGTCATAAAACCGGGAGAGTATCCGTGTCATTTTAGATTTTAGACGTTGGTTATTCAAAAATGTACAAGCTTGCAGTGAGGCACGAAAGTGTGAGAACTGCTCATTTAGAACAGTGGCTCCCAAAGTGAGGGAGTTACAGGGGGTCCCCAGCTAAATTATAGTTAGGCACCAAATGGACCCTTATGGGTCTGTAACTCAGAGGGATACACTCTCAGTGTTAAATTAAAATTGATTTTACAATATAAATTAGTGTCTCAGAGATAGAAATGCCATTAAATGGGGGTTCGTATAGACTGATGCATGTCAAACTGGAGGTCCTTGAAATTAAACGGGTTTAGAATCACTGCTAGAGCCGTAAAAATCTTCTCTTATGGGGGTCCCTGGCATATCTTTTCAAATGGCGGTCCTTGGGATAATTCAGCAATATTACATGAGAGGGTGAGGGTTAACGTGATTATTGCCGCGACAGGGATGCGGTCAGGAACGAGACGAAGTCGAGTTCCGCAAGCATCACTGAAGTGATGTCCACGGCCAAATAAAGATAAAAATTAAAAAGTTTGAGAACCACCAATAAAGAAACAAAGAAAAGAAAGAAAACCTTTTAGAAGACTTTTGTACTTGCATTCAGATGGTCCGATACTCATTCTGCCGTACTTTTATTTTTTTGTCCAGATTTCGCCATTCCCGTTTGACCTGGTCCGGTCCGAGGTGGAGAGGTACTGCCACGCTGAGCTGCTCTGGTGTCAGGAGGAACACAAGAACATGGGCTACTACGACTACATCCGCCCGCGCTTCCTCACCGTGCTGGACGATAACAGACCCATCTGGTAAGGATCCTCAGTGTTCTGTAGCCAATAACAGACCCATCTGGTAAGGATCCTCATTGTTCTGTAGCCAATAACAGACCCATCTGGTAAGGATCCTCAGTGTTCTGTAGCCAATAACAGACCCATCTGGTAAGGATCCTCAGTGTTCTGTAGCCAGTAATAGACCTGTCTAGTAAGGTTCCTCAATTTAGCCAATAAGAGTCCCGTTTGGTAAGGATTCTCTGTAGAATTAGACAAACGAAGAAGGACTTTATCCTGAAAACGTCCATGGAGCATTAAACATGAAATGTAATTTGCCTGCAATGCTTTGTGCTGTGCAGTACTGACTGTTGGATCCATCCTCTCTAGGTACATGGGTCGAGACAGTACTGACCGTGTTGAATCCCTCTCCTCTAGGTATGTTGGTCCAGACAGTACTGACCGTGTTGAATCCCTCTCCTCTAGGTATGTGGGTCCAGACAGTGCTGACCGTGTTAAATCCTTCTCCTCTAGGTACGGGTCCAGACAGTACTGACCGTGTTGAATCCCTCTCCTCTAGGTATGTGGGTCCAGACAGTGCTGACCGTGTTAAATCCTTCTCCTCTAGGTACATGGGTCCAGACAGTACTGACCGTGTTGAATCCCTCTCCTCTAGGTATGTGGGTCCAGACAGTACTGACCGTGTTGAATCCCTCTCCTCTAGGTACGGGTCCAGACAGTACTGACCGTGTTGAATCCCTCTCCTCTAGGTATGTGGGTCCAGACAGTATTGACCGTGTTGAATCCCTCTCCTCTCCTCTAGGTACAGACAGTACTGACCGTGTTGAATCCCTCTCCTCTCCTCTAGGTACAGACAGTACTGACCGTGTTGAATCCCTCTCCTCTAGGTACGGGTCCAGACAGTACTTACCGTGTTGAATCCCTCTCCTCTCCTCTAGGTACAGACAGTACTGACCGTGTTGAATCCCTCTCCTCTCCTCTAGGTACAGACAGTACTGACCGTGTTGAATCCCTCTCCTCTCCTCTAGGTACAGACAGTACTGACCGTGTTGAATCCCTCTCCTCTCCTCTAGGTACGTGGGGAGAGACCCGGCAGCGGCCCCCGCCACGGGGAACAGGTCCACCCACCTCAACGAGCTCAAGAGGTTCATGGACGCCGCTTTCAACCTCCACGCCTTCCAGGGCAGACACTTCTAAATGCCCCAGTAAACAAACAGGAGAAGATGGGGCGCACACCAGTATTGGTGACTATGAAGGGCACATTCACAAAACTTTATTTAAGCAGAAACTTTCCGCAACCCTGTGATGGTGTCTCTCGATTATAACCAGAGGCAAACCCGAAGGGGAGGAACATCATATATATATATTTTTAAAATGGCCGTTCTGAAATCTCACTGAGCTTAGAGTATAATCAGTATTATGTTCTCAGTTCCACGTTTCCATAACTCAGGGTAATGACTATGAGCAGGTCCAAAACGAGGTTATTGGAAGCAGTAGCCGTAGTAGTGCATCGTTACAAAACCAGAACCCATGACATACTGTAGGTTTCACGCCACGGTTCACATAGTTACCGTAGTCGAAAAGAGCCATTATTACTATTATTATTATTATTACTGCACTGAACTGTACATGCAAGACACAGGCATGTGTCTACCTACTTTATACTTAGTAACAAATAATTTTATTTGCCCAAGTCTAGCTAGACTCCTGAACATTGTGAACTTGTAGTACTACAACAGTACTGTAGTCTATCTAGTGCCTACCTCCATTACCGCGGCTGTTCCCCACCAAATGCCCTTCAGCACAACAGAAGTTGTGTCTAATCATCTATCTTCTTATTCTGTTATTTTCCTCCCTAAACCGGCACTTAATTGCATTAGTAGGCTACTGTATTAAGTTATTTTCTTGGTGTGCCATTTGGTAGAGTGGCTCAGTTCCCTATACCTCAGTCGACTGCATGGTCAACTTGTTTTTCAGTTTTCTGATCCCGGTCTATAACGGAGTGCTGCTGTGAGCCTCCAAAATGTTTCTCATTCTGAATTTAGATTTAGATTGTCATGATAGAGATGCTACCCTGTGGGGCTGCCCATATACTGAAACCCGACCCTGCTCCATTGCCTCTCTATGCAGATATTTAGTATATATATATATATGTTCTAGAATGCGTCTTTTACAAATGACTAGTGGAAGATACTAGATGCACAATGTTAACGTAGCTGGAATACTTGAATAATGATTGTGAATGTTGTTCCAGATTTTTGCTGTCGGGAAACACATTGTGCTCACATACATTGTGAGCTTGTAGATCGGCCATTAGAAAATGTATATAGGGCTGAAGTAGTTAATGTATGTTTTGTAATAATAGTTATTAACTAATATTAGTTAGTAACTAAACTTTTCAAATACTTGTAGTGTATACAAAATTTGCCTCTGAGATGTGGTAAAAGTAGTGAAAACGTAAAGAATACCTCAAAATTGTACTTAAGCACAGTACTTGTAAGTACTGTAGTACTGTACAGTACTTGTAAGTACACAGGAAATGTACTTAGTTACTTTAGAGAGAGATACGCTGAGATAAGAATGAGTTATATCATTTATATAATTGTTTCAGAACCACTGAATTTAGAGGCAACCATGTTGTTGAAGCATAAATTAGGCTTCCTTTAGTTAACCGTGGAGCAGGTGCGCTTCCTCTGTTCACTTCCTTGGCCGCTATATAGTGCTCGGCTAACATAACACAGAGATGGAAATACCGTCACTCCAATGAAATGGATGAAGATGCAAGACTAAAGAACACATTTATTTTATTCTCAGAAGTCCAGAGCCTTCATCAGAGTAACTTTCTCTGATGAAGGTTCTGGCCAAAACACGGCGGATGAATTAAATGAGCGTGCAGTCCAGTCGGAGCTTATCGTTATATACACCTCAATGATTTCAAATTTTTGTGTGTAGTGTGTACCACAACTAGCGAGAAGGAATAGCTGAACTACAAACTCAACATGAAAAAGATAATAATTGCTATTTTCACAAATAGGAACGCTAGGTTTAATGACCTACCTGGTGAGTCTGC
Source organism: Protomyctophum bolini (assembly GCF_963924005.1). Lineage (NCBI taxonomy): Eukaryota > Metazoa > Chordata > Actinopteri > Myctophiformes > Myctophidae > Protomyctophum > Protomyctophum bolini. The sequence goes on along the minus strand of NC_137875.1, from coordinate 14,791,287 downwards.
TGAGTTAAACAATTCAACATAGTTGCTAAAACGGCAGTAAGAATGGCCGCTAAAGCGGGCTGCACACTTCAAACGTCATCCGAAGTTTGTTCGGACGGGGTCAGCAGTAAAAAAAGTCTAGTTTTCTTGGACTCTGTGAACCTATGCTTCTTTGAAAAGTGGTCATGTCACCGTCCCAATATGAAAAGTGGTCATGTCACCGTCCCAATATGAATGTCCACTCTAAAAGACTTTGGATTGGTTCTGAAGTGCAGTTTGTTTTCTAAATTCTAAAATTGCTTCCACACAGTTTTAGCAGCGAGCTCTGTTTGTCTGTCATCAGTGTGTCTAGTTGAGGGAAGCATTCATGAACAGTGAGTTGAGGTTAACATGTGAAAATCCCTGGCCTCTTAACACACGCTGTATTGTTGGTTTGTTATGTTTAGAAATGCTGCATTACATTTCTGTTCCTGTTAAGTTCAACCTTTCTCAGCCAAAGCTCAAACGAAGTAGTTAATAGAAGTATAACCATAAACCACGTTACAAATCAGTAGCCTACGTTTTAGCGATGTATAAATGAGATGTACCTTTCCTTTTTCTGAATGTATAGCACAACCGTTCGGAATAACAATCTTATGACCACAGTCAGTCGGTGAGCACTGAAATGTGGGTATTGAAGGCTCCACAGCTTGATGCATTTACACTCGTCTACTTGAACAAATAAAGCAATAATTTATTTTAGTTTAATAACATTTCTTGTATTGGCTGCTGCTGTTCCCTGTTCTCTCTGTTCTTTCTGTTTTGTTTACAAAAGAAATTGGATTGATTTAGTCAAGAACACCCAGCAGGAGCCAATTCACCCACAACACCATTATGAGTTGTATTATGAAAAAGAAAAGGTTTTTAATCAACTGCGACAGTGCAAGATCTTTGTTTCCTTTGTCTCCTACACACTCAGACATTAAAAAACCCCACATTTCCCCACATTGGTCAACTCTTTAATTTTCAGTAAGCATCGTCCACAGCACTGATGGCTTCTTTGCAACGAGGGTCCAGTTTACCATCTCCGCCTTTTGGGAAACACAACAGATTGTTAGAGAAATAACAAACTCTTAACCGCATGAACTCGAGCGTGCCTATTCTGGGGGTAAACATAATTTGCAAAATTGCCAATCTACAAGGTCACAATGCATCTCATCTCAATGCATTGTGAGTTTGTAAGGGCAGCTATTTCCGGCAATGAGATTCGGGGTAGATGGAACAAAAATGGAGTGACTAACTAAGATCAACTAAATCACATTCTCTTTTTTTTTTAAGGTCAATTTGTGGTCATTATAACATTATGAACCTGATAGTAAACCATAATTAGACTATACCAACCAAACTCACCGAACTCCATCTGTCTGATGTCACAGGTGTAAACGCACTCCCCATGGACCACGAGCTCAACTGTGTTCCATTCTGCTGTTTCCTCTAAGATGAACTGATGTCCATGCTCCTTCAGCAAAGCTGTATAGACACACACACAATTGAATGCACAATATGCATATCGTCGGGCACAAACCTTTTAAAAACTTGTTGTGTTTTTTTTCCAAGGAGATCAGTGTAAACCAAAATTACGCACTATAGGACGTTAATGAGATGAGATGAAATTCAATTTATTGTCAATGTACAGTACACCGAAAAGTGTTTTCGCATCTCACAAAAATGTAAACATGTCAGTAAGGACACATTAATAAGTACAGTAGTAAGTGCAGATATGAGCAGTAGTCATTTAAATAAATAAGTAAGGATATGAGCAGGAAGAAAAAACATTGGATATGACCAAATTGCACATAGCCCTTATTGCACGTAGTAAAGTGCTAGAATAAAAAGATGAACACAAAAGACAAATGATACTGTACCCTGCAGACCCTCCAGTCTGAAAGTCCTGTGCTTCACGAGCCCACAGGATTCATACGGCCCATAGCACACTATCACCTGTGCATTTCCACGCATAGTTTCAACCTAGGATGGTGACATTAATGCACTATATTAAATTAACCTACTACTCTGTATTCCTAGTTTGTAACTGAGCCCGGGTGGAGCGGCTTGGTGTCCGTTTGGTTGTTGGTTGCCTGGCAACGTCATTGTTGATCTTTGTGGCTCTGGAAACCAGAGGGTTGGTTGTGCCTGAAAACCAGCTAGACCAAAACTCGCTTCGGGCTGTCCCTTCAAGGAAGGGAGTCATCCCTTCGGGCTATGGGATTGAGACTACTTTTGCCCTGTTTAAGGCGCTCAATCGCACCTGGCCAAAAGGAACAAGCTAAATATGTGCCGCGATGTATGTGTTAGTTTAGATCTGTGTTAGCTTAGATCTGTTTATTTTGGCAAGCGACGTCACACCGGCATCGCTCCGCGGATGTACAAACTCACAGTGCACCACTTCATGCCGTGCTGCGAGCTTGTACGTCTGCTCTTTTTGATCATTTTTGTGGAGGCGCTAGCTCCACCAAGGCTTTGGTGACGGGCTTTGTGTGTCCCGCCCGTGTATGGCCAAGTCTATGGACTTTTTATGACGAAATGTCTTTCGTACATCAAAGTCAATGTCAAATGACTTGAAGGACTACTCACCATTTCACCACTTTTCAACCTACTGTATCTTCATATAATAGGTCCTCACTAATAATCATGAAAAAATGGGGCAATTATTTTCTACTCGGTCTGTGTCTCATAGGAGGGCTGTGAGCAGTTCAGAAACCGTCCTCCAGTGACATCATTGATGTGGAATACAAGCTAATACAAGCCATTGTTCTCACGATAATGAAAATCATTTTTTTTTTGTTAAAAACAAATTTCTGCCTAATGATGTCACTGGAGGACGGTTTCTGTACTGCCCACAGCCCTCCTATGAGAGACAGACTGAGTAGAAAAAATGTGTGCCATTTTATCATGATTATTAGTGAGGACCTATTATATGAAGATAGGTTGTGAAGTGGTCCTTTAAGTGGGTGCACTTCGTCATCATTCATGGGCATCAAGATAAAAGGAGCCCCTAACTTTACACGCACGTGATATTCTTTTTTTGAAAATGTTTAAAAAATATATATTCTTGAATTATTTAACACAAATCTTCTCTTCTGGGAGTCCCTGGCACAAAACATTTTATAGCCTCGGTACCCAGGCTTCTATTTTCATTTGCATTCAGCTCAAACAGAAAAGCCTGGGGAAACCCATCGTCTGCTTGGGAAGTGGAAGTCAACTTGTATTTCGCTAACCAATAACAGTGCAAAGGGGCGTATAGCTCCAAATTGGGTGACGTCAGTGTTCTCTGCTCGGATCTGTGAACCAATAGGATCCACCGGCTGTTTTCGCCAGCGCCCCTCTTGACCAGGAATCACACAGGCTGGGGCAGGCTCAACATTTTCAGATGGGGATCATGTCACTGGCAGGCTATAGACGAATTCATGTTAGTCTGCCTCAACCTCAAACGTTACTCTTTTACCTGCTTTTTACTAACCCTAACATTACAAAGATGCCCAGAACATCGGGATGAATCTGAGTAGTTTATGGCTGCTCCAACAGTAGTGGCAACATTAAAAAAGAAAAAAAAACTAAAAGATACATAACGTCAGTCTTACCCAATACCCAATCTTTCTGTTTTATGAACACAAGGCTGCTGTACTTTATACAGAAACTAGAAAAATACGCACATCACTTCATGGAGGTGCTGGGTTCAAAAAGTAACATATGAAAAGAGAAGGGAACCCGTTTCGAGGCACATATTTAGCTTGGCTCGAAACGTTGTCAATAAAAGTTATCTTTTGGAGCATACGAGTGTGCGGGTTCCCTTCTCTTTTCATGCTGTACTTTATACCTCATAGTAAGCATTTAAAGTATGAGTAACTAACTTTTTTAGTTAGTGTTAGTAAAAAGCAGGTAAAAGAGTAACGTTTAAGGCAGACTAACATCAGTCACTCTACAGTTCACTGTAGTAGAAGAGGTGCAGGTTTACCCCACAGCTATGTCGTCTCCACCTACAGCAAATACTTAAGCTGCGACCATGAGACCCGTTTCTGAATTGGTCTATAGTCTGGCCCAGTCGGCATGCTAGCGCATGGAGCTTGCGCTGGATAATATTGGTTCATCGATCTGAGCACATATTGATGAAAGCATGAAATATCAAGCACTGTATCCTTCATGATTATATTTATTACATTAACAGTATTACATTTAAACTTGTATTCATTCATTTTCCGTCACAGCCATGAATACATATAGTGGTCATTTTATATTCCCTTAAATAAAATTTATATTTTACACAAATCTACAACATTATTTATACAAAAATAAATAACTTGCTATTTTCTGTGAGTCACTCATTTTACAAAATTACACATTTCTGATCACATTTAAACATTCTTTAGATACTCAAAATGGTCCCTTCTTAACAATTGCACAGTAGTTTCTATATTTGTAGCTTACTGCTCTTGTAGAGGACAGTTTCCAGTCTAGGACATACAGTACAACTGAGCATATAGCAGTATAATCACATATTTCAGCTTATACAGGTTCTCTTTATTTCTTATAGTTTTGCAGTTATTTAGTTGTGTTACCATGTACTGTATAGACACAGTCAGTGGGCTATAAATATGCACACAGAATAACTCTTCCTACTCTACCCCTTCCCTACTACCGATGCACTATACTAATTAAGGCTCTTTTGTGTTTTCCATTTAGTGTACAGTGGTTCTCAAACTTTTACATTTCATTGATCGCACTGATGATAAACTCTGAATAGTGTACAAATGGAACCAAATGGAACCGTAAGCGTCCATTTGGTTCCATTTGTACTCTCTCAGAGTTACAGACCCGTATGGGGCCAATGAGACAACATGCACAATATAGCACAATATAGCACTATAGCAGCAGCAGCATAGGGAAGGTGCCCAAGTTCTTTCCAAAATGGCGTGTGCATATAGAGCCCATGATGCTAAACAACTGACACATTTGCATAGATTGCAATACTTCACTTTCAGCAGTTTTCAGAGAGCAGCATGCAGCGTGTCCATCCACATTTTACAAGAAAGCTTTGTTATAGTTAATGCTCATTTATCACATCTCACTGGAACCACGACCTCACCATCCATGAGGCTCGATGGCATGATGACATGATTTCTTCAGTATAAAGTCTCTCTGTATGTCTGTCATACCATCAGTTTGCTTTCATAACACACTTATGCAATGTTGATTAATCTAATTTTATAGTGCAAAAACACGTCTTGATAAACGTCAACTTCACATGGAATGTTGTTTTTCTTCTTCTTCTTTACAATAATACAACAATACAAGAAGTCTTGCTTCTCACTTCTTGTATAGAGTCATACATTCAGTTAAACTTTGTATATCTTTGCACTACTGTTAGTAGTATAATACCCTCACATTGAATATCATTATTCTTTCTTTTTCTTGCGACAGCAAACAGTGACAATCACCTTTGCCTTGTTACCAAATAGAAGTTAAATTACATTAGATTATATTATTCTCTTTTTTCACAAAATATTTATCACTTTAATAAATTATTTCAACACTTTAAATATAGTCTACCAACTACATTTTGCAATATATCACAAAACATATTCACAGATCATTGATTCTAATCACTAGTTAAAATACTCTTTCTCTGTGACTTACAAACCACTTGAACAACAACTCTATTCCGGGCGTAACATTATCCATAAATACCGGTACCCTAATGTCTACAAGTTGACAACGTGTCGCAACACGGTGCATTGTGAGCTTGTAGATCTGCAACTTCTGGCAAAGACATTTAGGGCTCCATTTTCGTCACCGCTAAACTATCCGAAAACCGTGGGATAAAAATTAATAAATACATTCATACATACATACATACATACATACATACATACATAAAATAGCCTTTCCAACAAAACAATTAATATTACACATTTCCATTGACATCAACAGTTCTCTATGGCTTACTTCCATTCTTCAAAGCACTGGACTCTCCCTGCGACGAGGTTTGGGTGTGAGCCTCCACCATGTTCCGTTCCGCCGCCCTGACCGGAACATGTGGCTGCTGGTTCTTCTGATCGCCGGCGGTGGCGTTCACGGGCCCGGCAGCGCCTCTCTCCCGGCTGCACGCGCATGTCTGCGTTTCCAGCGCCTGTCCCTTCTTGGCGGCGGTCTGCTCGGGTCGTGCGGGGTTGCATTTGTTACATAAGTCCCTCATCTCCAGCAGTGCCTGCTCCAGAACCGTGACGAATTGGCCGGAGCACGTCTCGGGGCTCTCGCGGAAGCTGGACACGCAGAAGATGATGTGCTCTGACTGTGGGTTGTAGCAGGCCCCGTAGCCGTTTGGGACCACCGGCCCGTAGCAGCAGAACATGTCCACAGTCGTGGGAACCTGGAGAGATTTGTTTTTAAATATGATGAGAAGAAAGTAAATGGTTAAAATAGCATGGTCTATGCTCACAGCATACACACAATGCTTTGCAATGAGAATAGCATTCAATGGCATGATGAAAAAAAGAAAAATGGAGTTTGCTGGTTTCTGCCGGACCATACAGATTTCACAAGATTACATTTTACTCGTTAACGAAAGTCCCATAGTGCTAAGTTTCAATGAACATACCTGACTCGTAGACAGAGTGAAGTGGTTACTGACGAGATAGGATTCATCTGTAAATATCTCTGGCTTTTCCATCTGAAGTTCTTGTGCAATTCCACGCAGTCCCAGCAAGTGATTGTCTATTGCCATCCCTGTAATGGCCTGGAAAGGAAACATGTTGCGTTTTGTTATTATATCTTTATTGATTTGCATCGGTATCAAACCTCATACGTCTATTGATTGTCAGATTCTTACCAACAGAGTGTACTTTGTCTGTGCCGTTATGGCACCTCTTAACTTTTCCATCTTCTCCGTGTTCTGGAAAAAAGAATAATGAATAACCAAAGATCAATGCTCGGTCATAAACCCCATTTACAGTAGGTGCAACGTGCAAGCCATTTTACATTGTGGAAATAAATGCATGTGATTTTCACATTATTCTACATGGCAGACTTTCGCTTGGCTGAAGCACATTTTATTGTTATCATACATGTACAGTAAAGAAAGAAATGAGCTTACACTAGTGTCCAGTTTGCCATCGGTCATTGCTTTAACAAATGACAGAGCTTCAGGCGTGGCTGAGCGAATGTTGTCCACTCTGCCCTCCCGAAAACGACGAATGGAAGCACTTTCATAGGTGGACACCGGTCTCCCATGACACCTAGACAGAGAGGGACATGGGGAGAGAAAGGCGGGGGTGGAGAGAGAGAGAGAGAGAGAGAGAGTCAGAGAGCTTTGTAGATTGTGTGCGCTGAAAAAGAACAGTTTTTAACGGAACCATATGATGTAATATGTCTTTTTTTTTCTCTTTTTTTTTTAATTTGTTATTTCTTTTTAGATATTACTTATTTTTTTCTATGTTTGGAGACTCCTATAATACTTGTACAGTATTGTTATCACTGATCATAGTGATGTCTACCTCAGTTATTATTTTCGGCGAGCGACATAGTCAACTATTCCACAGTCTCCGAAAGCAATATCGAGTTAGGAACTACAGTTCCCGAAACCTGAGTAATCTGTTTGTCATTTCCATTCACAAAAAAATATATATTTTATTTCCATTTCTGCTAAGCAGCAAGCTACAGTATATATGCTTAGATGATTTCTATTTATATTAGGATAATTTTTGCTGACAGGGGGGAGAGATGTGGGGGTGACATGCAGTAAAGGCCGCCGGGATCGGGAGTCGAACCCACACACTGCCAGACTGGATTGGCAGCCAAGGTGCCTGGACCGCTGAGCCACGGCCCAGGCCATATTAGGTTAAATTTGCGCGACTGTAAAGACGAAACGGAAGTGGGTAGGAGGCTCCACTTCCGCTTTATATTTTTTCTCCAGACTGTATGACGGAAATTTCAAGAGGCAACAGCCGGGCAACGCAAGTCTACATAGGATGAAAAACAAAGGATCCATTACCTGTAGTAGGCTAACTGCAGGGCGACCTGGATGTAGGCGTCTGGGCTCATCTTCTGTTTCTTGATAAACTCTTTGCCGTAACCGCAGAACTTGTGAACGTTCATGTCCAGATTCCTCACCAGCCTGAAACCAACAGAAAATCCAAAGGCATTGCTTTGATGCTGTGGTCTTTGTCGTTTCTTTATTATTGTCTCGGGTTGTTGTAGAAATAATGTAGACCTAAATAAACGAGTGCTGCAGCCTGACCTCAGTAGTTTGTCCCCGGAGGAGGCGATGTGTTTGTGGACCTCGGGCGTACATTTCCAGCGCAGCCTGTGAGGCGCAGGGAGCGCGCTCACACTGTCAGCCCTCACCAGCTTGGATGGACTGCCGGACCTGGAGAGATATGATATGGCATCATGTCAGTGTTGATTTCGTCAACTAAAACTAAGACGAAAAATGTTCGTCGACTACCTTTTTTCACTGAGGAAAACTAAATTAAAACTAAGCTATGGTGACTAAAACTAACACTAAATGACAATTTCGTCAACTAGACTAAAATGTTAAGAAGGGACTAGTGGACAAGAGATCCAGTATAAGTCATTTTACACTTGGTTGCATGCTGAAAATAGCAGATGTACAAGCTCACAACGCGTTGTGTTGCGACGCGTTGTGAGCTTGTAAGATCGGCTATTTTCAGCAGTGTAAAATCTGTCATGACGGCATCAAGGCCCGCCATAATACATTTTAGTCGACTAAATCAACTGTAGTTTTAAAATCTTATGATATTTACTATTTAGTCAACTAAAACTAGACTAACACTAAAACATTTCGGGTGACTAAAATGTGACTAAAACTAAATTAAAACTATTCAAGGGACTATGACTAAAACTAAAATCAAATGTTGCTGCCAAAAACAACACTGCATCATGTTCCACTTAACCACATCAACCCTAGCGTACCTATAGTCTATGTCAATAGGCACTGAAAATAGGCAAACAATCAACAAAGATTGCAGCTCACAACATATTGCAACATGAACTATTCTGAGCTTGTACTATAGACTGGCTATATTTTCAGCAAAGACAGTGTATACAGTAGGCGCCTGGCGGACCCCAGGAGTGTAGGGCATAGTCATTTTGTGTTTCCACCCATTCAACCCATTCATTTTCCCCCTAGAGATTTCCAAAAATATGTATCAATTATTTTCCAGGCTCCTGGTGAATCATGGTCATAACACATTTGATTCGGTTAAAAACTATATAAATTAAATATATGTACTTTATATGCATGTATAAATATAATATAGTAATATAAAAAATAATATAGTATAAAAGTATAGTATTTTATTATTATTTATTTATTTTTCTGCAGGAGACTTCAAATAATTGATAGAAACATTAATGGGCTGAGTCTGGATCGGTGGAATCATAAGATGGCCTTTTGTTAAAAGGTGTAAAAAACTTTTCTTGAAAGGGTTTGTTGTTTTGTTTTTCTTTTTTTAAGTAATTTTGACTTTTTCGCCTATAATGACATGCCCAAAACATGGGGCGCCAGGTTGGAACGTAGTTAAAGCAAAGCCATCTGTTCCGGAACGTTCCACAACGAGTCGACTTACATGTATTTGAGGAGGTACTCTGTGCACTGCACTAGAACGATCCCTTCAAACGCTGAATGTTCACAGACCACTCCGCAGTTACCATCTGATCCCACCACAAACTGGAAAAGAAAACACAACGATGTTATGCATTATTGGCCATCATATCTGTTTTTTACAGTTGGGGGCGGGAACCCCTTTTGGTGTTTTAAGCATTATGTTATGCTTTAGCTGTTAAAAAATAGCAGATCTACAAGCTCATAGCACAGCACTCGAACTTGTAGGGCTGCTATTTTTTAAAAATCGTGCAAATCTTTGAATATATATATATTCTTTCAAAGTGAACGTTTTTAACTCAAATCTAACAACATATTTTCAGATGGCGGTCGGCGGCCAAATACATATACCGTACTGTAGTTTTTGGGGTTCTAGACATGAAATATTGAGCACCACTGATATAGAAACATAGGTATTTCAGAAAACTGTCAGGATTTACAAGACATTTTTTAAGAATCGTCCTCCGGTCTAAATGGGTTAAAATGGATACATACATTTATTGATTGCGAACGCAGTGAGCACTTACTATGAGACCTAGCAGATCATGTCTGTGTGTCTGTCTGTGTGTCCGTGTGTCTGTCTGTCTGTCTGTCCCGCTATCCAAATATGGAGTGTGTTGCATCAGCAATCACTCAGCTCCATATATGGGCACAAAAGTTGCCAGGTCCACTCAGCTCCATATATGGGCACAAAAGGGGCCAGTGATTTGTTTGTTGTGGACCTGGCCCCTTTTGTGCCCATATATGGAGCTGAGTGTGCGTTCGCTTCCCGCGTTCGCGCGTCTTACTCGTATATTTATAAATATGCGAAGAACAGATGTGTAATTCACAGAGAGACTTGTTGATTTAGTTGCTCATGTTTTCATACATTTAAATTCACTCTCCTCTGAAGCAATGGGAACATGGGAATCATGCAACACACGTCAGCTAAATTCTTAATCAAAACATCTCTGGCTGGCTCCATGCTAATGACCTGGGTAAGGCTCTAGGGGTCGTAATCGTAGTGTTAGTATCGTTCCTAATGAAAATGCTTCATTTGGCCTGGGAATAGCCAAATTCAGTTTCACGGTGCTACTTTAGATGCTTGAACGTCAGTCTCTCTCAAGTAAGTCGCACTGGAATTGTGCGGTGTGGAGACTTCCGCATGCAACTTTGTGTAACTGCCAGAGGTTATTATATTTTTGATCCATTTTGACATGAGCTCGATTCTACTAAATGTCTTCTAAATCATGACGGTTTTCTGAAAACCTGCTATGTTTCTATATCAGTGGTTCTCAAACTATTTCATGTCAAGGACCCCCAGAATTATATGTAATTTGCCTGCCGACCCCCATCTGAAAATATGTTGTTCCAAGGACCTCACAGAAGCAAAGATTTGAGTTGAAAACGTTCGCACTGAAAGAATATATGTTCAAAGATATATATATATATATGTTATATATATATATATATATCACTCATTCTTGAGATGAGGGACAAAAGTGGAAAAAACATGTCCCACACATAAGAGCCTTATTTTATGTAAAAAATAAATTAATTCATAAAAATAAAAGCACTTGCAAAGTTAAGTGTAATACAGTTGTGTATTATTATGCCCTTAATTTCATTATAATTGTTTTCATATTCCATCTGAATTAGTTAAAAGCAGGCCCTGTACCCAAAAAGGCCTGTATTTAGCCTGTCCCCAGCAAGTGGCCACAATTTCAAACTGCCAAAAAAGTGTCTAATACTGTCACAATCACATAAATATACATACTAAATTAAAGTAGATTGTCAACAACATAGCAAATAATATACACAGTTAATTTTAATTTATATTTTCTATTAAATATCTCATATCAAATGTTCGTCCCACGTCTCCGTCAACTCCGTCAGGTTTTTTTTAAAGTCTTAAATTAATCAGAAAATATTGTCGACAGATTTAGCCTGAAGACTCCTTTTCCAAGTCCCATTTATATTTGTTGCAACAGTGGAGTACCTGGTCTGACAAGCATTCAATTGTTTGATATTTTAAACAAACAATGTTGATAACAATGTGGTCACAGCTTTTACATGTCAACTCCGTCTGCACATTTTTATGATCTTGGTTAAGAATTCCAAAATAATGTTTATTATTTTAGTTTAGGGGTTAGGTTTAGCTAACAAAATTAAGCAAAAACAAAATGGCTACATTGTACTAAAGAGGGTTAAGATGAAAACAAATGCCATTTTGTCAACTCCGTCAGACGTCAACTCCGTCAGATTTTGTGTCTGACGGAGTTGACGTGTATCTGACGGAGTTGACAAAAATGTTCCTAAAACAATAAAATTATTGTTTTTGAATAATGGGCAGTATTCTAATTTGGCACACAGTTAGAGCATGCCTTAAGGAACATTTTTGGCTATGGGGCCATCACAGATTTGTCTCGTGGTGACCATGGCAGCCATATTACAAAAGAGCCGCCACCTGATGTTATTTTACAATAACTCAAGTTCTACACCACCTAGGATCTTGATTCTGGTGACTAAGACCTCATTTTCAAGGATGAGGGATACAGTGGTACAATTTAGACTTTTCCTGTGACCATGGCAGCCATTTTTCAAAATGGCCGCCACCTGCTGTTATTTTACAATAACTCAAGTTCTACACCACCTAGGATCTTGATTCTGGTGACTAATCATACATTTTCAAGGATGTGGGGTACATTGGTAATATTTAGATTTGTCCTGTGACCATAGCAGCCATTTTTTTTTCAAAATGGCCGCCACCTGCTGTTATTTTACAATAACTCAAGTTTTAGACCACCTAGGATCTTGATTTTGGCGACTAATCATACATTTTAAAAGATGAGAAATACAGTGGTACTATTTAGATTTGTCCTGTGACCATGGCAGCCATTGTTTTTCAAAATGACCACCAACCTTCTGTTATTTTACCAATAACTCAAGTTTTAGACCACCAAGGATCTTGATTCTGGCGACTAATCATTACATTTTCAAGGATGAACTTTCTCTGGGAGAGGTAAGGGCTTATTTCAGGTGCAGGTTGAGTTTCTACTGACAGGACATTAAAAGGAGGTGGGCTTTCTGGCCTTTGACTTGCCCCTTTCAGGTACAGATGCACAGTTTGACTTCACTGGCCACTGCAGGGAACTGTGGGGGAGAAACTTTGGTCTCTTGACACCCCGATTAGGTTCAGGGTTTTTTTGGTGGAGACTTGCCTTTCATGACATCTTTGCTGCAGCAGTTGATCTCCTTACTGCCAGTGGTGGCACACTCTGGGTCTCTGGGGCATTGTATCTTGGTGGCCTCCTGCCAGTGTTTCTCCATCCTTCTCCTGAGCTCTGTGTTCTGGGGCTCTGTTATAGTCAACTTACATTGTCTTGGCTGGAGATTGCTTTCCTGCAGGGTCCAGCCCAGTCTAGTGCAGATGGCTGCTGGCCCACCTGGAGGCCCCAACCTCACTTGTTCGGTTGGTGTGATTAGGTGGGGTGGTCTTCCCCAATCAGGATGAGGGGTTTGACCCTTTCAAACGGCAGTCTGGCCAAGTGTCTGTATTTAGTTGTGAGTTTAGATACAGGATACGATTGCTCACCCAGCCCCAGGTGACATGAGGTGAAGGCTCCTTTGATTTGGTAACATTGCTTTGGTTGACATGCTGGGGACACAGAGAAAGACACTGATGCCTTCAGTGTCTGCACATCCTGCCTGATGGTCCTGAAGCCAAATCTTCTGTCTTCAGTCTTTCGCTCACTGTTCACTGCTCACTGTTCACCTCACCGAATTTAGCCCAAGGAGTTTGACCCCTAGTTTGGCCATAGACCCCCTAGTTTGGCCATAGCCACTTGCCCAAATGTGCCGACATGTGCTGACCTCATCACATTTGTGATGATGGCTATGGCCGTTTTTAGCCAACGTAGTGTTTTTTGTGCAAAACTAATGCTTGGAATGGATCCAGAATCATGAAAAGCCCCTAGTTTGACATGCCACATGCTACTTAAAGCATAATGAAATTTAGAACATTTAGCCTTATATTGGTTGTTGATGGTACCCAACTTTCAGCAGCTGTCAAACATGCACCTAGGGTGGTCAAATAGAAACCAATGTGGGATATGTTAGTAGACACCTTTACAAACATTGGTGAAGAAAATTCTTGGTAAGAAATGTATTCACAGATTTTATATTATTCTGATAATATTCCCTGAGTAAATTGGTAAAATAATAGCAGGTCCACCATTTTTGAAAATGTCTACCATCCATGGTCACAGGATAAATCTAAATAGTACAACTGTATTCCTCACCCATGAAAATGTATGATTAGTCACCAGAATCAAGATCCTAGGTGGTGTAGAACTTGAGTTATTGGGAAATAACAGAAAGTTGGCGGCCATTTTGAAAAATGTCTACCATGGTCACAGGACAAATCTAAATAGTACCAATGTATCCCACATCCTTGAAAATGTATGATTAGTCACCAGAATCAAGATCCTATGTGGTGTAGAACTTGAGTTATTGGGAAATAACAGAAAGTTGGCGGCCATTTTAAAAAATGGCTGCCATGTTCACAGGGCAAATCTAAATAGTACCACTGTATTCCTCATCCTTGAAAATGTGGGATTAGTCACCAGAATCAAGATCCTAGGTGGTCTAGAACCTAAATCAGTTAAACTTGTCAACTCCGTCAGATGTTCGTCAACTCCGTCAGACGTTCGTCCCGTGATGTTTTTGTTAATTTCCAAAGAAATAGAAAATTCGCTGTCAAATCTTTTGTGCTTATGTATTGAAACACCAACTGAAATGATACGTAATGATGATTTTTTTTTTTTTTTTACATGGTTTTCATGTTATAATATTGAAAATAAAGGTTGAAATGACGGTTTTGAGAAATTGGATATTTCATAATAGTGTGATATTGGAACAAAATAATATTAAAAGATTTGTATTACTTAACTTGATTACTGAAAGCCATTATAAGATAACTGAGGACTTTATATTATTGTTGAAATGATAAAATTCAATTAAAAGGGATTTTAGTGTGTCTGACGGAGTTGACATGAATCAGGTATTAAGTGCATAAATGTCCCATTTTAGAAAGAAATGTTATGCGAAAAACCTGTTCCTTCTCAAGATTGGTAGTTGAGACCTGTGTCTACAAATACATCTATTTGATTTGAATGTATCTTAAAAAAAAAAAAAATCCAGTTTGAAAAAAGTTTTGTCCCTTATCTCAAGAATGGGTGATATATATGTTCATTTTCGCGATTTTTGAAAAATAGCTGAAGTATAACATAATGCTTGAAACACCAAAAGGGGTTCCCGCCCAGAATGGGATAAAAAGCCTTTTACCCACAGGTGTGCAGGTTGGTTGGTTGGTTCGCTCACCTGCATGGGCTTGTCGTACCAGCGGTTGGCGCCGTTCTTGGCCCCTCCCCCTCCGTGCAGCATGAGCGTGGCGCGGTGGTCGTCGGTCATGTAGGGACCGGTGGCGTCGTCCAGACACACCAGGCACAGGCAGCGCTCGATCATGTCCAGAGAGTCTCTGTTGGTGGACTCTGGCACCAGGATCACAAGCACAATCATCTTTATTGTCACGTCACATTTATTGTTCCCATGTGTTAATTTTCCAAGAAACAAAGAAAGGGACGAAGAGGGGGGCGTGGGTTAGGAGATCAAGGCAAGAAAGAAGATTTTAGAAGCTAATTTACAAACAGCACAGCCGTAGGGTCTCTCTTATCTTATTTACAGTACAAGTAAGGGTTTTCCATGCAGTGGTCAGTGGTGGGGAAACGTAATATATATTATTATAAAAGTATCAATACTGCAATATTGAAACACTCTGTTACAAGTAAATGTACAAGTCAAAATGTAACTTAAAAGTAGAAAGTAGTCATTATGCAGAATTCCCCATTTCACACGTTTTAGACTGTATAAAATATCAGATCTACAAGCTCACAAGGCATTGTGATGCGACACATTGTGAACTTGTAGATCGGCTATTTTCAAATGGTCAAAAAATATATAGGGCTGAAGCATTTACTGTATGTTTTGTAATGATAATGTGACCATTAACTATATTAACTATAGTTCAACTCTTAACCCCACCCACCTTTCATGAGCACTCGACGGGACTCCGCCCACTCGGTGCGTCCGTCAGAGGTGAGCAGGCCAATGGGAGGGGACCGCTCCTCCTCGCCGTTGGCCATCTTGGAGATCTTGTCCAGCTGGGTGAGCAGGTCTCGCTCGTTGAGGCGGCGGAAGTTGATCACCACGTCCAGCACGAAGAACTACACAGAGGTTTAGAAAAAAACAAGTATTTGTTTCATTCAAGTTTGGAAGTGTCGCCTTTGTTAATCAGAGCATTGTAACAACTAGCGGCCTACTATAGCGGCCTACTGGGTCGCTATAGTAGGTCCTACTATAGCGGCCTACTGGGTCGCTATAGTAGGTCCTACTATAGCGGCCTACTGGGTCGCTATAGTAGGTCCCCGGCATGTGGCAAACACGTTAACAACGGTTTACGAGAACCGATAAAACCCACGGATATCTGCATGTGTCACTCTGTGGAGGACAAACCATCCGACTCTCCGTGTGCTAATTGGGATGAGCGTGTGAACCGTGTTCACTGATTGGCCAGCCCATGCAGCCCGTCGGTTTAAGCAAACTTGATTTTTTTTTGTCATATCCGTCCACAGAATTATTTATGACTTTACCGTATTGTACACGGCCTATCAGGTCTCTGCTACATATGATGATACAGTAGGTCCAATAACTCCTAGGAATGATCTAATGCAAATGCCATACATGCTACAGTATATAGCCAGTGGTGTTTACTTTACTTGAGTATTTCCAATTTCCAATACTTTTATTTTTTTACACTCAATATTGTACTTTTTGATTAGTATTACCAAACATACATTAACCAGTTGTTAGTACTGAGTACTTTTCCTTTTGGTACTTTCTGTACATTTTGATGCCAATACTTTTGCACTTTTACTCATCATACATTTTGAATTCCGGACTAGAGTATTTCTATATTGCAGTATTGATAGTTTTACTTAAGTAAAACATTTGAGTACTACGCTTTTTTCACCACTGTATATAGCTAATTAACTTAACAGAGCACTTGTCACTATATGCCACGATGGCTGATCCCTCGTTGAAGATATGACATGTTGGCGTGTTTACGTTCAGACACAGTCGGTGGACACGACGTGTGTGTGTCGACATGACAGAACATGATGTGTTGGCTGACTCCAGTGTTGTAATTAAGAGGGACCATATGTGTGTGTGTGTGTGTGTGTGTGTGTGCTACTGTGACAGTCCTCTCTGGGTTGCATCTCTGAATTACAATCTACACACTTGCAGTCCATGCTTTTGTCTGTTGAATTTCATGTTTCGCTAAATTGGAAATAATATCGACGTCTGAATGCCTTTCAATTTCATCATTACTTGGTCGTGTCTTATGTTTTGCTTTGTAGAAGTTGTTGCTGATTCACTCTTAGAGTCCCATTTTAACGACTTACACCTACTCGCTTTGTCTTACAACAAAGAGTGAAAATAGCTGATCTACAAGCTCAGCAACAGACCCAGACTGTGGGCCCCATGCAGGGGTTCTGTCCGGGACCCCCATGGGGGCTACGTCGGATGCGTGTTCCGGGGCCTGGTGTGACAATAAATGCTAGCGGGCTAAGTTTAATATGTTTTCAAATGTAGGAAAATAAAATGGGATTTTTACTCGAGTCGTGACCCATAAACATTGGTCCAGATGGGTCACGAGTCCCACTGTTTGGTGGAACTCGTGCCTTAATAGCTCATAGCGCAATGCGCAATGTAGACACATATCGGCCTGAAAATCTAATATAGTCAACAAGAGCCAATATATAGTTTCCACATGTTCCACATCTCTCTTGACATTGCACTGTGTTACTGTCCTCATGGATTATGGATTCTCACCTGGTTCTTGCAAGCCACGATGATGTGTTCGGGTTCTGGCATCACGCTGCTCTGCTGCGCCACCAGTGTGTCCCTCGCAGGCCCCGGTAGGCGATAGGAGGTGAACAGACGATAGTACTGCTCCATGCACAGCGGGGTGCCAGCCAGCTGGCCTCGGGCATAGTCTGTGGGCAGAGCACGTCTACACACACGCATGCACACACACCCACACATACATCTCTATCAGTTCTCTACAAGCAGTGGGGTGGCAGTAGCTCATGGGTAGAGTGGCCGGCAGAACGGCCGGATGGGAACCGCGAGGTTGCCAGTTCGAACCCGTGGCTCCCCCAGAGTTAGTGTCGAAGTGTCCTTGAGCAAGACGCTGAACCCCTAATTGCTCCCGATGTGCAGGTTGGTACCTTGCATGGTTTCCTCCGCCATCGGTGTGTGAATTGTGTGTGAATTAATCTGTGCGCCATCTATGCAAAGCGCTTTGGATAAAAGCGCTATATAAAAGCACCATTTACCATTTAGTGGTGGACAAAGTATTTTACATTTCTTACTTAAGTAAAAGTATCAATAATGCAATGTAGAAATATTCAATTTATGTTACAAGTGAAAGTAGACTTAAAAATGTGCTTGAGTAAATGTAGAAAAAAATGTTTTAATTGGAGATACTCAAGTAAAGTACAAATACCTCAACATTGTACTTAAGTACTATACTTTACACCACTGGTTATAGTAGATGAACTTACGCATCAAGATGAGTCTTGTACTCCAGAACTCCAGAAATGAGGTGGGCAGCAAACCTGTTGAAAGACGAAATTTGAGTGTGTGTGTGTGTGTGTGTGTGTGTGTGTGTGTGTGTGTGTGTGTGTGTGTGTGTGTGTGTGTGTGTGTGTGTGTGTGTGTGTGTGTGTGTGTGTGTGTGTGTGTGTGTGTGTGTGTGTGTGTGTGTGTGTGTGTGTGTGTGCGCGCGCTACTGTGACAGTCCTCTCTGGGTTGCATCTCTGAATTACAATCTACACACTTGCAGTCCATGCTTTTGTCTGTTGAATTTCATGTTTCGCTAAATTGGAAATAATATCAACGTCTGAATGCCTTTCAATTTCATCATTACTTGGTCGTGTCTTAAGTTTTGCTTTGTAGAAGATTTATACCTCAGGCTTAACCTGTCCTATCAGTTGTTACTTGTTGCTGATTCACTCTTAGGGCCCATTTTAACGACTTACACCTACATGCTTTGTCTCACACACTGTCTAACACTCACTGTGCAATTTTTGCACAGTGAGTGAGCACTGATTCCCAGTTTATAACTTTGTTCTTGTTAACCAGCTCAGTGGCCGTGTGGTTAAGAGTGTTCGCCCTGAGTACTAAATGATACCCAATGTCTTGTTGCTTTTCACTCGACATCAAGGTTTTTTTTTTTAAATAATTTTCTTGTCCCACGATTTTTCACCCCTGTGTCAATTATCTAATGTGATCCGGGGCTCTACACACCCTCTGCCAACCTGGGGAGAGCAACGGACTTGAACTCATGCTTCCTTCATGCATGAGTGTCCAGGTTGCTCCTTTACACCTGACAGGGGGGAGTTTCCCTGGTTGGACGTAGCACGTGGAAGGAACACATTATTCCAACCAGTTCCTTTCCCCTCCATCTGGCAGTTTAGAGACCACGATTACTGCATGTTTTTTGTGAGGGTACCACTACCTACCCCAGGGGACACGGGGAGAACATGCTAACTCCGCATAGAAAGGCCCTTTCGCCAACCGGTATGGTTTCGGTATGGGCACTGATGACACGGAGGAGAGCAGCAACCACAGCGTCTCCAGCGGGAATCGAACCCAGGACCTTCTAGCTGTGAGGCGACAGCACTACCAACTGTACCAAGGGTGCCACCGTTCCCCCGACATCAAGGGTTTGATTGGGGGTAAGCAGTGGTGAGCAAAAAGTACTCAAATGTTTTACTTTAAACAAGTTTTCATTCAAATGCCTAAAATGTAGCTCACAATAGATTTTCAAATGGGCGAAGTGGATATAGGGCCTGGAGGGCTGAAGTGGTTAATGTATTGTTACGTGCCACTGTGTTGTTTCTTGGTTTTTGTGTTCTCTCCATATCTCCTCCTTCCCTCTGTCACTCTCTCCAGGTCTGAGATCCACAATCATCTGTATACACTAACACTATACAGCCACAAATCACTCAACTGTTCAACTGTGTTCGTCCCCATTTGCCACTGCCAGCCTCTGATTCCCTAACTCCGCCTTCACCAATCATGCTCACTTGCACCCACACCAGTTTGTTTGCTAACCCAGAGACACAGACTTTGCCGTATTGTTGTTCTCCTAATTGATTCTATATGCCCTGCCTTGGGACAGGTAAGACAGGAGCCCTTATAGACATCATGTAGGTATAGAATCTATGTTAAACAGAGTAGCTACTGTAGGCAGGAAGGCTTTTGTTTTTCATAGTTGTGTAATAATTATTGTAATGAGTCAAAATCTACAAAGTAATTATAGTTACTAACGTTTTTAAATTTAGTGGATGGAGTAAAAGTACAACATTTGGATCTGAGATGTAATGGAGTAAAAGTATTGGAAATTATACTCAAGTAAACTACAAATGCCTCAACATTATATTAAGTACTTTACTTCACTTGGTTAATTATCCCACTGGGTGTAAGTCCCTGCGACGTGCTAGCGTCAGGTCCATGGGTACTACATCACGCAAAGAAATCAAATAAACGGGAGATGGTGGTTGGCCACATGGCTTATACTTGTTCTGTTTGTAGACCTGTGTGTGTGACACGGTGTGCCCAGATCAATAGCATGACCAAACCACAGCCTTCAACGTCTATTAGCATCTGCAACCAGTTCACTGCATGGCCCCTCAAGGCACACTGGGTAATGACCCAATCTGTCAATGTGAACACTCCTATACGTATCCAGGAAGTATTCAATTAAGACCTGGTGTAGTTGATCATATAGGCACTGTAGCACAGTGGTTCCCAAAGTGGGGTCCGGGGACCCCCAGCTAAATGATAGTTTAACGGGTCCATTTGGTTCCATTTGTACACTCTCAGAGTTAAATTAACTTTGATTTTACTTATATATATTTTAATATAATTTGGGGTCCCCGGATAATGGAAATGCCATTAAATGAGGAACCGTAGACTAATGCATGTCAAACTGGGGGTCCTTGAAATTGAACGGGTTGAGAATCACTGCTAGAGCTGTATAAATCTTCTCTTATGGGGGCCATTGCCATGTCTTTTCTAATTGGCTGATTCGTTTCAATTTGAGGGTCCTTGACATGAAACAGTTTGGGAACCACTGCTGTAGCAGACTGTTGGCTCTCAACACCAGGTGTATATACAGTATGCCTGGTGGGACCACCGGAGTGTACAAATGGACCCGTACACTGAGGATTTCACAGTGTAGATTGGGGTCCGAGGCAAACAAAATGGTATACCATAAGTCATAAATCACCCGACATTTGATTACATTTTGACAAAGAAACATTTTGACGGGCAACTGTGAGATGAGGAGGATATGCTTGTCTTTCCGTGCCTTGCCTTGCCCTGCCTAAATAGCCTTTTTGCCTTGCCTCATCTTGCTTTGCCTTGCATTGCTTTGTCTTGTCTTGCCTATAGCCTAGCCTTGCTATGCCTTGTCTTGCCTAACCTCGCCTCACCAGGCTTTCCACCTCGGAGGAAAGCCTGGTCTCTGTGTGAACCGGTCTGGAGTGGATGATATCGCTACGTCATGTTGTAGTATTGTTTTGTAGTCATCAGGCAGGAACAATCAATCGGAACTTCCTTTTCCCTCAAACCGGAAGAATAACAATAAAAGCTCTCGTAGCCTGTGGCTTTTATTGAGAAAAATCTGTTTGAGGGAAAAGGAAGTTCCAATTGATTGTTCTTGCCTGACGACTTCAAAACAATACTACAACATGGCGTAACGACATTATCCACTCCCGACCGGAGACAAAAATTCGAAAAGGAATGCTGTCCATGCAGGCTATATCTTGCCTATAGTCTTCTTTTGTCTTGCCTTGTTTTAAATAATCTATAGTGGTTTTTCAGGGGTGTGTGTGTGTGTGTGTGTGTGTGTGTGTGTGTGTGTGTGTGTGTGTGTGTGTGTGTGTGTGTGTGTGTGTGTGTGTGTGTGTGTGTGTGTGTGTGTGTGTGTGTGTGTGTGTGTGTGTGTGTGTGTGTGTGTGTGTGTGTGTGTGTGTGTGTGTGTGTGTGTGTGTGTGTGTGTGTGTGTGTGTGTGTGTGTGTGTGTGTGTGTGTGGGGGGGTACCTCAGAGAGTCAATGGGAGCTTTGAAGGTCTGCTGTGGGAAGACCATGGCAGGGCTGGAGTTAACGGGGAGAGCCTGTCTGTTGTTCAGGTACATGTCGTTCAGCCAGTAATCATAAATCTGTAGAATAAAATAAGGGGGTCGTTTGTGCAGAAGGAGTTGTGAAAAACCACGCAGGAACCAGCATTGCCAGATACGTGTTCAAAGGAGGCTATACTTAAATGTCCCAAGAGGTAGACTTAATCGCCAGGAACTTTGCTCGAAGGTTTGTTTTCTATTGTAATATCATCTGAATAATGATTCCTCCCCAAGCACACTTTCAGTAAGAGCTTGGTGTGCATTGAGGACAATTACAGCTGCAGTGCTATGTTGTGGTTCTGAAGTCTATACTACAGTGATTTTATTTTATTTTATTATTATTATTTTATTGATTGCTTTTTTTTAATTATTATTTACCCAGTTAGCTTTGCTCTCCCTCCTTTCCAGGAGTCGTTTTTGTAGCAGCTCGCCCACGCCTCCGGGCGCTCCAAACTTCTTGACGGTGCCCTGGGTCCTCTTGGCCTGCTCCTCTGTCACCAGGTGCTCTGTGCACCGCAGGTACATGTCCAAGGTGTCCTGCAGTACGGGCACCGGCAGCTTGGGCAGAAGCAAGTCCTGCATGGTGGCATGGAATGGGCAAATGGATTTAGACCTGAGGCCGATTTTAAAAAATCCTAACGGTTTCCTGAAAAACATATGTTTCTATGTCAGTGGTTCTCAACCTTTTCCCTGTCAAGGACCACCGGGAATTATCTGTATTTGTCTGCGGACCCCCATCTGAAAATATGTTGTTCCAGGGACACCCCCCCCCCCCCCCCAGAAGCAAAGATTTGAATTAAAAACGTTCACTGTGAAAGAATATATATTCAATCATTTGCACCACATTTTCACGATTAATAACAAATGTTTTTCAATAGCTAAAGTATAACATAATGCTTAAAGCACAAAGGGGTTCCCGTCTAGAATGGGTTATATCAGTGATTTTCAACCCTTTTCATACTAAAGGCCCATTCTTTATTGGGTGCCACGGACCACCATTTGATGAGGTTTTACCTCTCACTTACCCAACACGTAGAATATTTAGTTGTTGTTGGATAAGATTTCATCCACAATTCCATGCTGCATTGATGTGCATGGTATTCCATGCTGCATTGATGTGCATGGTATTCCATGCTGCATTGATGTGCATGGTACCATAGGCAAATAACAATTCTTCTACATTCTCTAATTGTGTGCACTTCTTGTAAATTAACTGATGCAGAGCAGATGTTTAACAATAATTGAACTCTTGAGAGCGTAACATGAAACCAAATCATTTTACACTCAAGAGTTTAAGATACAGTAAGGGTCCATTTGGTTAACAACTCTCCATCATTTAGCTGGGGACCACCTGGAACTGCATCAAGGACCACTGGTTGAAAACCACTGGATTTTACCTTGGCAAAACCATCTGGATGTGCGAGCTTGTATATCTGCTGTTTTTGAATAGCCAATACAAACGTCTAAACTGACACGCATGCTTTCCTGGTTTTAATGGGTTAAATTTTGAATGCCAACTTAATGATCTTTAAGTTTGTGTGCATTGGGCCACTGACTGTCTGACCCCCGTAATTCTAAGAGTGTGCTTTAGACTTAGACTTAGTTCCTCCCGTTCCTATTGGAACATTGGGCGACGAGTCCTCTCCATTTACTCCGGTCTCTGGCGACCCTTCTTGCTCCGTGCCAGCTGACACCCATCTCGCTTAGGTCTTCCTTAGCTGTCTGTCTCCATGTCTTCTTTGGCCTCCCTCTCTTCCTCTTTCCACCTTCTGGCATCCAGTCCATTGCCACACTTGCCGGTCTCTCTCTTGGCAGTCGGAGTACGTGTCCAGCCATTCTTCTTCTCCTTTCATCGATGATGACAGACAGTGGTGCTACCCCTGCCCTTCTCACCACCTCCTCATTGGTGATGTGGTCTCTCCATGAGATCCTCAGGATGGATCTGAGGCATCTTCGGTGGAAGACATCCAACTTGTTGGTGGTGTTGGCTGTCTTTGTCCACGTCTCACAGGCGTAGGTCGCTGTTGGGATGACCACTGACATGTAGAGGCGTAGCTTGGTTTATTTACAGGGGGCCAGGTTACAGGGGCCAGGTTACAGGGTCCAGGTTACAGGGGCCAGGTTCAAATTTCAGCCATCCATCTGTAAGTACTCTTTGAGAGTGGTTTTGAAGGAGTCAAGGCACTAGGGATTCACATTTTTTAACAGCTGTTGGTAGGGCGTTCCACATTTTAGTGGCATATAGGAGCGATGTTAATTTAACCCCTTGTTTGAGCCGAATCTGGGTTGAACATGGTTTGTTGAACTCCCTCTGGTGTTGTTGATCGTGGACTTCATTGACATTAAGGATTTGTTTTACAGGTACATGCGTATATCTTAGTGGTGTAGCGAATCTTGTAGACCAGGCCCATTGCAAGATGCAGTACTCTGTCGTCAACCCTAAGCCATTCCAACCTATCAAAATGAGCAGGGGTGAGGTGGGTTCTGGGAGTATAGGGCCAAGTAGTAGCCTGACCAGTTTGTTTGGATGTCTGGAGCCTTGCTTTATCAGCCTTGGGGTATAACTAAATGGCTTAGGTTCTAATTTTATGTTTGTAGTGTAATAAGACATCGATGTAAATAGCATTAATGTAAATACAAAATATAGCACTTATAAAAGCAGGGAATAGCTATGGCATTAAAACGGTTTACTCACCCTTTTCACCCAATATTAATTTACTTATTAGGCCTATATTACAAATAAATTAGAATACCGTATTTGATATAGCCCTCTTTAGACATCCTCAGTAAAAATGTTTTAAAATGTATATGTTATAGGCTATATCTTAATCTTATTTTTTTTTTTTAAGTATATTGTTTTCCTTTTATTCCAAATTATACAGTGTTTCTCTCCATTCTTCTCTGGTTTTCCATTGTATTCTTAAAAGTATAGCTGAAAACAAAACAAAACAAACAATAGTGAATGAAGGGTTCTATTTACATCGCCTCCTGGGTCTTTAGAAGGCTGGGGGTCCAGAACGGGCATGTTTGGAGCTGAAGTTTGGAAGCGCAGTCAGTCAGCCAAAGATCTGTATTCCTCTGAGACAGACAAGCGCTCCAGTCCACACTCCTCACTCTGCATGTATAAATAAAAGAGGAATTCATACTGGCATTAATAATGTCACACGTTCCCTCATGAATCTATTCGCATTAAAAGCAAAAGTCGCAGAGAGAGAGAGAGAGAGAGAGAGAGAGAGAGAGAGAGAGAGAGAGAGAGAAACGAATGCCAATCAATGTGATTTAGCGCAGAAAACAATTATCTTTAAATGGTTGTCGCACTCGCTTGTATGGTAAATGTTGTAAAGGCAATTGATATATATATATATATTGGTTATATAGTATCACTCCCGTAACTTTAAACAAACATGAAAATTAAAGCTTAGACACTTTTTACGTGCAGTTATCATTTCCATTTCGGAGACTATAATATTATAAACAATGCTGCCCAGGCAGTTGGCATCGGTAACTCCATATATTGCGTGTTAAAGCCTTAAAAAAGGCGCGTTTGCCCGTATATTATTAAGAAAACTTGTAAAACATTTCCCCCCCTGCACTCACCAAGAAGATAAACAACGATTCCACCCGTCGTGTGAAGTTTGATGATGTTCAGATGATGATGATGATGTGTTCCTCATCTTGTATGGAGTCCATTCCTACTCAGCATAGATCCCAATTGAGGCTTGCACACATTAATTCATTCATTCCAGCCCCAGCAGTTTGAGCATCCTATAGCCTACTGTATACAAGTGTACAGTACAATCCTCACGCACATCTTTGGTTGGCTCAGGAGAGATGCTGAAGGTACCTACCCCCCTCCCCACCGCCCCCCTTCACAACAAGGCTCCTCCCATAAGCCTGCGTGCTTGCTATTTGTGGAGAGAAGTTTGTTTAGTAGTTCTGTGCGTGTGTCCCCCCCCCCCTATAGACCAGGTCTGAATGCCTTCAGAGCTCAGATTATTGTTCACCCACTCTGTGTATGGATGGAAGATGTGGTTTAACCTTATACATATATAGTCTCTGTAAATCTCAGAGGTTACGAGCTGCTCCTCTGCTTATAGGATTATAACTTCATTATACCTGGCTTTTTTTAATATAATGAACCGAGTTGACGCAGATTCGGCGCTCTGTCTGTGTGAAGCAAGAAGACATTTTGCAACTTCATGTGCATTTGATATGTTTCTTATACATTTTTATATACATATTTTATGTCGCATCGTTTCAAAGGAATTGGAGCTTTTGATGATTGCATGATAATTGATTATTAATGGTGTGTGTATACATATGTAGGCCTACTGGACATAAACTTAAGACAATTACAATAAAATATGTTTTGGGTTATATTTCCGTTGTTGTCCATCTTCAGTATAGTTCAGTTTGGATTGTGAAGAACTGAAGATACGAGTCTCCACGGTTCCTAATTCACTCATTGAGTAGCTATATTTATTTAAGGGCAATGCAATGAGAGAAAACGCTGGCCCATAATTGGGCGAGGGCGTTGGCCATGGTGCTGAATCATATATAGAAACATTGTTCTGCGGATCACAGATAAGGCGCAAATGTATAAAAAAATAAATGTTTTAATTCAATGACATTTCTCAATAAATAATCACATAAAAAACACTGCACAGTTTCACGTCATCTTGATTTAATTATGTACATTATACACATATATACAGTTCGTTGCAAGTTCATATATTACAATTAATTATAGGCTATGCATTCCAGAACACATCATTCAAAATAAATAGACTATAGAATAACAGACAACAAAGACGTAGGTTTCAACTCAGTTCCATCTATTTTTATCTCTCTAAAAGTGTCATGTGACATATTGCATATTGTTTTTAGTTTTTATTTATTTTTTAGCAGCACGACTCTGGCAGATAATGACTATAGATTAATATTGAATGGCGAATACATTTCATTTGCTCAGTTTTTTGTTTGATTTTTGTTTTTGTTTTTGTTAAAACACATTAACACACAATCCCTGAATATGATATATGGAATCAGATTTTTGACACTACAACACATATTGATAACAACATACATTTATCTCCATAAATCCTTTCACCATACTCTCTCTTTCTCACACACACACACGCAAATGCCAACGAACGCGCGCGTGTTCTATTAGCGCAAAACGCCACAGGCTATTTGGGATGACAGTGTGTCCACGGGAGTTAGTCTCCAGAGGCAGGGAATTGAACTTGAGTCCTCTCTTGTTACACAATCCTAATCAGATTATGCAAACGCGTGGATCAAAGCGGTATAACATTAAGGGGGGTGTAGCAAGTCGCTGTATGGGCACTTTAACACTTTCATTTTCGGCTGAAAGTTTAGTTTTAGTTTTAGTTTTAGTTTTTTTGTTTTACGCATACTCTAAGTCCCCTCCCGACGACTCCTCCGAGAGGGACCTTTGCGCAAAGGTGCTCACGCCGTTCTCGTCCAGCGTCGTGCACAAGCCCTTCCGTCTCTTCTCCCTGTCCTCCATCTTCAGCGTGTCGTAGAGGCCCGTGGGGCCGTCCTCCAGCAGCATGTTGCGCTCCGAAAACGACGGCTTCATCTGCGACACGCTCTTGAGCAGCAACAGGGCCGGCGCGTAAAGCACGTTGGCTAGGCCCATGCCCAGGTTGAGCTGCACGAATCCGAGGTCGTGCACGATCTGGCCCGCCGCCACGGGGCCCAGCGCGTACGCCACGCAGTAGGAGATGTCCGCGATGGCGTACACGCTGCCGTACACGGACACGTGGCGTATGTCCACCAGGAAGGCCAGCGAGGGCAGCAGCGCCGTGTCCACCAGGGCGATGCCGAAGCAGATGCCGCACAGCGGGATCATGAGCTGGCCGAAGGTCTTGCAGGCCGGCACGGTGCACGAGCTGGCGCCGATGACCACCATGCCTATTGCGCCGTAGAACCACTGCAGGTGCGGGTACTTGGCCCCCAGTTTGACGGTGAGGTAGACCCCGAGGACGTGCGGGAAGAACGCGGGGAACCACGTCATGCCGATCTCCCACTGGCTGGAGCCCATGGTATCCTCCATCCAGTTGGCGATGGTGGGCTCCAGGAAGGCCAGCGGGATGTTGCAGGTGGTCAGTGCCCCGGCCACCACCATGATGTACGGGTCCATCATCAGCTTGTATATGGGGGTCCCCACGGGCATGTTGGCCCTCTCCTGGTTGGAGAAGGGCTTCAGCACCAGCAGGCACATCAGGCCGTCCGCCAGGCAGATGCACGCGAGCACGATGAAGGGCACCTGCTTGCCGGCGAACTCGTACAGGACGCCGCCGAACGGCGGTGCCACGAGGCTGCCGAACGAGATGAAGGCCAGCGCGATGCCCAGCGCCTTGCTCCGCTCGCCCTCCTCCGTGTACTTGTCCGCGATCAGCGCGATGCCCGCCGTGTCCGCGAACGCCGAGCCGAGTCCTTGCATGCTGCGCGCCAGGAACAGCGTCCAGTAGTTCTCGGCGAAGGCGAATATGACGGTGGAGAGGAACATGACGTTCAGGCCGATGAAGAGCGGGATTTCGTAGCCGATCCGGTCTATGAACGTGCCGCTCAGCGGGTTCACCAGGAGCTGCAGGATGGCCTTGGAGGCGAACAGCACTCCGATCTGTAGGTCGAAGTCCCCTTTGGTAACTTTGTGCACGGTGGCGTTGGAGTTGTTGTGCCGGTGCAGCGCGGCGATGTGGTCGGCCTCCAGCTGCAGCTCCACCAGGTAGTCGGGTATGATGGGCACGATGACCATATACAGCATGTTGTCCAACAGGAGCGCCACGCACACTATCACCAGGATAATCCTCCGCTGTCGGTCCGGGTTTTTGATGGCGGTGCCCAGTTGCTTAGTTCTTTCGCTCATCTGGGACAGTTTCATGGCGGCAGATTGGGCCAAATTAGAGGCTTGTTGTTGCGTCTCTGATGCGGTACCCCCCTGCTCCGGTTCCATGGTTTGTTTCTCCTCCGGTTCCATGTTTTTTTCCTTTTTTTTCTCCCCCTCGTCCCTTTTAATTCTTCTTCTCACTTGAAAATATAATCTCCCCCTCCAACTATTTTTTTCCCCCGTGTCAAATAACGCTACAAAGGGTACATCTGTTGTTTATTTCCTCGGTTCCCTCGCTTCGGCACGCGCGGGGAGCCCTATAATGAGACGACTAAACTTTCACTTGCTTTACTTCTCCCCTGCGCCGTCCGTCATTGCGCGCACCACCACCACGTATCCACTCTCGTGACTTTCTTCTTGGACGCG
Source organism: Protomyctophum bolini (assembly GCF_963924005.1). NCBI lineage: Eukaryota > Metazoa > Chordata > Actinopteri > Myctophiformes > Myctophidae > Protomyctophum > Protomyctophum bolini. The sequence goes on along the minus strand of NC_137875.1, from coordinate 14,762,077 downwards.
TTCTATCGGCGCCGTCGCCCGTCGTTGCCTCATTGTCTCATATCCTGTCATTCGGGTGACGTGTTGTGTTGGAGTGCCCCCCCAAGACACCGCTCTCTTCTCTCAGTCTGCCGGTCCCAGACAGGGTGGGTATAACATGCAGGGTCTTCTCTTCACAGCCGGGGCTGGTGCGTCTTTTCCACGGCCCGCGCGGGTCTTCAGTCACCTGTAACGAGACTGGGGAGGAGGGCTATGTCATCATTTAGTCTAGAGCCGTTTCTGTTGGAAAGGAATAGGCTACACACACTGCAGTTTGTTGACTCCCAAGGTGCCCCCCCCCCATCCCCACCTCCCCATCCCCACCTCCCCCCCAATATTCTTACGAGGGGCTGTCTGTGACGCACAGCCCTGCTGTTCTCTTCCCACCCGTCTTTTATGCTAATTAAATCTGCTATCCATCCAGAAGCCCCACTATGGTGTATCTATCCCGTCCGCGGCCAACTGCTTCAAGTGGTAATAAAACAAAAACAAATCAATATATGGATTCGGTTTATTTAAATGTTGCAGTTGTTAAGGTGCTACATTATATATTGTTTGTTTGTTTTCGCTTTTAGTTGAATGTGTGGGTTTTATTATGTTTGGTTTACGCACTGCCTGGCCATGAGCGCAACACTACAACATTTTACGCACAGGCAGCGCAATTAACCCAAAGCGCACTATGCATGGATCTGTCCACTTTCAGCACCACGCTGGAGTGGACAGCTCCACCAGATAGGCTACTGTACGACAGTATGCAGCTTGACTGACGGTATGGAAAGTATAACACCACACTGTCTGAAACAGTATAGTTGTCAACAATAATGTATATCTTGATAATGAAACCAAATGGAGCTTTAAGGTTTCATTTTACACTCTCAATAGTTAGATCTAATAAGGGTCCACTTGGTTACCTACTCTAACAATACACTTGAGAAACAAGCCCAAATAATCAACAACAAATTATTTTTGTCAAATACATTTTTATTAACAGGTTATAAAATTGGCACAGTATACTTTTACTTTTACAATGTGGTCTTTATCCAGGGAGCTGTTTACAATTGTCTTCTAAGAACACATTTCAAGTATACACAAGTGCTTACTTATAGTTAATTAAACAGAGGACTGGAGTCAATTTGGTTATATTATTTTTAACACTAATTTGAAGCTGTCGAAATCTGATGTCATGGTCACGCACACCTTTTGGTAACGCCCACTTTTGGCCACACCCACAAAAAGGACCCCCTCCCCCTCATGTAATTTGCCAGGCAGGCTCCACCACTGTGTCAGCCAACTTCTAGTGTTTTGTTTCTCTTCATAATAAATGTTCTATATCTATAATCTTAGCTTCTGTCCTCCTGTCCATAACTTTGCAGTTTCCTACTAAAATCATGGAGAACAGTTCAATACAACTATCAATTCAACTCAGATTCTCTAAACTTTGATTTATCATCGATCTGTCACCAAGATGTTTTCCTCCTTCCACCATGCCCATGCAGAGCTCCTGCAGTGCTACTCATCATGCCACCGAGGGTCTGTTATATACGACACGGTTTCAATGCTTTTGAGGAGGGAGTGCACTTCCATCTTGAGAATGTGACACGGTCTTTTGGATGCTTGTGCGGACAGTGCATGCGGTTGTGTGATACTACTGCCACCTTTTGGTGCCGACTCGGCACTGCCGAGTATGAATGAGATATTCCAGGCATTCTAGTGGTATAAACTTTACTAAACTGTAAAAGGAGCATATCCACGGTTCCCCAAGCCGTGCATGCCTATTCCCACTATAGGCTGAGGAAGAAATGCCACTTGACAGGCTGAAAACATCAGGTAAGTGATGACACCCGGTTGAACATGGGTAAAGTAGCCTTTGTAACTGTTGCCACTATGATTAATATAATTTGTTTATTTCTCTAAGACAAAGTTCATAAGAAGGCTAAAATAAGTTAATGATTGTTTATTATTTTCTAAAATTAGGCCTACAAGTGCATAATTAAGAAGTTCATAGTTTAAGTCACATTCATGTTAAAACATTATTTCATGTATGTTTTGTGTCAAGTTTTATTTTGAAGAGTCAAAGTCATGTGTGTCTCGTTTGGTCTGCAGCGTCTGCTCTCATGTCAATTGTTTACACGGGACTTTTGTATAAGCAATCAAGGTCCAGCAGCTCCGTGTACACTGGTCACAAAGAGACTGCCATAAGAAGTATCACAAGAGACGCTAAAGTTTATAAGTAAAGGTTATAAGGACCTGAAGACTGAAGAGATTCCCTCTTTGTTTTGCACGCAGCCAACGAGGTATTTGTTTGTTTTATGTCTGTATTTTACTTATGTGAAATGTTTGCATCTACATGCTGTGCTGTGCCATCTTGTGTTAATTGTAACATCCTTGTTTTATTGTTTAGTTTTCACGGTGGGTTTGGAGTAGCCCAATCTAAAAATTTGGGCTAGGTTTGGAGGATTTGAAGACACCTTCAAATAAATCAGTAGAGGAAGCCACTTGTGTCTGTCACCTATAGCCTATATACTCTTATAACACGTTAGTTATTATTTATTGTTGTTTATTTGGATCCCCATTCGCTACTACCTTAGTAGAAGCTACTCTTCCTGGGGTCCTAGTTGTACTTCATGGACTTTAGGATAATTTACACTGTTGAATTTATGACCAGATCTAAAGTCATGGGCAGGTCAGCACTGACATCTAGTGGCGACTGACTGAACGCCCTTCACCTGCACAGCCACAGTGTAATTCCGAGCAATATACATATTTTGTAAAAGGTGTCAAAAAGCCATTTACTTTATATGCGGTAAAGTTTATCTCTGGGGAAAGGATTATTTGTAAGAAAGCATACCTGTAGGCCTAAGTCTACTCAATGAGGGTTTTTTTCCCTCCACGATTTACACAAAATGATCGATTTTCAATCTTAAAAAACAAAACGGCCGGGTTCCTTAAGGTCAAAGCTCTATATTGTGATACTAATCATTGATAGAGTGTTGTCGTTCAGTCACAGAGCTCTCTCTGTCTCTCCAGCTCTTTAATAAGCAGTGTAGTGGCTAATTCACACCATGAACAATAAAAACTTAAAAAGGCACCGGGCAGCGAATCTTACGCAGTGGTATAGGTAATGAGGCCATTGTCCAGTCAGGCAGCAACATTTGATGGTGTTTTATTTTGCCTTAAAAAGCCATTTAAGCAATCTATGTAATCTAAGTATTGAATAAGTAAAATAACTATTCCAATCAATTACCCATGCTTGAATTATGAAGAAAGGTGTGCTTATAGGTCTCTACACAATAATGGCTCAGAAGTTGATTATATATTTGTTGTGACAATGTGTGTGTGTGGAAATATAAGGGCTCCACATATTCAATTCATGATAACAACCACAAAGCGTCTTATATGTGTCTTATGTGGTTATGATGCCAAACTGTGAAGTAGAGATGCACAGCAAGTTAAAAAAAAATCACACCAGCTTCGCACACCCATTTGATTCTATAGCTATGGCCCTGGCTCATGTTGTCACACTATAATTGTGTTTCTGATTGTATCTCTACAGTTACAAGACTTACAAACACATGTTACGCTCGTATTAAAGCTTAGAATGGTGAGCAGTTTTCTATAGCCTGTTGGTTCTCAGCACACACTTCCAAAATGGGGATATATACAAGCCTTATTTTAAATTTCTTAGATGTGTGTGCAATATACTGCATTAAAAGGCCATTTAATCATATATGGAAGTTTTGTGGAAGTAAAATAACCATTCCAATCAATTCCCCATATTTGAGTTATGCAGAAAAGTGGTTTCATTGGTTTCTGCACAAAGTAAGGTTGAAAAGTTGATCATATATTTGTTGTTACAATTTGTGTGTGACAATATACGGGTGCATGCAATGGTTACCCCCCCCCCCCCCCCTGAGCTCACCTTGGAAAGCATGAGTGTCTATTTCAAACAAAGTGTTTTTTGACTGGGGGGGGGGGGGTCATATTTTGACAGCAGAAATTGCCTGTCATAATTAGACCCCCCAGTAGTAGGATGTATTAGGATGTTGATATTCATTCATCAGCCAACACTCCACTGACAGGTAGTTTCCCCCCACCCCCCCCCCCCCCCCCCCCCCCCCAGAGAGGACGTATAGGGCCATAGTTCTATACTCCTCCCAGCCAACACTCCCCACTACCCCCCCCCCCCCCCCCCCTTTTAATTTACATCAAAAGGGCATGTGAGCTCAAACCCACAATTCAACATTTTGGTTTTAAGATGTTGATATTCATTTTGTATTCATCCTTAGGACCCCGAAATCACACCTTGGAAAGCATGAGTTTCTGTTTCAAACAAAGTGGACAGCTAGTCAAAAATTCAAACAAGAATTTACCCACTCATGGACTAGGAGGGATAATCATAACATTGAACCTGAAAATGAATAATCTTTTTTATAAAGAACTGGAGAGAGACTCATAGGCTATAGCAATGACTGTCAGACTACAGTACAGTAGAGCAATTTAACACAAATTTGAACCAAAGAAAATCACTTACCCTATAGAATGGTGAATGGTGCATTTATATAATGCCTTATCCAAGGCGCTTTACATAGATTGTGCATTACATTCAATTCACCCATTCAGACACACATTCATATACACTGATGGCACCATGCAAGGCACCAGCCAGCACATCAGGAGCAATTAGGGGTTCAGTGTCTTGCTCAAGGACACTTCGACGGCAACTCCGGGGGAGCCCTGGTTCGAGCTGGCAGCCTTGCGGTTCCCATCCAGCCACTCTACCCCTGAGCCACCGCTGCCACCGCCGCACCCTATCTTTAATTATGCAGTAGAGATCCACACGACTTTTATTACTTTATGAGCTCATTATTACATTATGATGAGTTTGTATTATACATTTAAATGATTACATTAGAGCCGTTATTACATTATACAACCTCCTGTTGGATTGTTTCATGTCCTACTTTGACCAGTAGATGTCCTCATATAGCCACGATTGATGGATCTTACTCAACCCATTCTGGGCGGTACCCCCTTTTGGTGTTTTATGCAATATGTTTAGCTATTGAAATAGCTAAATTGAAATTGTGATGTCACTAAAGTGGTGTATTTCGATTGGGCCTTTTGACTCAAAGGCTTTCAGCAGTGCAACTGTAGTGTGTTGGGGTCCCTGGTGGCAACATCCAGACCCCCAGGGACGCGCCCATGGGGCTGGCCTGGTTCCGGCGAGCTTTCCCACATCCAAAATGGTTGAGAAATGACAGAGTTACCGTGTGGGGCTCCCCGGAACATCCAGACCCCCAGGAACATGGCCACGTGGCCGGCCCAGTTCCGGCAAGCCTTCCCGTGTCCGAAACGGTCGAGAAATGACAGAGTTAACGTGTTGCAGCTTTCCGTGCTCATCCCTGCTAGAATGTGTAGACATACATACATACATACATACATACATAGGGAACACTTCAATCAGGCCACACACACACTCTTTACAGTCCTCCGAAGGAGAGGTTATAGTAAAAGACTTTTACGTACCATCAGGAGCAATGCCCTGGCCTCTCTCTCCCCCACCCAGTCACTCTCCACCAACACTCTGCCTCCTACCCCTAACCCTCTCATCCCCAATTCTAACCCTAACCTCAATCCCAGCTTTCTTCCCCAGCCACCTCAGAGCATGCACCCGGATCAGAGGCCCCTCTCTAGCGCAGGGACAGGGACGGACCTGGACGGGGCCCACACATTACCCTCTCCTCTATGTCTTCCCTCCTCCAACTCTTCTTCTCTCACCATCCAGGCCATCGGCTCCTCTACAATTAAAACATTACTCCCATTCATAACCACATTTTCACATACACTCCAACCACTTCACCACAAATTTAAACAAAACTTCACCACTACACAACAATCCTACCCCCCATTACAAGCACATCAAGTCATTTCAGCACTTAGAAGGAACAGGAACCTGGGAGACCTCCTTGTGCATTCCAAATTTTCCACTTTACCTCCCAAGCCCCCACAGCCACATACACTCCATTTCAAACCCCGCAAATTCATCAACAACCCCCATAGTCACACTTCCTCCCCCATTACGGACCCTCTGTCTCTGACCACACCCAATATAGTCTACATCATCACCTGCACACAATGTCATAAACACTACATAGGAGAAACCGGACACACACTAGAAACACGACTCAAACAACACTTATATCACATCAAACGAGCAGACATACACACAACCCTATACACACACTTTCAATCCCATTCTATCGCTAACCTCATCATTTCAGGTCTGGAATGTGGAGTCTGATGGACCAGTGGACAGCGGAAACTCATGGAGCACAGATGGATTAAAAAATTACTAACTGTAACACCCACTGGTCTTAATGAAAGAAGTTGATTTTTATCTCTTTCTGTTCTTTTATCTGTCCCATCAATAAATGGTTTCCAGGCCTTGCTGTGAACTTTTACTCCTTTATGGTTTTAGGTGGTTTTATTACTGTCTATTTTTATATCCATTTTACCCTTGGGTTTTAGAAGACATTTCGGACATTGGTTTAGGTATGCGGTCTAGCTTAACTTGGACTCAGGGGGGTGGACGCCTCTGCCTTGCATAGTCCCCAGTGAATAGGCATTTTGCCCTTCACTGGTAACCTTATTTTGGATTTGTTTTAAATATTTGAAGGTTTTATGGGCTGGGCTTTTTACCAAAAAGCCCCCCCTTTTAAAATACTACACACATACATACATACCCACCTACATACATACATTTCAGACGTTTTAGCAGTTTTTAAGGACCCACTTTTAGGCCAGTGCACCAGAGCAAGCTTTTGCCTTTTTTTAAACCCCACCCATTTTAACCAAATACATACATACATACATACATACATACATAGCTGCGAGTATAGTTTAATGAATTGAAACAAAGCAGCTTTCTAAAGAGCAGTGATGCAAAAAAATCCACATTAATCCAGATTATAGTGGAATCACTAATCCTTTCAAAATACGGCTTCTTCCATTCAAGGTATGTGTATAATTTAATAGTCACCGTATGCAAAAAATATGGCTTTGAAATGTGTCCTCATTGTTGTTACAACTTTATTTGTTGCAGACTACACTGTACGTGGTGTGGTGACCAAAGCAGGTTCAATTCACCGAAAAGCGTCTTCTCAGCTCTGGTCAGTAAAGACTACATCATTGTGCGTGCGTGTGTGTGTGTGGTTCGTACATATGCATGTGCGTTAGGTCTCTCAGAGGGGTGGGGGTTACTTAATCTGCTTCACATCTGACACAGAGGATCATTAAATGGAGTGAAAGTAAGAATAGAAAGTGTGGCAGAGGCTGAACGCCTGGCTGACATTTCACCGCCTTTCTTCCCTGCTCCCTGGCTGAGGCCATTTGTGACCACATTTGATTGAGAGCCTGAATGCCATCGTGCAACCTCCAGCATTTCACCAGAGGAAAAACTGAATTGATTTATATTTTATCCAGAATCAGTTAATAGCACAGCAGGCAGACTCTTCACATACTAGAGCATGTCTGAAATAAATATCAGAGCTGAAATCGACATATAATACATATAATATGAAATAAATGCTTAAACATGTTGCTAGGTATAATGTTAGAGTCCACAGAAGTGAACCTTTCAAGCCTGTTTTCTCAAAATCTAAAATCGTCTCATATACTCATTATGGTCCAAAAATAAACAAGATGTCTCTGCGTTGTTGTCAGGGAGTCTGCTTCTAGCGAAAATTTAACTAGTTCAGTAGCAGTAACAATCGCGTTTTCTCTCAGTCAGTTCATTCTTAATATCCATATGAGTGTAATGGCCGGGATGATATGTTTATTTTTCAAACACCGTTCTTATATGAGGATTACAATGCAAATAATGTCTCCATGGCACCGCTCACTTCACTTTATAGTGTAATGTTTCGTTTTTTTGCGCGCTCTTTTGCGTTTTGTAGTATTCCATGAGAGTGAGAGCAAAGGGAAGAGATTGTTTGTTTGTACGTCCCCGAGGGGTCCATAGACTTGTTTGCACGTCCCCGGGGGGTCCATAGACTTGTTTGTACGGTGGCAGCCAGTAATATGGACTTTTTAATCCATTCTGGCTTGTTTCTTGTATGAAATAAAATGAGTTACAGAATGTTTACAGAATGTATTTATATCGGCCACATGACGTCTTACATAGTTATTAAGTGCCCTAAAAATATATTAAAGTCCATTCCCCACTCACTGTGCTATAAGGGGCACTTGATTATGGTGTCACTAATCGCATTCATGTGACTGTATTGATTGTCAAAAGAGGGATTTGTAAAAGTATGTGCAAAAAAAAGAAGTTGCCCCTTATTCCTGTTCCAGCTCAGCAGCATTGATGGTGGTCTCGTTAGTATGTCATTATATTCTGCTGTGCGTTTGAGCACATTCTTCACTGGCTTGAGCACATTAATTAATGCAAACTAAGCCTGGTTTATAAAACCTACTGAATGTGTTCATTATAACCACGGCTATGTGTGGTATTGTTTCTAGGGCTAGTACACAATTTATGATGGCTCAAAGTCCAAGGGCCGCAAGCAAAACATTTCAGTATTATTTTGAAATGTTTATCAATTTATTTTGTAACAGACTCTACGACTTAATGCGATATAATGAATTGATGTTATGGCCGATAACCGATGTTACAGATGTCGATATGACCTCATTCTGAATTAAAGAAAAGTATAATAATTTTGTCCATTCTAAAAAATACATGCGACAGGGTGTCTGCACTGCAGGCTTAAGCAAATCAGATTTAACTTTAATATTATTTAATATTGTGAGCTTGCCATATTTCTATATATCTATAAGGCCAAACCTCAATGAACAAGGACATTGTGATTAATGATGATGAAGTTACAAAACGAGGCTTCGTTCACAAAATGTGAAGAAAACATATCGAACAGATTATCACAGGTGAATAAATAAGTAAGTGGTTAATACTCAGCTGACATCAGGCCATATTGCTTTATCTTGGAACAAACAATACAACACCTTGTTGTATTGGAACTACATGTTTTCAGATGGGGGTCAGTGGCCAGTGGGGGAACTTGACAAGAAAATGTTTGAGAATCACTGACATATCCACACTTTTCCTGGGATGTGTGTGCTCCAGTTCCTGTTGATTTCATTGGATATCATCTGACCAGTTTCATTGGATCAAATTGACAGGAACTGGAGCACACACAGCCCAGGAAAAGTGTGGTATGGGCTTTTCAGAAAACTGTCAGGATTTATAAGACATTTGTAGAATCGTCGTCAGGTCTAAATGGGTTAAGTGGTATATAAATAGAGGAATGGGAGCGCTGCAGGGATCTGTTAGTGGCTCTTAGATGGGTGCTCTTTGGTGATACAGGTAAAACCATATAGACAAAAGGTATCCTTCCTCCAAGTTGTACTGCTTGTCAAAGTGGGAATTGCAGACTTGAAAAGAAAATAATCCAAGGCACTCCGTCTTTGGTGAAAAATTAAATAGTTTATTTGATGATGAGCAAGGCAAATAAATAACAGGACCTATGCGTTTCGACCAAAAGGTCTTCTTCTGGGTCTATCTGCCAGCTTGGCTGATTAGTCACCCTTAAATACAACAAGGGTTAAGTAGTACCCAGGGGGGTACCCAGCGGGTTGAGTAGTACCCAGGATTTCCCCGGTTTCCTTCTGACTTTCTTTTTGTGCCATCGAGCTAGAAGAGCCTGCCTCCTTGCTCAGGGGATACATTTAATCTTGAGCATCAGGTCAAAATCCACGTCAGATCCTGGGTATAGACATGACCTTTGGCACAATCTAAATGTCTCAGTAGAAGAGCAGGGAGACAAAACACAATCACCCCAATTGTAGGAGTTATATTGTATTAACATTACTCTACCACACAGATTGGACAAATGTACATTTTATTCATTAAAAAAAATTACATAGTGAGGCTTTAAGAAAGTATTTATGAAAAATCTCTGAGGTATTCCTGTGAGGTAACATCATGTTGATGTAATGCACATTCAGTGTAAACATATAATTAATCACTTAAACCGTAAGTTGACCGGGGTTGCCCAGGGGTCAGTACTTGGCCCCTCATCTACACTACATCTCTTTAAACTAACATAATAGAGACGCTGGGGTTCATGTTGTTAAGAGGCAAGTACGGTGCTGTCAAAAAACGACCTAGGTCTCATATAAGGTCTAAAAGCAGTTTCATAGCTGTTACACTTTGCTCCAATTAAACGTCAGACCAAATCTTTCAGTGGATTATGAAGTTATAACTTAACAGATCAGCCAAGTACGTGTCTTTCCAACGGAAAGAAGTAAATATTCTCCTTTTTTTTTTTTTACCAATTCACCTCCTCCCTTCACGCAGTAATCTCCCTGACCTGGAATTACAGCAGTGTGCGTTATGAAAGCACCTCTTGTCTTGAGGATTATACATTTTTCCACAGTTCAGCTTGGACCTTTGGTTAGACAGGATATGTATTGTCACACAATGAACAGTGACTCTGTGGACTATACACATTATTGGCTTTAGTGATTTCTACGGTATTTACTTTATATGCTTCATTATCTATGTTTAAGAATGTTTGAATAATGCAAAAAAATAGTGTATATTCTTAAATAATTGCCCCTTGTGTAAATATTTGTATTCTGTCTCAGCCTTGAAACTGAGTAATTTTTCGACTCTTGTATAATTTTCTCTTCAATAAATAATGCTAAACTGGTGTCAACAGGAAATAACAGTTATAACAAAGACATCATACACCAATACCCACATTGACCATAGAAGTTCACTTACAGATATTTAGACACTGTACAAGTCCCACTTTTTACAGAGTGCACAGTGCAGAGTGAACTACCGTCTGCAACACTGCCTAGTAACGACCACACCACAAAAGGAATTGTTTTCTTCTTGAAAACCTAAAGGACCTTCTTGAAAACTTAAACGGACCATACCGGTAGTCAGTCAATGGGCATGTTTAGCCCATTGACTGAGTATAATTCACATAACTGCTGCTGAGCATTTTGTCGTTTTTAGATTCCATTAATGTCAGTACGATATATGAAAGATTAGCTTAAGCTAATGTAGAAAATGGATGTTCAAAATGGATGCCGGGGTTAATGTGGTTAAAATGGCCTAAACGCTGTATGTAAATACCACACCCAACATTTCACTGCGTGATACATAAAACGGAATGGTCTTTTAAATGTGCAAATGAGGAAGGTTTGAGCAGTAGTCATGAATACAAAAATATACCCCAAAAAAAGCACAAAGGTTACAGAATACAACACACGTACACACACACAAACAGAAACATGTAGGTATACCTTCTATAAACCACCAGGACAGAGTGTGTGAGTGTGTGTGTGTGTGTGTGTGTGTGTGTGTGTGTGTGTGTGTGTGTGTGTGTGTGTGTGTGTGTGTGTGTGTGTGTGTGTGTGTGTGTGTGTTTAATGATTGCAAGTTCAGTTTATTTTGGGCTTGTTCTCAGTTTGAGGCGCGTTCATCTTCTCGCCGGTGAGCAGCTGCCAGATGCCTCCTCTGTAGTTCTCGTTTCCCAGGGAGTACAGGAACATGTTGAAGGTGGGCGACGTCTTTGCCAGGATGGGAGCGATCTGCAGAGACGGGTTGCATCATGCACCACAACGTCGTCAACGATTCAAATAACATTAATAAGAGCAGATTCACTCTACTAGTGTAGATTGTCCGCCTGGGAAAAGCCGGAAAAGTTCTCAGTCCTCGGTTACCCCTGGGTCAGTGTCGTTGAGCAAGACGCTGAACCCCTAACTGCGTCTGATGAGCACGTTATGGTGCTGTGTGTGTGTGACTATATATTGGTATGAATGCACCATTTACATAAAGGAAAATTCAGTCAGCATATGGAAAAGCTCACAGCAGCTGTAAATGATAAATGTGTGGTGAATGCCTTGGGGATTCATGTTTTTTTTTTTAAACGTTGGTTTTGCAAGAGGCCGTCAGAGAGAGAGAGAGAGAGAGAGAGAGAGAGAGTCTGTCTGGAGCTAATCTGAAACCGATCAACACCACACTTTCTATGTACGCACTCATTTCTTGTTAGATATGTATTTAACTTTAATTTGATAACAAAGTCAATGGGGATGTGATTGTACATTCTTTCCTAGTTTTTAAACATTCAACGTGGAACGTGTGTCAGCATGCACGTAGTCTCGCGTTGCCAGACTGTTGCATCTCACAACTTTCAAATGCTTCCATCATACAGTCTGGAGCAACGGAAGCTCTAAAATATAAAGCGGAAGTGGAGATTCCTCCCCACTTCCGTTTCGTCTTTACAGTCTCGCACATTCATCCTAATATGAATAGAAATAACCGAAGCATATATAGTTTGCTGCTTTGCAGAAATAGAAATAAAAAATGAGGTCCAAAGAAAATATAGAAATGGCAGCTTCCTTACTCCAGACTCTATGTAGCATGTGGAGATTATGGAATAGTTGTCTGGCTACGTGAGACTAGCATGCATGTAGGCTCCATGTTCTACTTCAGCGGTGCTCTAACATTTTATTTTCACAGACTTCCAAAACTCTGAGAGCGTACAAATGGACGAGTACATTTGGTTCCATTTGTACACTCAAAGTGGGATCCCCGGACCCCACTTTGAGAACCACTGTTCTGCTTTGTATACACGCTTGCTTTGACTCACCATCCTTATTTTGGGGGAGACTAGGTTGGCGTTCTCGATGGCAGCATAGAAGGCCAGCACTCCGTAGGGACCCCAACAGAACAGCATGGTCTTGAAAGGAGCGCCAGCATTGAACTACAGAGGGCGGGAGAGAGAAAGAGATAGTAAATAATATATTTTCAGTAACTTAAAATTGTTCTCAAGCTGCAAGTAGGATGTCAGCTCTTGAACTGACAGGTGTACAAATTCCAATAGCGGCGAGAGCAAGTTATTACAAGTGGAATAACTAATCTATCTACTAATAATAGATAATAACTAATAATCTAATCTAATATCCTTTATTATAGTCTACTCAGCATCTACTGTACTTACCCTATAATACCGTATAATTCTATTTTTTCACCCGGTGCCAATTGCCTAAGCTGTAACCCTGGGCGCTACTCTCCCTCTGCCAACCTGGGGAGAGCCCCGAACTGAGCTCATGCTTCCTTCAATTTCACCCTTTCACCCACTTTTCTTTTTGGGTGGCTGGCTGGGTGGGTGAGCACGAAAACAGCATGGTTGTTATTCACCACCTGTGCGCAACCTAACACACACACACAAACACACACGCACATATTAACTGTATATATGGTGATTTCGGGTGTGCCAGTACAGTACAGTGACAGTACAGTAGAGGGTACAGTAGAGGGACACCTACATGGTAACTCTGTCATTTCTCAACCGTTTTGGACATGGGGCGGCTCACTGGAATTGGGCCGGCACCCTGGGTGCATTCCTGTAGTTCTGGAACTTCTGCTTGATTTGATTGGTTCAGAAACTTCAGAGCCAGCTTTTCAAGCTGAAACTTCAAAATATAATGCTCACCATTTCCGTTTCCCTACACCTTTAATGGCCACTGTATAGTCATTCTTACCCTGGGGTTTCCGGTCTTCTGGAATCTCCGGCCGATGGCCTGGTAGGAGGTCATGACGACTAACATGGGGATGACACTGTTGCAGATGGACATGGGGATCAGGTACGACACGTAGTTCCTGTTGAGGACACAAACACACCACGGTTAAGGTTGTGTAACGGTTACTATAATAATAGTCTTGTGAGCCAGACTGTTGCCTCCCAATTTTTTCAAATGATTCCATCATACGGTCTGGAGCACGGAAGCTCTGAAAATGATCGAGGGATACAACAGCTTCTGTCTCAGACGGTCAGGGTGACCAGGTGCCCCTCTTTGTGTGAGACAGTCCCTCATTTCCAATATTTTTCAGGCGTCCCACAAATTGAGACCCTGTCCCACATTGTGACATGGCAGGCATCAGTGTTCAAATGCCCCAGTAGGTATAGTCCCCTAGTTGGTTTTCAGTTGTAAATCTATTTTCCTGCAAGATGTGTTTTAAGCATGTTAAAATAACATGAGAAATATTCCCTAGGCCACAGTATCAAGTCGGCCAGTCCACCCATGACCAAAACTGGCATTTAAAAGAATTGTGACACGCCAGAGGGGTTTCATAACAAAAATGATAGGCAATATTAGGCTTATGGTTGAATATGACATCAAGGCATTTAATAGCAACTCTACCAGACCTTGTGGTTAGAGTGTCCGCCCTGAAACTCGAAGGTCGGGTTTCGATCCCCGGCCGGATCATACCAAAGACTGTAAAAATGGGACCCAATGCCTCCATGCTTGCCACTCGGCATCAATGGGTTGGATTGGGGTGGTCAAATTAGGGTAGAATTAACAGCACACATGCAGCAAGACACAGATAAAGAATGCATGTTCTACGATTAAGAGCTTGTGACACTGCCACATAAATGTGTGAAGAAATGTATATCCTGTCCTGGTATGAACATATATATATTCTTTCATAGTGGAAGTTTTTTAACTAAAATCTTTGCTTCTGGGTTAGTGTGTGTGCTGCATTTGAATCTTGCATCCCCTCTACTGTCTCTCTCCACTGTACCTGTCTTTAAAATGTAATCTGGGTGATTAATAATTGTCTATTTCTTGCCAGCGGTGACATTGCAGTTTTCCTTTTTAAAACATCCTCTTGTTTTTCTTCTTTTCAGGTGCCCTTCATAGTGAACACGCTGTGGGATGCTCTGCTGGAGTTGGACGACCTCACAGCCTCCACCAACAGCACCATGACCCTGCTATCTTCACTGCTCACCTACCCACTGGTTGACAGACAATGAAACATAACATACTTGGAACTGGGTGATAACAAGGGAATATCTTGGTTATATGGTTTAACCCCAAAATGTAGTGTACAGGGAAAAAAAATGTTTTGTGTAGTTGAATATGGTCATTCATTTTCTGTTGCCAAGGTTTGCTCATAGGGGGAGCTGTGGGGAAAAGGAATGTTAGCAATAGCTCCAGGAAGTGAGGCATCAGGAACAGCTATAAAGGTACAGGAAGTGAGGCAACCTGGGGTTCCATTTTATGTATCAAATGTTTGATGGTGGTTTGTCAAAGAGACTCTTTTAAGGCCAATACTAAACCAGAATCAGGAATTGATAAACCACAGAGTAGTGGGTCTGGAAAACGTTGAGATCTGAAGAAGAACATTTCAAGGAACATTTCTGAGCGTTTGGAATAAGGTGAACTAACCTGCTGTGGCCTCCTGACTTGAAGATTGGGTGAGGAATATAATTGTTTCCCTTTTTGAGCAATGCATTGCCTTTTTATTTGATGACTTTATAGATTAGCTAACTTGCAGAAGCGCCGCGCCTTAAGCTTACAGATCGGGTGTTTTCGCTGCGTGGAGTATAAATCGCTCTGAAGCCGGAAGGTGGTGTGTGAGGGGAAAAAAAGAGAGAATGATAGAAAGAGGTGGCACGATGGCTGTCCTCATCGAGAGTGTCATTAAATCATCAGCTAATAGCGTTAGCATCAATTCAGCTGCTTGGTGCCGAGGAGATCCTGTCAGATTTATGGGGATGACATGTGAGAATTAGAAAACAGGAGACAGAGACACCCCGGGAGCCCAAGCTAGGGCTCTTTGGTTCACCTCTAAGTTGTGCACGCCGAGAGCATCGGTGTCATCTTGTTTAGCGGGGAGTTGATTGTTCACATATTTTAATGCTTTAATTACACCTCAACAGCTGTGCACAGTGATTTAAGTTTATGGATGTGAATGCTCTTAATTATGAAGCAAAATGGATAGAGTCATTTCTGACTGGCGGATGCAGACAATTAAATTTATTTAAGATATAAAGAGACATGTTATTAATATTGAGTCAGTGATAGCAGTGGAATCTAAGTGTGTGTGTGTGTGTGTGTGTGTGATATCTTCATATATAGAGACGGCCATATATGGTGGTGCGACGTGTCACAAGGCGTGACGGCCAGATGGCCATATATGGTGGCGTAACGAGTCACTGACGGACTGGCGGGTTTTGCAGGTTTTCATAGTAATCAACAAAACATACATTAACAACTTTTGAAAAAGGAAGATCTACAAGCTCACAATGCATCGAGATCACCATGAATGAACCAATATCGTCCATGTATCGTATCATTAACCACGACGTATTGTATCGCTGTTAACACCCCTATTGAGAATCACTTCAAATGTCATTGGTGTGTATCAATTTGGTTTTCCTTGACGTGAATACGTATTTTTTTAATGTTTAATGCATTTATTTTATATTTTTGAGTGGTGCAACCACTCCAAGGAACAGCAATGTCCGTGTTCACCTATGTGGCCATGAGCACCAGTATATGACTATGAGTACCAGTAGGGGTGCTGTTGTGCCAGAAACAGAGAGAGAGAGATAGTATTAGTGCTGCACTGTTGCCTGCTAATGAGAGAGAGAGAGGGGAGAGAGGGGAGTTGCACCACTCGGTTCACTTCTTTTTATAGAGGGACAGACAGTAGGCTGACAGGAAATGGGGAGAGAGATGGGGGGGTGACATGCTGTAAGGGCCGTCGGGAGTCGAACCCGCGGCACACTGCCAGACGTGGGCCACGGCCCAGTCCACCGCTGTAGATATGATATGATTACCTGTCTCCCTTGCTGATATCCAGAGTGCAGCAGGTCCTGAGAGGCTCATAGTCATACTCTCCCCAGCCAATGACGGGCATGGCAGCCCAGAATGCAGTGAACATCCAGATGAACGCAGTCAGAGTGATGGCACTGCTCCACTGCAACTTTGTTCCTGAGGAACACACACACGTTATCCACTTTAATACCTCACAGAATCCACGTTTCAATATAAAGCTCATCACACACACCAATGATTTGCCATGCAACCATTATCCCCAATTAAATAAATGGTGCATTTATATAGCGCCTTTATCCAAGGCGCTTTACATAGATTGTGCATTACATTCAACCATTCACACACACATTCATGCACAGATGGCCGCGGAAACCATGCAGGGCACCAACCAGCACATCAGGAGAAATTAGGGGTTCAGTGTCTTGCTCAAGGACACTTCGACACTATAACTCTGGGGGAGCCCGGGTTCGAGCTGGCAACCTTGCGGTTGCCATCCCGCCATTCTACTCCTGAGCCACCGCCGCCCCCAATGGTAGTTGCAAGGAGTTGCATTGGTGTGACATGTCCTTTAAGCTGTTTTGTAGCAAGGAGTTGCATTGGTGCGGTTTGGGCCTTACATTGGTGCGGCCGGTACGTTGACCTTAAAACTGTTGTGTTGAGTTGCGACTAGTTGCATTTGTGCAGTTTGGCCTTTACTACATTGCAAGTGTATGTGATATTTTTGGGTTTGAAAGCGTGTCTGTGGTTTTATAAACATTTAACCAATGAAATGCAGTAACAAGACAGAGCTTGTGGCTAACTGTTAACTACATTTGGATCCATTATTTGGAACACAGCTTTTTTGGGGGGCAATTTCGTTGAATTTTTCGGAATGTGAATTTGGAGGCCTTGTGGTCGCTGCAATGACACCACTTCTCACTTTCCTTCTACCACATTTACAATAACAAACCCTACTATAAACAGTAGAAATGGTCTCCTTTTTTCACCCTGGCAGCACAACAAGCGTCTGTGTTTTCAGAGTGTAAATGGGTTCATTCCTCAGTCCTCCTGGCAGGCTCTAGTGAATTTCATCACCATTTGTTTCTCTGCTCATAATCATTAACCTCGTAAACCCTGCATGGCCTCTGCATGTCATACCAGGCCAATGGGTCAGGAGCCCAGAAAATTGCTTATTTACAAATTACAATCTCACAAAGTATGTGCAGTAGGGTTCAAGGGAACTTACTGTATATCACAGTGTGATAAACACAGTCACTGAAAGCATGTTGAGTAGTATTGAGCTAGCCTGGCTAATAAGCCAGACTAATATCACACAACACTGTAGCAGGCAATTGTTTTTTGCCAACGGCTGATTCGGTCTGGCTAGTATTGAGCTACTGCTTGTAGACCGGTCAGAGGTTAAGTGTGTTGATTAGATACAGTATCTGCCTGCCTGCCAGCCAGTGTTCATTTTGTTGACTAAGACTAAGTCGACTAATGTTTTTCAGAATAGTAAATGGGAGTAAGACTAAATGATGTGTTATTCAAAAGACTAACTTTTACTAAGTGTTATTAAAAACAATAACTTTATTAGGATAACGAAACTAAGATAGGCGAGTACGAAAGAGATAATGGCACTAAAACAATTGTGAATAAGTGGGTTTTCAGGGCGGTTTTGAAGGTAGGGAGGGAGGGGGGCATCTCTGATGAAAATAAAATGAGCCAGTACAAATTGAACAAGATATAACCATGAGATCATGGTGAATCAAATAAAAGGTTGTTTACAGGAATGCTTTCTGGAACATGTACATTTAAAAGATAGAATGGAGTCAGTGTGGCGAATGGCCTCGGGTACAGCATTCCAGAGTGGTTAGACTTAGACACAATAATGTGTTGACTCGGTAGACTGTGTGTGTGTTTGTTGCTGTTATAACCATTGCCATTGTTGGATAGGATACATAACCCCGGGCTGCAGGATATAGTTTAAGCCAGTGGTTCCCTCTCACTCAAGACCCAATTACCCAAACTAGTAAAACAAATAGCAGATCTACAAGCTCACAACGCGTCGCTTCGCGCCACATTGTGTAATGTAGATCAGCTATTTTCACTACTTCTTAAACATGTTTTCTTTATGCATGTTGTAAGTTTCTTAGATTTGTCTTTGATTTATTCATTGGAATTCATTTTGGAAAAAGGTTTTGAAATAATATTTCAAAACAAAATGAAGAAAATATGTATAAAGGGACCCATACAGATGTGTACGCGAGCCACTATTGGGAAACAGTGGTCTAGGGAAATGGAGTGTTTCTGGTTGGATCCCAGGCTCCTCCCAGTGTCAAAGTGTCCTGGGTGCTTTGCATGACTGTAGAGCTGCAACCATTGATTGTTTTCTTAGAGATTATTCTATCAATGATTCAATAACCTTTTTGATTACCGGTAATTGAATAATCGAAGCACGCAAAAAATGCAGGTATTGTATACTTTTTGCACAATGGTGTCATGCACAAATTGTAAATGGTAAATATCATTTACATAGACTGTGCATTACATTCTCCCATTCAGACACATAATTCATACACTGATGGCAGCGGAAACCATGCAAGCACATCAAGCAGCACATCAGGAGCAATTAGGGGTTCAGTGTCTTGCTCAAGGCCACTTCGACACGAACTCTGAAAATAACAGATCTGTAAGCTCAATAGTAGAGGTGTGCAATGGCACTGCCCTCACAATTCAATTCGATTACAATGCATCACACTTTCCTATATTACTGCACAACATGGAAAATACAAGCAGTCGGATATACTGAACAACATATTTTATTTAGAATACTATATATACAGTATTTTTATTATGTATAAATTAATTATTTAGGCTTCGATTATCGATTGTCACATTGCTGCATTGCATTGCTGTATGGCCGAATTGTGATGCATTGTTGAATCAATTTTCTTTTACACCACTATCAATTATTAGTAATCCTCCGCAGTAGGAGATGTCAGTACTAAAAGAAAAGAATATAGTAATTTTGTATTTTAAAACAAAACACCAGACACCAAAGGGTTGAATGATATTGAATTCATTTTTTTTTTTTTATCAATTTGCTTGATTATCAGTTGTACGCCTACATGGTTGCCCCTGCCATCGGGGTGTGTGAATGGGTGATTGTAAAGCTCTGTGGATAAAGGCGCTATAGAAATGCAGGCCATTTACATTCCTCACTGGTCAGTGAGAGCGGTCAGAATGTCCTTTTATCCCCACTATTTACCATTCCGAGTTTGTCTTATAGGTCAGGGGTTCAACGTTTTTGGCTGGGGTCGACCCCCGGACATGCTTTGGCCATGTCTCACTAACCCAGGAGGAGCCGCCCGGGCATTGAACAGGGAACCTTACGATTCCCAAGCAGCCGCTCTACCTCCTGTCCTGACCCACTACCACCTATTCCAGTCACTTACTAGTGCAGTATTGGTGGTATCTGTCCCATGCAACAGCAGCCATGAAGTGGAGGCTAGCGAGAGCTGTGAGGAAACCCTGGAATCCGTGCATTTGGCATCCATCTGAGCCGTACGGCCAGTACCTGCAGTCAGAGAGGATTCACCAATTAGTTAATGTATTGGTCTTTGCATGATGATGAATCAGAGTATAAGTAATGATCATCCATTTTAGGAACTGTTTGTTCAGTATGAAAAGAATGACGTTCACTGCTGTCTTAGTTCCCTGATGCTTAATTTCATTGTTGCGTAGTGTAGGCCAGGGTTCATGATCATTTGTGACCAGATTTGACTGAGAGCCTTTTTGAAAATGAGTTAATAGCACAGGCAGACTCTTCACATACTAGAGCATGTCTGAAATAAGTGTCAGAGCTGAAAATGTAAATATGAAATATGATGTAGTTAGGTGTAATGTTAGAGACCACAGAAGTGAACCTTTCAAGCCTGTTTTCTCAACTTGCTGTTAAGACATTAATCTATAAGCCATATCTCCAAAACTGGTGGGTCAAACTGAAAAAACAATATGTCAATTTGAAGCTATGATTCCCTGCTTTCATATGACATGAAAAACGAAAATTCAAAAAAGTCCAATGGCAGTCCCTCAGTCAAATTTGGCCACATTTGAAGACGAGATTAGAACACTTTAATCAGCAGGGCTGCCTTTAAGAAAAAGAGTCAAGAGTGAGACTTTAGTGTCACGATGCGTTCGGAATTGATTTAGAGGAATATAGACATTCCACCCTAGAAAGAAATCATAAAATATATTCACATATTTTGAAATGGCAGTGAATGGCACATATGATTACAATTGTGGATGTATATGAGCTATATACTGTATGACAAATATATTTCCTATAAATCTGCATACTGTATATGCACATATATGAACCTGAATATGACATATATGCAGCATAGGCTACATTTGCCATAATATAGTTGCTATCGGGAGGAAACGTCTTAACTAAAAAAAAAATTATCAGTGCTATTGAACACCCTTTACGGCTGTGTGTTGTTAAGAAAATATTGAACCAATGGACAAAACCTCTTAACTCCTAACCCTCAAACTGTCTGCTAAAGCAACTACCTTTAACTCCACCACCTCTCATGCAAGTAATTGACAATATAAATAAAGTCACAACACCAACACCAGTATTTCTGTTTTCTTCATTTCCTGAAAAAAAAAAAAAAACATTTCCTGAAAACTGAACATTTTGGAGTTAGGTGGCTTCCCGACAGCAGAGATATATTGACATATCATAATTTTTCGACCGCGGTCGAGATCATGGATTTCACAATGCCACGCCAGACTTTCCAGTCCTTTATTGCCATCCCCAGTTCCTGCTTACTGATGCATGTGTTCCTAGCAATGACATCAGGGAACGACAGTTTTCTACCTCTGGTCTGCTTTGAGACAGGACTCCAGAGAAGAAGGGAAGATATAACCTCATTGTCAGCTCTGTAGCAGTGGCCGGCAAACTGTGTTCTTCTGGATTGGACTAGTGAAGCAACACAGGGAAGGTTGCCGTATATTAGATTAATCGATGGGTGGCTCTTCCGAGACAGATGTTGCGCTTTCATTATGTTCATATATTATTTCCTTTCCGTGTGGCGAGTGGGAAAACACCCCTGTTTTAAATGCATTAGACCAGTGGTTTACCGATCTACAATATCTTGCTCAAACTGCAAGAGAAAATCATAGCTGGCATAATGATACTGAATGTTAACCCACATTTTGAATAATAGAATTTAACAAAATGAGGGAAAGAGTTGCACCAGGTCAGGTGAATAAGAGATGGTGACTGTCCTATTATTGGTCATAGGTGCACCTTAACGGATGTGTGCAAATGTTTCCTATTCCATGGCCATTTTGATTTCCATAAAAGTCTGATAAGACTGACTACATCACAAATTATTTGAAATTGCCATCTCTTTAATCATCCACCTCAGTGGATATCTCCCTCTCCTCCCCCCTTTCTCTCTCGACACGTCTTTTGCATGCAAATTCAATCCCCTTTCAACTGCCTGTTGCTGTGGGCAGAGAGAGCTTACCTCGCGTCAGGCTTTCCACACAGCAACGCCACACACAGATACAGTCAGACCCACTGCACTACAGTGTACATATACACAGAGCTGCGGCAGAGGAGTTGGACCCTAAATAATTCGACATTGGTCAAATTAAGTTAATAAAAACTTGATCAGACAGAGAAACGTCTAGGGTAAACCCGGAAACTAACATTTCCGATCTGTAGTAGACTCTACTACACATCGAAAATGTTAGTTTCCGGGTGTACCCTAGACAGCATGGATAGTATTAATTAATGCTCTATGCTCTACTAAGTAGAGCATAGAGCATTAATTAATACTATCCATGCTGTTGATCAACCGTCAGCAGCGTGTGGGGATATCAGCAGCCTAAATGTCCAATAGCAATGACGTGCTCCAAAGGGGAGAGAGAGCAGGCGGTCACGCAAACGCGTGTTTCTGCTATAGAGTTTTCTGCAGAAAATAGCTTTGCCTTATGGCACTTTTATCTGCCTTATGCATTGTGATTACTAGAAGCTTGGCCGGTCTCGCTCTAGCGCCACAAAAAAACTAAAAAGAAAAGCTGTAACGCAAAGTGATGTTACCATACTGTAGTTGTGCGTTTCTGTTTGATGACGTTGCGTAGAGTGGGCCTAGTGGGCAAAAGAGGTGGCTGAAATGTGCCACAAATGTGAATAATGCATTTTATATTAACTGTACCTGTACAATATGTGAAGACATTGAGGGGGGATATAATAAGCCTAGATCATAGACAGAGAAGTGATGAAGAGTCTGTGGCAAATGTGGAGGCAGGTGGAGTGCTGGTCAGCCCGTGGTGAGCCGACACACACAGCGACGTTGCCTCTCTGATTCTGGTAGTGGGATTATACACTTACTATGTTTTTTGAGTGGTGCAACCAAAGAATCACACGGGTGTGATTCTTTTTTCTCTCCTCTTGACATTTATATTATGTTAGGCTGACGTGAATACTTGTTGAAGGCTTCTTCTGTTTTTTATCTTGTTTTTTGTTACTGTCATATAGTGTCATGTACTTTTGAGGACCTCACATGCTTGTATGAGTAGTGACCAATAAACTGTTGATCTCTCAACCACCTATTAATGACATTGTCTACAACCTCTTTGGACTTGTTCCATGGCACCATTAAGGCAACAGACTACTGTATAGGCCAGTGGTTGGTCCGGGGACCACCAGTGGTCCTTGAAGGGGTTCCAGGTGCAGCTAAATGATGGAGAGTTTGTAACCAAATGGACCCTTATTAGATCTTTAACTTTTGAGAGTGTAAAATGAAACCAAATGGATCCTTACGGGTCAATTTGGTTTCATGTTACGCTCTCAAGAGTTAAATCATTGTTTACATCTGCATTACTTAATTTACAAGAAGTCTAGATACAAGTATAGATAATGGAATTGTGGACACTGGACAGAATCCTATCCAACGATAACACAATTCTTTAGTTTTGGGTCAGCAAGTCTAAATCTATGGTGATCTGTGGCTCAAATGCTGAAAAGATATTAGGCCTTGATATGAAAAAGCTAGGTTGAAAACCTTAAATGAATCATATTATGCTGTTATGGCCCGGGGCCACGTGGACGTGGTTTGTTCTGATCGTTTACTTCGAATAGAGTGTGAGTGATCAGTGATTGATTTATTTGAATACCTTATTAGTCCGAAATGTAAACAGTAAGACGAGGCTAAAAGGATAACACAAAAAAGTCCCGGGGACTTGTTTACATTGTGGGAATTCAATTCATCAACCTGTAGCTATGAAAGAAAATGACTGATGGCATGACTTCCAGGTCCATATTGTTTTAGATGCCCATCTTGTCCAGCATAGCAGAATGTCTTTATAACCGCTGCTATTAGCCTATAGGTTATAGGCTACGTGCACTCACCTCAGAAAGCTGGAGAAAGCGGCGATGGTGGCGTTGCCAGAGATGCCCATGTCAGCCATGGCAAGGCTGAACACCAGGAAATTACTGGGCGTTCTCAGTTCTCTGATCTTCAAGAAAGCCACGACCGTGACCGCATTTAGGAGGAACCCAAGAAGACCTTTAATAATAAGAGAAAATTAAGAAGAAAAAAACAAGAACTGCGGACACACTTCATTTTACAGTCAGTATAGCTATAGCCTATAGTAGTACAGAAGAGAATGGATCATCGGTGCGCGCAGCGCGATTCTTGCGCAACGTGCATGAGTATAGGGGAAAATAAATCGATACACATTGTGATCGAAAGTGATCGTGCAGACGTGCACGCACGCTGTGCATGCAGACACATTGTGTAGAATGGATGCTTTATCCTTGTCTCACACACAGCTGTGCAGACGGATCAGATCACACGGGTCCAGTCAGTGTTCATAGGTTAACGTTAACGACAGTTGGCGCAACAACAGCGGATTCCATTAAACGATAAACTGAACTGAACTCACTCACCCTCCACGAGCAGACACGATCCCAGCGAGAACACGTCGAACTCCGAGAAGCCCTCCGGCAGAGGGGACGAAGAAACCATCCTGGATGAATGAATGAAGGCGATCGATCTCCGTATAAGTGTAGGAAAAATCCACAACAACAACAGACCACAGAGTCAGACCAGCCCTCCTCGCTCACTCCTATAAATCCAGCCGCTGATGATGTGCCTCCGCTCTGTATGTAGTTCAGTATAGTTGTAATATGTATGACCTAAGAAAGCGCTTTTAAAGGGGCATTTCACGTGAAAAGTAATTATGCAAAGCCCCCCTCTCTCTCTCTCTCTCTCTCTCTCTCTCTCTCTCTCTCTCTCTCTCTCTCTCGCGCCACAATCCCTGCAAGAATGTCTTAATGAACCCGCCGCCACCGCACAAACCGGTCGATCCTCTGTTGTTTTAATGCGGAGAGAGAGAGTAACAGCCGCAATTAGTTACACAACAAACAAGTCTTTGTGTGTGTCTGCGCTGCAGCCGCGCGACACAAAAGGGTGCATGCATGCTGCTCGTGATGTCACACGCGTTTGATGTGATGTGTGTGACCTCCTACACAACGGCTACATAACATTTCGTAACTTGCCTTCCCATGATGACAACAGGTGTCCAGGCAGTAGGCCTATCAGTCGCTGAGTCTATCTATAATTATGAATTAGCCTCCATCAGACAGTCAGTGATACATGTAGGCCTATAGGCTATAGCCTAAGTATTGTACACTGAAGGGGAAAAGTACCCACATTATGTAGGCCTACTTGCAAGTATCAATACTGCAATGCAGAAATACTCTGTTACAATTAAAAGTCCAGATTTCTAACTTTACTTGAATAAAGTATACAAATGTATTGGTATCAAAATGTACTTTAGTACAAAAAGTAGAAAGTACTTATCAGTGGGGAGGGGAAAGTAATATAAGGCTGCATTTAGACAAGTATAATTTATATTTGTGGTATTTGTAGGCCTACTTGCTTTACTTGAGTATTTCCAATACTTTTAATACTAATATTGTAGCCTACTTTTACTCCACTACAAGCTCACAATGCGTCGCAGTGATGGTGGGTGGGTAGGTAAAAAGTATTTAAAATTCTGCTGTGATAGCATCCTTATAGGAAGTATTAAGTTGTTTTGTATTGTCTCCACCAGGTCGAAGGCTTGGGGAGAGAGAATGTTTTGCACTCCGTCCGTCCGTCTGTCTGTGTGTGTCTGTCCATCCTTCCGTCTGTGTACAGCTAATCTCCGGCACTGTTAACCCTGTTGCCAAACTTTGCACACATACTCCCTGGATGAACAATGAACCTCTGCCCCAAATGTTCCACAGTTCCAACAGTTATAGCTCCACCAGGAGGCCGACTTTTGTAAAACACAATTATGTGTGAGCTGTCCACACAATCAGGACTAAAAGCTATGTTAAAAACTAGAGATTTGTGATCTGTCATTGCATGATCATCAATATGTCTACGCAAAAACTAAAAACAAGATCAAGAGTATTTCCCCTGTTATGCGTAGGACCCGTAACATGACAAGATTAAAAGACTAAGAAAAGAAAGGAGAGGTCAGTGCATTTGTTGATGTGGTTAAAATCTCCCAATAATGCCAATCTCTCAAATGTAATAATTGAGATTAAAAGGTCACTAAAATCTGATAAAAAGGAGTTGCTAATAAATTAAAAGTTCAAATGATCTATAGGTATCGCAGCTCGCTGTCCGAGAGGAAAAACCGTATTTTATATACAGCCAAACCGCCACCAACGTTTGACCCGGTTTAGCCCATATACATTCCATAGGGCTGGACCACACGTGGACATAATTATGACATAAACTTGCGACGAGAGTGGTCCCTATTGAGTGAAAGATTAGCCTACCTATTTATAAAATAAATACAATTTTTGATGGTTTTTTAATTTTACATTTTAGTTATAGAGGGCAATTATAATAGCCTATATTAAAGCATATTTGTCTTACCAGTAAGACGCGCAAACGCGGGAAGCGAACGCAGCTGAGACCCTGCAGATCATGTCTGTCTGTCTGCTGTCTGTCCCGCTGTTACTGTATATGTGGACCTGGCCCCTTTTGTGCCCATATATGGAGCTGAGTGGACCTGGCCCCTTTTGTGCCCATATATGGAGCTGAGTGATTGCTGATGCAACACACTCCATATTTGGATAGCGGGACAGACAGACAGACAGACAGACAGACAGACAGACAGACAGACAGACAGACAGACACACACACATGGGCAGTGTTGGGGTCAATGCAGGATGACGGGAGTGTAGGAGACAATGTCCTTCATCTTGTCCCAGACTCTGAAGGTCAGCTTGCCCTTGTGTGTTAGCCTGGCTAATAATCCAGACTAATATCACACATTCGGTCTGGCTTATTAGCCAGGCTACAGGTGTGTGGCCAGCTCTGTCAGCGCTCCAGAGAGCGGTCCTGCAGGATGAGCTGGGCTCCCTCCCTCATGGTCTTGTAGTTCTGCAGGAATGAGACGTGGTCGTCGGATCTCAGCTGGTCCTCAGCAGCTTGAATTGCATTGGAGAGGGTTTCCATTTCTCTGCTCAGACCCTTATTTTTATTCCTCCATGATCATGTCCCATTCAATGCCTGACACCATTGGAAGCCGCTGTTCAGTGGTTGGCTGATGAGCTTATCGCCTGGTTCTATAGCCTGTCTCTTTGTGGTGGAAAGGGGGTGACAGAAACTGATGTCTTAATTAAGCACATGAATTATGCTCCAATATTTATGCTTGCTATAATCGCTATTATACACTTGTCTCTTTCTCACTCTCTCTGACTGACGAGTGAGTCTCAGTCTGAGAGAAAGGCTGAACGACTGAACTGACAACAGGAATGGCACACACACATGCACACACACACACACACACACACACACACACACACACACACACACACACACACACACACACACACACACACACACACAAACACTTTTCCTGCAGCCACAAAGTCTTTATAGGCCTATTAAAAGCCCATTAAAGTCATGCGTTGTTGCAACATAGTTCCACATGGCTGAGCATATAGGCCTGTTGCTATATTTCAAGTCATTTAACCAAACCTGAGGCTGATACTACAAATGTCATCAATTTCCCTAACTACAGTCATGAGGTTCTCAAAACCTTTTCATGTCAAGGACCCCCACAATTTTGTATTTGATTCAGTTCAAAGGTTGATATTTCCCCAAGTCTGAATAGGTTAGTAGAGCGTAAAGCCAACTTCCAATACCCAAAATCTCGGCCACTCGCTCACTCCAGCATGGTGGTGTTACGGTGCAACTGGTGACCTGCTGACATATGTGACAATCGTCGACAATCGCATAACGTCAGTGCCGAATGTAAATCGTTGCAGTTTGTTTATTAGCAGAGTTCAACCTAGCGGTATTCAGGCCACGTATTTAAAGACCTCCATGTGAGTTGTATGAAGTCCACAAGATGGTCACATATTTCGACAGCTCACCAATTTCACTATAATTTGCCATGCTGGAGTGAGCGAGTGGCAGAGATTTGGGGTATTGGAATTTGGCTTAAGTGATATTAAAGGTGAACACTTTCCTCCAGGATACCTATTGTATGTATGTAGGGTAAACGCATTTGAAGTGATGACACGTGGCATTTATGAGCAGACACAATTGGAAGTGGATCACTATAAAATTGAAGCTGATAAGCCTATCTCTGTCCATGCAGATTCGCTGAAAGTTTGCAAACCTGCACGTGATGAATAAATACTGAAAAGTATTTTCTGTTTATTAAAGAGCTGAGAGATGGGCAGCAAAGATTGCACATTTGCAAAGATTATTATCAGAATAGGCCTATATGTTTTAACCTTTTAACAAAATACTGTTTTAACCAAAACATATCACTTATTATAGCCTTTAAGGAACAGTTGTAGTAGGCTACTAGCATAACATTGATAAGGATAAAAGTATACAGACATAGGATACATATGGATAGAAAAAACGTTAAGACACAATTTTGTTTCACTATAGAACATTATTTTTGATGTATCAACCTAATTCTCATTGAGTTATGATTGTATTATTCTCCAGAAAGTTCAGCTTTATTGAATATAGAATAAACAATTTGGGTATTGGCTTTTCTGAATTAATTGTATAGGCCCATATATTATTAAATTATTTTGAGGATTAAAAAAAAAAGTGTAATCTATAAATTGGACTGTCATGGAAACAGTAATGAGTAATGGATGAGTCATGACTTGAGTGAGTGTCCGAACATCATTTTGGTTTAGGGTCCACCTTGTCTGTCCTTGTGGCAAAACACAGCGCAGTCCTAACAGATTAGCAGTCACGTCAGGGCTCAAATGAACATGCATTTGGAGGGAAAGGGAAAACAAACATCACAGAGAGGATTATGACCATTTAGGAAGTTTTTTCCCCCTCCTCCTCCCAGCTCTCTGATAATAAATAAAGGACGTCTCTGGCTGCGCAGCCTATCGGATTCCGGGACACACCAACACGCATTGAAATGAAACTGAACGGCAGGCAGTCTGTTCGTTAATCCTAGCCTATCCTTTTTATCTGTGGACCGCAGCAGTGTGATCACAATGGGACAGCAGAGCGGAGGCACAGACACAGCCATGCGACACATATGATGAGAAAAGCCAGGTCTGTTTGACTCACTCACTGCGAGTGCAGGGTGCGACACTGACTGACTGGGCCGCATGTAGGCAAGCTGTGCGTGGGTCTGGGTGGTGGGTGTGTGTGTGTGTGTGTGTGTTAAAGTGGGCCAAAAAATGATGTTCGCTGCCCCGCTCCTGGGTGTCTACCTGGTCACAGGTGCGCTTCTCTCCACGGCCATCAGCGCGTGCCCGACGCAGTGCAGCTGTTTTTATCACAACCTCAGCGACGGATCCAAAGCCAGGTGAGTGATGATCAACACCCACACACACACCTACGCCACATCAATAAGAAATATAGCTGCAAGCAGTGATAAGACGGGGCCAAGCCATAAAAGCATGGACTGGAGATTACATCACGTTTTGTCCAACCTTTTGACATCACTTTTTGGATGTGGATAGAATGGTCCAGGATCATACAATGATGTAATTGGCAGATCTAATGGTGCGTTCACACCGCCAGACACAAAGACGAATGGGAGTATCATTTGGAACGGCTTCCATTTACAATGAATGGTAGACTGTGTCTTTGCATCTGCCCGTGTGAAAGCAACAACGGTCAGAGGTCCTTTGATGAATGACTCTGAACTTCAGTTATTGAAGTTCCTTCGCTTTCTACCATATTGCCGAATTTCGTGGAAAGCGAAAACTGTTCTGCAAAAAGTTGCTGAAGAAGAAAAAACGGTACAAACAGGGGTCTATTTTCGCCCCTTCGGGCTTGGCCCCTAATAAAGGCACAATCTTGCATAATAATTCAGTTGCCTATGTTTTGTACGCTTTTGCAAGCGCGCGCCTTAGTGATGGGCAGGTCTGTCTGTCCTCCCCACACGATTAGTCTACAGATGTTTGCACAGACAGAGGTGAACACGTGTGCAAAAGATAATTCAGCTATAGTGCATCATGCCTGCCCGATTTGACTTAAACCTGGATTATCTCACAAAGGCACTTTGAACCTCTCCATCTGCGTTTTATCATGCAAGCCTGCAAAGTGACCATTTTCCGACAATTAGGCCTAGACATATTTGTAAATAGGCTACATCACCTTTCTTAATTATGAGCAAGTCGCCATCTTTCGGTGGCCAGCTCAACTGCATTGCAAATTGTAGTTAATTTGAATATATAGCCTATATCCCATTTAGACTTGGAAAACATGTGTCTCTTTAGACTTCCTATTTAACCATTATTTTATACTTTGGCTATTCAAAAATAGCAGATAAACAAGATTATAACGCGGCCAAGAGCTTGTAGATCTGCTATTTTAGAAAAATCATGAAAATGTGTGCAAATCTTTGACTATATATATTTTTAAAGCGACCAAAAACTCAAATCTTTGCTTGCGTGGGGTCCCATGGAACAAAATCTTTTTAGATGGGGATCCACGGCCACATACATTTTGGGATTTGAGCACCACTGACACCACTGAAAAAAAAATCCCATTATGTCCCATTAAAATCTTATTGGAACATTATTCAACAAACATTTCCGTCATCTTTCTTTTAGGAGCGTGATCTGCAACGACCCGGACACGTCCCTCGTGCCCGTCGGCTTTCCAGTCGACACGTCCAAGCTGCGAATCGAGAAGACGGCCGTCCAGGGCATCCCGAGCGAGGCCTTCGGCTACCTGTCCGGCCTGGAGTTCCTGTGGATGTCCTTCAACGCGCTGTCCTCGCTCCACCCGGACAGCTTCCGCGGCCTCGTCAGCCTGGTGGAGCTGCGCCTGGACGGGAACGACCTGCCGTCCTTCCCGTGGGACTGCCTGGCCGACATGCCGGGCCTCCGGCTGCTGGACCTGCACAACAACCGGCTGAGCTCGCTGCCCGCCGACGTCAACGCTCGCGTCAGAAACCTCACCTACCTGGATCTGTCCAGCAACAGCCTGTTGACTCTGCCCGCCGAGGTGCTCTCCGGCTGGCTGGCGGTGAAACCAACACTGCAGGCTGCATCGGGTCCTGCGGAGAGCTCCAAAATGATCCTCGGTAAGGAAGCGGACAGCAGGATTAATGTTTCACTCAACATTTCACTGTCTCTCTTTTGCTAAAAAGGCACTATAAAATGTAAGCCAGTAGCATACATTTACATTGTCCTGGAGGTCAATGAATCTATAATTGGCCTATGTGTTTTTAGATTTTTCCACAACAGAATAATAGGCCCATCGTCATCATCATCATCATCATCATCATCATCACCACCACCACCGCCACCATTATCGTATGTATGTAGCGGTATAGCCTATGTATGCAATGTATTTACATTGTACACAGTCGTGTGTGTGTGTGTCTGCCCACCCGCCCGACCCAGTGGGGCTACCCCACCCATACCCATATTCCAACTGTGCGTATAGCGTGCCTTTCAGTTTTATGATTGATATTGACCCTATATTGTATATGTTTTCGCGACGCCCCCACAGGTCTCCACGACAACCCATGGGTGTGTGACTGTCGGCTTTACGAGCTGGTCCAGTTCCAGCGCTCCCCGACGCTCTCGGTGGCGTTCATCGACACGCGGCTGCGCTGCTCGGCTCCGGAGTGCCTGTCGGGGGTGCTGTTCAGCGATGCGGAGCTGCGCCGGTGCCAGCTGCCCCGTGTGCACACGGCGGTGGCCCGCGTGCGCAGCGCCACGGGGAACAACGTGCTGCTGCGCTGCGGGACCATCGGCGTGCCCGTCCCCGACATGACGTGGCGCAGGGCGGACGGCAGAGCCCTGAACGGAACAGGTGAGCTGAAGTCACACACGCGTTACTGCAGTGAAATTTGTTCTCCGCATTTAACCCATCTCTTGGAGCGGTGAGCCGCAGCGTTTGCCACGCTCGGGAATCATTCGTTGATTTGACCCCCCAATCCAACCCATTGATGCTGAGTGCCAAGCAGGGAGGCATTGAGTCCCATTTTTACGATCTTTGGTATGACCCGGCCGGGGATCGAACCCCCGACCTCCCAGATTCAGGGCGGACACTCTAACCACAAGGCCACTGTCTGGCCATGCAGCGGTCAGGTGGTTTAAGCACCATGGACAGCGACCACTAATTCAACCCTCTTTCTTTCTTTCTCACTCTCACTCTCATCAAATGTACGTGTTATGGGGCCAGTGTTGTGGCGTATAGTAAATAGTAATACATTTAACAAGAAGTTTAAATACATTGTGCTTGCTGTCGCTGATTGCATAGTGACTTGACATAGTGAATGAAAGTTCAGTTGTTGCATGCTATTTTAGAAGTTACCTGGATAATATTGAGTAATCCTGTTTGGTGCAATATCACCAAAGTCTTGGTTCTGTAAGGCATGTGTCTGACTGAATTGCATTGTCAGTGGTGGAAAGTATAACTAAGTACTGTACTTGGAAGTACTTGAAGTAATTGGTAACTTGTAAAGCTATGCTTTAAAAGTACCTTCCCCAAAGCTGTGTCTGCACTTTCATCGTGACATTTCTAAAGAGCTAACAGTTAAAAGTTGTACATTTGCACTGTCAGCTCAGCTGTGACCTAGTCTCGCATAGCCAGACACTATTCCACAATCTCTGAACGTATGACCGGAAGCATTTGAACATTGTGTGAGGCAACAGTTGGGCCACATGCACGAGAATAGCCGTAACTTGATCTGTTGTTTCTACATTGGGGCCACAAATTCAACACTCCATATTACATTTTGTTTTCTTGACCGATATCACTTCAAAGAACACATATAGATCAGCAAGTGTACATATGTTTTATTACTGTTACTGCCCCGAAATTTATCTAAAATCAATTATGGTCTAGATATTTAAATTGTGACGTGGCCTGCACATCCTTCCTATTAACATGGTGTATGATCTCCTTTCCGTCCACACAGTCCAGCAGGAGACCTCAAAGGAAGGAATCACCTGGTCTATCCTGCGTGTCCCCGCCGTGTCCCTCCGTGACTCCGGGAGGTACGTCTGCATGGCCGCCAACTATGCAGGGAATGCCGAGGCTGTCATCTCTCTGATGGTCTCCAACACGTCGAAACTAGTCGGAAACCTGACCAGCCCTGATAGGAAACCCAAAGCCAAGAAATCGAACCAGCAGGCCGCCTACCAGGAGAGAATGGTGGCCAGATATGTGGCTCCTACCTCCACCCCTGGCCCTCCGCCTGACCCCGGACCTAGAAAGGCCAGCTTTCCCCTGGAGTCTGGCCCCCTGGAAAGCTCTGGGCCGGGACCTAGGTTAGCTAGCTTGGCCTTGGAGCCTGGCCCTATATCTGTCTCCAGCCCTGGACCTGGGTTAGCTAGCTTGGCCTTGAAGCCTGGCCCGCTATCGGTCTCCAGCCCTGGACTTGGGTTAGTGAAATTGGCCTTGGAGCCTGGCCCTCTATCGGTCTCCAGCCCTGGACCTGGGTTAGTGAAATTGGCCTTGGAGCCTGGCCCTCTATTTGCCTCCAGCTCCAGACCTGGGTTAGCTATCTTGGCCTTAGAGCCTGGCCCTTCGCCAGGCTCTGCGGCCGGACCTGGGTTAGCTAACTTGGCCTTGGAGCCTGGCCCTTCACCTGGCTCGGGAGGGCCCGGACCTGGGTTAGCTAACTTGGCAAAGGAGCCTGTATCTCCAACCAGTTCCGGGCCCGGACCTGGGTTAGCTAGCTTGGCCATGGAGCCTGTCCCTCCCCCTGGCTCCGGACCCATCCCTGGGTTAGCCAGCTATAGCCTGGCTGACAGAAATGACACTCGTGGCCCTGTGCCTACTGCCAGTCCAGATGCACTGCTGGAATTGGAGAAGACCAACCTCAGCAACCTGGGAGCCAATGCCACGTTGCTCCAGCAGTATACCGACAGGATGGTCCGGTCTGTGAAGGTGGTCGGGGACTCGGACAACACCATCGCTCTTAACTGGAGGGCCCCACAGGCCAAGAACACCACTGCGTTCTGTGTGCTTTACGCCGTGTTTGGGGAGAGGGACATGAGGAAGATCAATGTGGGTGCGGGGCTGATGCGCGTCACCATCGACGGGCTGGTGCCACAGACCAAGTACATTGCCTGCGTGTGCGTCCGGGGGCTGATCCCCAAGAAGGAGCAGTGCGTCATCTTCTCCACCGACGTGGCGGCCAGCGCCGCCAGCATGCAAAGGCTCATCAACGTCATCGTGATCACGGTCGCCTGCGTCATCGCCGTGCCGCTCACCGTCATCGTGTGCTGCGGCTGGCTGAAGAGGCGCATCCAGAAGTACTGGGGCAAGAAGTCCAAGAACATCCAGGACTCCTACGTGACCTTTGAGGCGCTTTCCCCTGGCGGAACGAAGGCCAAAGAGGACGAGTATCTCACCAAGCTGAACCCGGAGGAGTTCAACAGACTGCTGTCGGCCCGCTCCAGCCTGGACTCCGAGCCCACGGCCAAGATTGAGGGACAGCCCAACGAGTACTTCTGCTGACGTGAAGCTCCAGCTCCAGCTGCGCACCACATCCTCCCCCGTACCCACCCGTACTCTGTTCCTCCTCATCATCATGCCCCCGACGGTCTCGTGCCTAATCACCACCCCCATCCGCACCCGCATCCTTACCCTCACCACCACGTGCACCCGCGTCCTCACCAGCATCCCGAGGTCAGTCCTCCTCGCACGCGTTCACACACGCCTCATCCTCGCCAACATCCCGAGGTCAGTCCTCCTCGCATGCGTTCGCATACGCCGCGTCCTCACCAGCATCCCGAGGTGAGTCCTCCTCACACGCGTCCGTACACGCCTCGTCCTCACCAGTATCCAGAGGCCAGCCCTCCACCAACACACTCGTCCCCGCGCTCGCCCATGCGCTCGCACAATCCGCATCCTCATCATCAGCATCCCGAGGTCTGCCCTCCGCCCATGCGCTCGCATATGCAGCATCCTCGCCATCCTCACCACCATCCCGAGGTCAGCCCTCCGCCCACACGCCCGCACTCGCCGCACCCATGGGACTCCCCTCCTCCACCTCCGCCTCCCCGGTACACCGCACCTCCAACACCACCGCCTCAGAGGCCCGGCTTCTGTCAGAGGACATTTGCACGCTGCACCATCATGGAAATATCAGTTTAGACTATTCTGTCATTTCAGCACAGTTCTTTTCTAGATACATCTAGGAGTGAATATGAATACTGTAAGTCATCCTCACTGGACCATAATAAGAAAAGTTTGCAACATTCAGGCGGAATATAGTGCTACAGGGATTGTACTTCCAACCCAAAAGTTACCTCCGTTTCCCACTGCAGATTTCTAATGAAAGAAAATAAGCTCTGTTCAAAACAAACACTTGTGAATATTATTCACAATCTTTGTCCAGCAAGATTCACAAATCAACACACTTTTTTGAATTGATTAACCACACAGGTAATTAGTATAGGCTTCAATAGTCAATAGCTTAGCAACATTAATGTTATGGAGTGGATCAAATCTCCAAATCATGTAATGGAACAAAACTTGAAAACTCTTAGGTTTCTGTTAACCACAGAGTCAACTCACTTCTGTGTTTTAGAACTACAAACTGTAGCATTATATTCAAACATTTCTTGTTTCATGCCCCAGTGTTCATTTCACTAAAACTGTCAAAAGGAACATGACCAAGGCTGTAATGAGATGAATACTTATTTGGAACGCAAACAGGAACTATGACCTCTCACACGCCCTGTGGTGCTAAACTGACCATATCTGTGAGGTCTTTCTTCCATCATGTACATTCTACGCCTCTGTACTTATCTGTCGTACTTTCTCCGAGACGATAAATACACGGGCATGGTGCAACGTCACAACCAGCTGGAGCTGGACACAACAGAAAAGACTGAACTATGACAATGTAAATATGGTTGGAGAAGATTATGGAGCAAAGAGATGCATAATGTCACATCAACTATCAATATGTACTTGTTTTGTGGCACCTGTATGCATACATTCCAATTAGGTCAGTGGTTCTCAAAGATAGGTCCAGGGACCCTCAGGGGTCCTTGAAGTTGAAGGGGGTCCACAATGAAATTAGTTAATATAGCATCAGTATAACCCGAGAACAAAGTCCTCACATTTCCATTTTTTCATTGGCACTCACCCAAAGTAAACGCTAACACGTTTTCAACTATGAGCCTTTATCAGAGCTCTGCTGAAGGCTCATGATCATAGCCGAAACGCGTGAGCAATTACGTTTGGTGTGTGACAATAAAGAAGTGGAAATGTGCATGAATACTTTGTCCTCCATTTATTAAAATTATACGTTTTTAGAACGTTTTTATTCCTACTTTTTGATGTTTACTGGGAGTTTGGGTCTAGCACTCCACTGAAAACCATTGCTTATTTGCAACCTTGATCTTCTTAACCCTATATTCATTGACTATTTGAAAATAGCCAATCCAGTAGATTGTATAGGATACAAAACCTGTCCCTGGCTCAAAACACTTTCAGATGGCGGTCCGCTGCCAAATACATATGAATTTGGTGGTCCTTGACATGAGAACTCACTCTGCGTCCTATTAAATAATCGGCACTTTGGCTATCAGTGTGTGCGGCCACTCTTTTGTCTTTTTAAGACTTATCTTTTTAGATATTTCTTCCGTGAGCTGGCACCAATATTAAGACTGGTGTGCGTACAGCTTCCCCCTGCACAGTGTTTGACATAAGAACCACTGAGATAGTGACATGCCATCATGCATCATTAACTAATTGAATGTATATTATATTTAACCCAGTTGTATTATTTGAATGAATGGAAATAAACTTTTATATATATATAGTATACTGTAACCTGTTGTAATGTTCGTATGGTATAGCTTACTGGGATGAACCGGCGAAGGAGTTGAGACGCTCAAGTCATATTTGGTCTTTGGCCAAATGGGCCAATGAGTGCAGGTTTAATATCAGGACAATGCCCAGATTCTGCATGTCCCAAATGATTAGCCATTTATAAACCTTTGTGTGATGAAATGTTTTTGTGTTTGTCAAACACAAAAGAAAAACTAAACCCTAACAGATTTCAAAACTTTTGGTGGATATTCAAATAATGTGGGGGAAAAAAAAACAGTACTTATGTTATCATTTGGCAATCTCATAAACGATAAATACGATTTATAAATAATAATTTTGAACAGCAAAATCTACCCCACCCCCAACATTCACTAATCATAAAGTTGAGCAGTTTTGTGATGTCGGGCCAACACTGTACTCAAACAAAGTACAGTCATCATGGTATGTACAACCGGTACCTTCATCCATGTCATTATTGTGCAATTCTATTCTGCCACCTTTTGGAAAAGCTCATGTGTAGCCTACAGTATATGGAAAAAGAAAAGACCCTGACATTGTTGTTTAGATTTGGACCAGTATCAGAAGTTGTCCCTCACCTGTTGCCCTATACCTTTAACCCACGACCACGTGGTGAGGAGGGTTAAAGGCTACCTGCCAAGTAGCTAACAGGGTAGCTATGCAGCTAGTAGGCCAGACCTACAGTACTGACACCACCAAGTGTTAAACATGCGTGTCAGAATTAGGTCCCATGCACACTTGTTCTTTACGCAGCGCGTCAAGGATTAGACTTAATAGGCTTCTGCTGTCTGCCTGTCACAGGTGGATATGCCTTGAGCACGAATGTAGGCTTCGGAGTTTGGGGATTGTATTGGACTATGGACACATTCCGTAGTCTTTTAGTTGCTGTTTTGTTAATTATCCAAGCATATAAAAGTGTTTCTCAATGTTTAAATGGATGCAGCTGTACAACAGACCGTCACGGGAGGTAAGACTTCGCTATAATCTGTGTCATGGCTAATGTTTTTAAGCTGTTCTTTTTGCTACTGTGACATAAACCTGAATGCTTACTGCTTATTTGTTTGTGAGAGTGTATTGCAATTATTGTTATTATGGCCATATGTATTTGTAAGGTTTTATATTGCGATGTTTCATAAATAGGCCATTTTGAAACACTTTCCTTCTATTTTAGGTCACTCATATGTATGGAGGAGAACGCATTTGGTGTCATACCAGACATTCCAGCTGATATAACCAAAATACGAATCGAAAAATCTCACTTCACCGAAATCCCCAGAGGAGCGTTCAGAAAAATATCTGCTTTGGAAAACCTGTGGCTGAATTTCAACGACATCACTTTGATCAACTCGAAGGGACTCGAAGGTTTAGGTAATCTGACGGAGCTGCGCCTTGAAGGCAACAACCTGCGCTCTGTGCCATGGACGGCCTTCGAAGACACCCCCGCTCTGAAGATCCTGGACCTAAAGCACAACCAGCTGGACGTCTTGCCGGAGCACGCGTTAAAATTCTTGCCAAGTCTGACGTACTTAGACTTGTCTTTCAATCGTCTCACGGTCATTTCGAGGGAGGTCTTCCTAAACTGGCCCCTCTATCAAAATATACAGAGTGCCAGCGAGCGTGGTGGTGGTGGCGGTGGTGGTGTGGGGGTGACCGGCCTCCCGTCCAACGTGGTGCTGGCGCTCCACGACAACCCATGGCTCTGCGACTGTCGCCTGAGGGGCTTTGTGGCCTTTGTCAGGGCTATCAGCCCCCCCGTGATACTGATGAACTCATACTTGACCTGCTCAGGGCCGGACTTTAGGTCAGGGAAGTTCTTCCACGAGGTAGGCTAATAATATGCAGACATGCAGTATACCTAATAATATGCAGACATACCGTTTCTGGGTCACTCGCTCTCATGTTTTTGTTACCTAGGCTCATTTTCTTGACCCCAGTCCAGTCTTGTTGAAGGTAATTTAGATAGCATATGTCTTTTAAACATTGTTTACCTATGGGCTATCTTGAAGTTTCAATGTACACATTTATTTCGATAGTATGTTGTTTAGACTGATGCTTCTTGGTTAACTGGGATCCTATAGCTTCTTGAGGCATTACTATGTGATTCCCTGGCTTATTGTAAGTAGCTCTGGATAAATCAATGGTTCTCAAACCTTTTTTTTAAGTTCAAGGACACCCATAACTGAGAGGGTGGTGGTTATAGGCTTAGGGTTCCATTTGTACTCTACACCATGAGTCACAGCCCCATAAGGGTCCATTTGAAGTAACCGTGAGGGTCCCTGGATACCCCATGAGTCACAGCCCCATAAGGGTCAATCTGAAGGAACCGTGAGGGTCCCCGGATACCCCATGCACTTTGAGAACCGCCGTGCTATGAAACGCCTATAAATAATTGTAATTGTATAGGTGGAGCTGCAGGAATGCAAGAAGCCCGCAGTCGCCACTCCCTCGGTCAACATCAGCATGCCTCTGGGACGGAACGTCACTCTGCACTGCCTGGCCAAGGCCAGGCCTGAGCCCGCTGTATGGTGGACATATGGTCTGAAGATAATCAGAGGATTCCATGGTAAGAGTTATGTCTGTCATCATCAACACACATTCATCCAGACACTTATAGCCCCCCCCCCCCCCCCCGGGTAATATCTCGTTGTAAATTAGATACTTACACACACACTGGTCGCAGGCTCGCAGCTAGAAGGCCTTTCCTTCTATGCATAGTTTGGCCTATACTATAAATCAAATCATGGAAGAGTTATAATCTGTCGGCCTGTGCAATATAATCACCCCCCACTGATAATCTCAGTCTGGTTTGTTGATTAAGAGATGTTGGAGATTAAACCGTAGGATTCTGCCGCCTATACCTAATATGATGTAATTAAACCCCCATGCGTCATTCGACTTAGCCTCCTACTGCACAATGCATATAGAGCAGATCATGGCATCTTTATAGAGAGCAACCGGCCCTTCTTTACACATGAACCAGTGTTTCTCAACCTTTTGCATCACAAGGATGCCCAGTTTGATATGCATTAGGCCACAGACCCCCGTTTGTTACCATGTGTTAAAGATCTCTGCATGGGACCCTGAAAAACCTCAGTGTTTGTGCACTTGTTTCCTGAAGACCACAAGCAACAATAGCGTGTGTTGTTGTACTTGTTCTTTGCTTTGGGTTTTGCCATGTATTCAGTGCCGGTTCTAAGCCTTTTGAGGCCCTAGGCAACATATTATACAGAGCCCAAAATGTTTATAAACAAATCCCAAATGTTTATAAACAAATCCCAAAATGTTTATAAACAAATCCCAAAATGTTTATAAACAAATCACAAATGTTTATAAACAAATCACAAATGTTTATAAACAAATACCAAAATGTTTATTAACAAATCCCAAATCCCTTGGTCCTACCCCCCCGACCATGAGACTTACTACAGGTCAACTGGTAGTGGTCCTACCCCCCCCCCCATGAGACTTACAAATCCCAAATGTTTATAAACAAATCCCAAA
Organism: Protomyctophum bolini; assembly: GCF_963924005.1. Classification (NCBI taxonomy): domain Eukaryota; kingdom Metazoa; phylum Chordata; class Actinopteri; order Myctophiformes; family Myctophidae; genus Protomyctophum; species Protomyctophum bolini. Next base: position 14,721,560 of record NC_137875.1, on the reverse strand, counting down.
TGTTTGTAAACAAATCCCAAATGTTTATAAACAAATCCCAAAATGTTTATAAATAAATCACAAATGTTTATAAACAAATCACAAATGTTTATAAACAAATACCAAAATGTTTATAAACAAATCCCAAATCCCTTGGTCCTACCCCCCCGACCAATGTATTGTATTGAGTGATATGTCTTTAGCTTTCGTTTTGTCCATTTTGCAAAAGTTAGTCAAATATTTGGTCAAAAAAATGCCGTTAGGGACCCTAGGATTCACGTGGTTACATTTTATTCCACACACCTGGTGTGTTTTGCTCCTAGAGTCTCAGGAGAGAGTGGACGAGGACACGGTCAGGTCGCGCCTGGTGATCCCGTCTCTCCACGGGACCGACCGAGGCGTCTACACTTGCTCCGCCATCAACTTCATGGGTAACTCCTCCGTCAGCATCCTCCTGGATGTCCACCCTGCCGCCGGCGCCTCCCAGGCGCCCCAGCTCCCGCCCGGATTCCGCGCTCCGCCCCTCACCGCCGAAGAAAACGTCTACATCGACCTCCGCATCGCCAGGCAGATGGTCAGGGGCATCAGCATCGAGTGGTACGCCGTCTTGGACCGGCCGTCCGAGACCTGGTTCACCGTCCACTTTGGCCGCGTGGACTCGGCCAAGAAGGAGGCGACCTACGTCGGCCCCGGCACCAACTCCTACTCCGTCTCCGATCTGATGCCCGCCACCAAGTATGAGATCTGCGTCACCCTCAAGAACCAGGCGCCACGGCCCGGCCAGTGCATCGTCTTTGTGACGGGCAGTGACATCACGGAGATGGAGCAGAGGCAGAAGCTCATCCACATCGTGGTGATCGTTCTGGCCATGGTGCTGGCCGTGCCGGTCGGCATGTGGGCCTGCACCACCGACCGACGGCTCAACTGCGACTGCATCACAGCGTCCTGGAAGAGGTACCGGCGGGGGGCCGGCGGCACGTCGGAGAGGGAGAGGCAGGGCACGTTCGACAGCCTGCAGGCCGGCAGCGAGGACGGCCTGGTCAACACAGAGTCCAGTCAGGACTGGAAGGTGAGGAGGAGGTCTGCGTCTGACGACAGCAGGTCGCCGAAGGGCAAGGCAGAGCAAAGAGCTGCAGAGCTCTACTGAATGAATCTACAATGAATGAATCAGTGACGGCCATAGACTGGTGGTAGCCGGATGATTAAATGTCTAACATCTGGGGCACGACTACTGGAAAGTGGTTATGAAATAGGACCGCCTAACCCCCCCCCAAAGAAAAGAAAAAGGAAATGCGTCACAGACCAAGCATGACGCTTGTTAGAACATGTTGACTTGTGACCTCCGTGGTGACCTCCGTGGTTGATGACGCAAGGTGATATGGGTCAGACCACGTGAGACCGAGGACGGACAACGATGAGGCGAAGACATGAAACCGCTCTTGTATCCTGACCTGTATCACTGCATGATTCTGTTATCCGTATCACTGCACGATTCTGTGATTTACTCGAGAGTAAATCAGGTTGTTTTGATGCTGGACTGAAGTGGCTGCTCGGTCTGCTCCAATCAGGGCCAAATTAGCCATTGGGTCAATGGGGCCGTGTCCCAGGGGCCCTTGGCTCTCTGGGGCCCTTCGGGGAAATCGGACCGCTCTGTACTGGGTTTGAGGCCCTGAAAAAAAGGTCCTGAGGACCTTCATTGGCCATTGATTTTGTTAAATTTAGGTCATAAAGTTGATAAAAACACGACAAAACTATGGGGCCCCCAAAAAATTACCGGCCCAGCCGCCCTTGTGGGGGTTAATCCGTCCCTGGCTCCGATGCTGTCAGGACAAAGCATGAACAATAACAACCTCTTCGATACACACTCAAAGAGTGTGTTCAGAAGGGGTAAAAAAAAAAGATATGTTCTGCCTTGCTTTCCCTGTTCTGCTGATAATAATATTTGCTCAATCTGCATTTAATAGTCACCCTTATAACGTCATATTTTAATTGTGCTTTTTGTGAATGTTTGTGCAGCATTATTATAATTATAAATATTTGTATTATTATTATAGTAGTAGTAAATGGTTAATATAAGCCCCTGTTCTCAGCTTAGCGGTTAGTTGCTAAGGTGTGGCATTATTGACATAAAATATAAATACACAAAATAAGAATACACGGTGCAGTCCTACTGCTGTGTTGGTAGTAAGTAAGGTTATTCACATGATACATTTCAGTGTCAATAATTATCTTCATCTTTTATACATTCTCATTTCTATGCCAAGCCAAAGGACACTCAAGCTGATCGCATGAGCTAATAGATATTTGGCGTCTTGGCAGATGTACTTCTATCCTTAAATTCTTGTTCAGCACTTTAATTTCCTTTGCAAATGTTTTCTCTTTTCTTAGTTCGCAGTATGTTTGTAATTTTCAAGTATTGGTTGCATTTAATCCCACCGCAGGATATAGAAATATATCTCCTTAAAAGCAATGTTAATGTGGTCAAATACTCCGGTTACGTTAGTGTCGGTGCACGTAGTTAATGCCTTGCTGTTTAATCCATTACTTATACAGTATAGATACATAATTGGTAAGATGATCAAATATTGGTGGATTTTATGTTTTTGTCTCTTATTAAAGTGCAACATTATAATATTGTACTGTAGCCATACTAGCCAACTGTGTGTGTGTGTGTGTGTGTGTGTGTGTGTGTGTGTGTGTGTGTGTGTGTGTGTGTGTGTGTGTGTGTGTGTGTGTGTGTGTGTGTGTGTGTGTGTGTGTGTGTGCGACACACACACACACATTTGTTTGTGTCGATCTGGTGTTATACCATTCATTTAGTTGATATTTGGCCTTGGCAATGCCTCATATAATCCTTTACAATGAATAGGATTATATCCATGACGGAGTGATGAAATCATTTAATTCATGCTTAAAATGTACAACCAACCATGTATAAACAGCTAGTATATGAATGGTGTAAGGACGTGTAAGTGGTGGCTTTCAGCCAAATTAGATATTTAGGCCTATACACATTTTTCATTTGAAGACACATTTGTGTTGATGGATTATTGAAATTTGTATTAACAGTTTGTAGAATATGCTAGTTTGAGGAAAGCACAGTTCAATACAAGGACTGCTAAGAGGATTGCAATACCCATCCAAGCACTATGGCTTGTTTACATCATTGGGGTCCTCCATTTTCGAATCTCCAGAAACAAAGTGTACATTAGAATTTTCATGAATGGAGTTTTTCAGTCACTGTCTTTCGGCGTGTGCTTGTACAGTACGATACATTATGTCTCTGACCCGGACCCCGCCTCCCGTTAATGTACGTCACATACAATCAGACAGATGGCATATCGGATATCCTCCGCACAGCCCTCTCTGACATGCCATCTGGCTGCATTGTTGACCAATGGCATTGTTCATTTGACTTAATACCCAAACAACACCAGCGTCCTTTTTATTAAGTCTCACACAATCCTCCTCCCCCAACTCAACGAGTTTTTGTCCGCTGTGAGTGTTATACGCAACTTGGAGATCAATTCCCCATCCCTTGAATGACAGCTGTCATTCATTCAAGTATCTGGATAGCTCTCTTTTTTCCCTTTCAGATTAGACCCTATACTACTCGGTGGTCGAGGAATGATTGTTTCTTGTGAGCCGTAGGCCTACTTAATGGCATGTTGTATACATAGGATGTAGCAACAATGTCATATGCTTGAATTAACCTGACTTGAATGGACATGTCATTATAGGCATACATTTAACATCTACAAGCACACGATCTGCGTTGTGACGTTAGACGTTGGCTGTTTTTGCCATACAGGGCATGTTACCATGCAGCTACCAATGAAAGTGTACTGTTTCTGAGAAATTACAAGAGCATAGGCTAGCCATAGGTCTTCTGTAGCCTTAATTGTCTCAAATATACCAGGAAAACAAATGCTGTATAGCATGTAGTGCATGTTTTCTTTATTTTGTATTTGTTTGTATTGCATGGCTTTTTTCCATCCTGCTGCATCAATGCTCTTTGCAACTTGGTAATCCTCTGTCGACACAGAGCAGTAATCTTGCCCGTCTCAGTCATATAATACACGATCATTTGGAATGCTCTTCATACTGCATTGCACCACAGCGTTAAAAGCCTACAACACGAGAGAGAGAGAGTATTGCGCACACTAGTTGTTTTGAGTGTTGTTTTTAGTAAACCACAATGGAAACAATCCTATGTTTTATTGTGTGTTTTTATCCATTTTGGCTTTGTTTTTTTTTATTGTTGCACTGCATACTTAAAAAATGTCAACAAAACATTTCAATTCAAGCAGCAAGCAAGTAATTTATTTGGTTTTGAAATTTAAATGCTAGATATTTACCACCAGGCTTTTTGATTGAACATGGAAGTTCTTGTGGTGCTCACAGGTAGTGAAGACTATTAGCTAACTGTAGGGGGCAGCAGAGTGCACATTGAGAGCATCATTAGCAAAGTGTCAATCTTTAGCTTTGAGCTGAAAGCAACAAAGCTAAAAGCTAAATCATGCGCTCGTAGATTTGCTGAGCTGATTGGACTAAGGAAAACCAACATTCATTTATTTCAGTTCATCAGGATATTATAAAAAAAGATATCCAGTTTTAAAGCGCAAAACAGCCAGTTTTACCTGGCAATCTCTTAAACCTACAAATAGCTCTGTTCCATAGCTCTAAATGAAGGTATTATTAGAGCTATGGACCAATAGCCAGCTGTCTTCCTGGTCCTTTCTTAATTCTTGTGAGACTGCTTACAGTTGTTTAGGTTGTCTGAGCTTGATCAATTTCCATTGACGGATGAATCATCGGACTGTGTTAGGGAAAAATAAATAAAAACAAATTACAATTCTTTATAATCCAAATACGCTTTTTATTGATATAGATGATTTATATTCACTTTTTCCCCCGTTTATTGTTCTTGAAACAGACACAGATTTAGTTGATTATGGCCATTATAATTGTTTTTAAGAAAACAAATGACGGAAAGAGGCATGATGGATCACATAAATAGCTGAACAAAATGTGTTCATGGATTACGGTAAACTTTTACATTTACGTGATTGAAATGGATCGTGAGATTTGCCCCAACTCTTGTTTGTGCACCCAGGTAGACTGATTACAACTCCTCTGCATGGGATGAGGTTAATCCATTTATACTCAGGTGGCACATCGGCGTGTCTCACACGCAAAAATTGCAGATCTACAAGCTCACAACGCGCTGGCGCTGCAGCACATTGTGAGCTTGTAGATCGCCTATTTTTGGCGCGAGACGCCGGCGCGGAAGTTAAGCGTAAATCATCCTTAGGGACTGATCTCTTTGGTCAGCGAGTGAGCGCAGGTGTCAGGAAATCTCTTGTAAGGAGCTTGGCCGGGCGGATAGCAAGTAAACAACCTTGTGTCTCTTCCTGCACTGCCAGAGATGTGGAGTAAACCAGTGGTTCCCAAAACTTTTCATGTCAAGGACCCCCAAAATGATACTCATTAGCCTGCGGACCCCCCGTTTGGAAATACATGCCAAGGACCCCCAATAAGAGAAGGTTTTTACGGCTCTAGCAGTGATTTTCAACCAGTTTCATTTCAAGGACCCCCCATAGCATTTCTATCTCTGGGTAAATTTATATTGTAAAATCAATGTTAATTTAACTCTGAGAGTGACAGTGTACAAATGTACACTCATTTGTACACTCAGAGTTACAGACCAATAAGGGCCCATTTGGTTCCAAACTATCATTTAGCTGGGGACCCCCTGGAACTACCTCAAGGACCCCTGCGGGTCCCCGGACCCCACTTTGGGAACCACTGGAGTAAACAACAAATGCCATGCATTCAAAACCACACCGAAAGAAAAATCTGAACCACAAACATTGTATTGAATGATGCATACAATGGAGATGTTTTTTGTTTTCCTGTATTACGTGATGTCAAAGGTCAAATGCATACAGTATACATGTTGACATGTTAGCGATAACGCGGTAAACCATTCCCATATGATGGGAACGCTGTCAGAAGGTTGAGAAGGAACTACTCCGTACTTGAACCCTAGCATCCTTATCCTGGGGATTTGTTTTTGTGGTGCACGCGTTAGTCCGACATTCCGTTAGTTCTACGTGGCCAGTTAAGACTCACCCATGGCTTCCACGTGCGGTCAGGGTTTATTATTTATGGGTGTCGGATTATTGGGACGTCGGACTACATTTTCTTCCTGTGAAAATCTTACAAGCTAACAATGCGTTGTGAGCTTGTAGATGCTTGAAGAGTTACAGTATAGCATAGAAAAGTAAAAAAGTAGACCCTTGGGAACACCGGTCAACTAGTATTTAAAATGGATAATATTCATCATTAATGTGCCCACATTCACAGCGAGATAAAAATCCAAACACACACACACACACACACACAGTCGCACACACACAAAAACTGGAATGTTCATGTTTTAATATAACTCGACGATTGTACAAATGGAACCGAATGGACTCCGTTTGGTTCCATTTGCACCACTCTCCGAGTTAATTGAACACCCAGGGAATTTGACAGTTTGTATTATGGATTCTGCAGTTTCTTCTGTGCCAGTATGAATTTGAGCTCTGACACCAGCGCTTGGTTCACAGGATCGTCTCTCTGCTTGTCCACTTTCTTTTTCGGCTTGATCTGCGACACCGTCGCCGACACGGTGGGCACCCGCCACTGCCCCGAGGGCACGTAGGAGGGGGGTGGGGGGGGCAGAGAGGGGGCACAAGGCGGCGGAGGCGGGGCCCAGTTCCTGACGACGGTCTTGGGGACGTTGTTGTTATAGTTCACGTTCTCCGGCAGGACGACCACGACCTCCGGCTCCTGTTTGGGCTCGGGCTGCGGCTCCTCCTCTAAGCGGAACTTGTCGCTGGGGCACTCTGTCCTCTTTAAGGGGTTCTTGAAGGGCCACGACTGCCTCCGTCTCTGCCTCCTCTTCAGGTGGCGGTGCGGCAGGATTCGGTTGGACTTTTTGTTGTTGCGCATGAACATGGCTGTGGAGACGAGAACTGTCACCACAACCATGACACAAATGCCACCGGCGAGCAAGCCTAGGATGTGCAATGGCTTGTCTCTACTCTGCATAAAAAATGACGCCAACAGCCCACCCCCATGTTGGGTCTGTAAAGAGAGCACATGGAGAAGTCATGTCTACATGGGACTGAAATCACAGTGATTGATTGATTGGTTGGTTGGTTGGTTGGTTGATTGATTGGCCATAGAACACGGTTTGAATTCACCGCTAAAAGTCATGATATCATTGATCAATTATTTTCTTTTTTGGACATTCTGTCAAGACAAGATCAGAAGGGTTGTCTGGGGCACCCATAGCGGAGACCATTCAGCGTCACATTCTCTTGCAAAGCAGAGGAGATTCGTTTACAGGGTTATGTAAACTTGCTGTGGTTTAATGATTTTATATATTTTTTTTCCATTTCTATGACTAATTCAAATTGCGAAAAAAATAAGCTACACATTGTGCTCCTGTACTCTTTTACAGACACAACTTTGTCCTAATCAAATAACATTTCCCAAAGAAAAAAAGAAAAACTAGCTTACTTAAAGCCCTGTCATGCTTAAGTTACACGCCAGTGTCGCACACCAAAAACAATAGCCAGTCTACAAGCTCACAATGCGTTGCAGCGCCACACGTCGTCAGCTTGTAGGTCTGCTATTGTTGGTGTGCACGACACCCGCGTGCAACCAAGTATAACTCAGGCTCCATTCTTGCAGAGTAAAAAACAAACAGAAGGATGATCTCAAGTCAAGCTTCCTCTATGGATGAGAATGAGAAGGCCTCTTGGAAATCTTTCTGATCTTGCCCTGAGGCTTGACCCGGGACTTTTTCACAGAGCTCCAGTATATCAGTGTTGAAATGAAGACGGTCACTGTGACCGCCAGGGTGACAAGGGTGAAACAGATCCCAAAAACAGCCCCCCGCCGTCTCCTCAGGCCCTCGATGTAAGTGGTAAATCTGGACTTGATCTGAAAACATAACAGCGGTATATATGCATGTGAGATTTACCGGTGCATGGTTGCCCATCAGTGGCTGCAAAGTTTCAATTTAAACATATTAGTGAAACCAGAACAAACAAAACCAAAGATGTCTGAAGAGCCTGAGGTGGAAACCCTTCCTTTGGCATTCAGGGCAGGGCTACTGCCCATATGGAAAAAAAAGTAGAAGAAACATATATGTTGTCCTGTTGCCTCCAATAGTAAGTATTTACATTTTTTATGTATGTCATTTACATGTATGTCATGTAAAGTACATACTAGATTTTATATGTGAACTCTTGAAAGTGGCACCTTTCATACAATCCTCATATAAGACAATAAAGTGAATCATGTATGAATCAAGTAAACAACATGTATGTGATCTATGAGGTAAGTACATGGCAAACTGTATTTTCCTTACATGTTCCATACAATGTTTGTAGTTTTAAATTATATGAGATATATCCTTTCCATATATAAAAAAAATACCATTATAGTATGTATTTTATAGTTTGTAACCATTTAATTTACAAGAAAAGTATGCTTCTTTTATATGATTTTTATAACATTGTTATATGTCAGCCAATACATTATACCTTATAGTTATAAAAAAAACATATGTTTTATCTATGACTATATATACGTTTTTATATGTGAAGTGTATGATAGGTATAAAAAACATATGCGCTATAGACCCCTGGGAGATGGTTGCTGAGATAGAGCACCACACCTACTATACCATCAACTCCCACTTCCCGCATCACTTGCCGCACCCAAGCTGTGCTACTCATACGCTGAGTTGCCAGTGCCCAGGATCGAACCCACAAACTTGTGGTCTTAAGGCGAGAGCTCTACCGACTGAGCTACCCAGACACATCCTGACATATGTGAAGTGTTTGATATGCTCTCTTTATGTTTTTTGTTTTTTTTTAGAAGATTCTTATAAGTTACCATAGCAGTATAAAATAAAATGCATTGGGAGGTACATGGGGGGACAATGGTGGTGACACTGGCTGGGGGGGCACTGGCTGGGGGGGCACTGGTTGGGGGGGCACTGGGGGCTTGTGTCACACTGGGGGGACACTGGCTGGGGGGGGGGGCATCACACTGGGGGGACACTGGCTGGGGGGCACTGGGTGGGGGGTGTCACACTGGGGGGTCACTGGCTGGGGAGGACACTGGCTGGGGGGGGGGGCACTGGGTGGGGGGATCTTAAATAATGTAGGAGTCATAAAATGTAAAAGGGAATACAACTCATTATTTTGTCATCTCATGTTATTTCATTGTAAGATTAGGTTTTGTTTAATTTGGATGTCTCTGTGACATACATGGCCTGTATAATGTATTGTATGGTTTCTATACAATATCCTATCAGATTTTGGTTTCACTGATGTTTGCCCAACTCTACAAGTTTGACAACACACAATTACTAAGGATTTTGTATGTGGATTTACTGCAGTAATTATTTATAAGTTCATATGTATTTCAATTTATACTAATTTACTAAGAATATTGTATGTGGATTTACCGTCACATATAGGTCTTATAAGTTACAAAATTATATAGGTTTCACTTTACAAAAACTTACTATGGCTCTTATATGTGCTTTGACTGTTATATAGTTCCTATAAATTACAAAATTATATAAGTTTCACTTTACAAAAACTTACTATGGCTCTTATATGTGCTTTGACTGTTTTATATAGTTCCTATAAATGACAAAATTATATAAGTTTCACTTTACAAAAACGTATTATGGCTCTTATATGTGCTTTGACTGTTTTATATAGTTCCTATAAATGACAAAATTATATAAGTTTCACTTTACAAAAAAATACTATGGCTCTTATATGTGCTTTGACTGTTATATATAGTTCCTATAAATGACAAAATTATATAAGTTTCACTTTACAAAAACTTACTATGGCTCTTATATGTGCTTTGACTGTTTTATATAGTTCCTATAAATGACAAAATTATATAAGTTTCACTTTACAAAAAATACTATGGATCTTATATGTGCTTTGACTGTTTTATATAGTTCCTATAAATGACAAAATTATATAAGTTTCACTTTACAAAAAAATACTATGGATCTTATATGTGCTTTGACTGTTTTATATAGTTCATATAAATGACAAAATTATATAAGTTTCACTTTACAAAAAAATACTATGGATCTTATATCTGCTTTGACTGTCATATATATTAACTACAAGTTTCATGTAAAACATATACAAATTTAGTATTTTTTTTTCCATATGGGTGTGCTTTCCCTGCTGCCTCACACACCAACGAAAGACGATCCCCAAACACTGCAGGCTCTCTTGCACGCAACACGCCATCTGAGATTTTCGGCTTCTAGTCTTCAGACAGGGCTACTCTGCTACATACATACTGTATGGTCATTCTTGATTACGATGCTGTCGCTGACTGATTATCTTCATTATCAACAGAGAAGGTTTGAATGGGCTCCATGCATACAGTATACATGCCATTTTGGAAAGAACATGGCCCCTTCCCTACTTTCTTCACAGGTGTATTACCGATGATAATGAAGGCTCTGTTCCATTCTGGTCAAAGAGAGTCAGGGTGCTGCTATTGTGCATGTTGGCTCACTGGAAACACTTTGCTACACCAGTGGCTCTCAAAGTGTCCTTGAGTGGGTTCCAAATGGGCCTGTACGGGTCTGTACAAATGGAACCAAATTAATTGTACACTATCAGAGTTATGGGGTTCCTTGAAATGTAAAGGTTTGAGAACCATTGCACAGTGCACACTAAATGGAACCGAGCCTTAATTAGTATCATCGGTAACACCTGTGAAGGAAGTAGGGAAGTATGGCCCAGAAGTAGGAAGAGTTATTCTGTGTGCATATAGAGCCCATTGAAATACAGCGACTCCATGTCTGGTATCTTACCGCCTCAGTGATGTCGATCTTGACCACAGTGGTGGTGCTGAAGGAGGGCTGTCCGCGGTCTCGGGCCTGGACCACCAGGGACCACGTGCAGTCCCTCTGGTTGGTGATGTTCTGGACAATGTCCATGGACTTGATGTAGGACTTCAGCACGATCTCTCCGGTGTCTGCGTCGATGTCGAAGATGTTGTCCGGCTCTGCCTTCATGATGGAGTACTCGATGACGTTGTTTGGTTCCTCCGCATCCTCGTCCACGGCCTGTCGGTGCACAGAGATTTATTTCTATTTGTCACTGCTCGTGTGTGTGTGTGAGGTCTGCAACATACTGTGCAACAACAATAAGAAGAATAACAATAAAAAACTAAGAAAATAAACAGCCACGTGAAGAGTGTCTATAACAGCAGTATCAACATCATCATTTCAAAGACAGAAGTATAGAAGTATGTATAAATAATGTACAAATAAGTACATAAACATTATGTGCAGATAGGCTACCTTGTGCTTTAGAAGCAGCAATAACAACAGGTACCAGTTGTATTATATACACAGTATATAGCAGCAGCAGTAACAAACCCCCCAAAGCATGGCCATATCTGCCATGTGTACCGATGCAGACATGTGCAATGTTGGATTGAGCAATCTATACAGGAATGAGTGCAATTCCGAGTGCCAACACACTTTATTTTGTATAGATGGTATAGTTAGAGGTATGTAAGTAACCTTGGCAATCAATCAAGTACAGCCCCTGCCTGGACATATACGTTGCAGGGACTTATCCCCAACCCTTGATGCTGAGTGCCAAGCAGACAGGCATTATCGGGTCCCATTTTTCATGTGGTTTCTATCTCCATGTGCTATGAAGATTGAACCCTGACCTCCCCCCTCCAGGCAGATACTGCAATGCCAACAGGAACAGAAGAACATGCCTCTATCTTCACAGGCGCTCCGATGACCATGGTCTTCTCCAGGAAGTTGTCGTTGAACTCGGGCGAGTGGTCGTTCAGGTCCTGCACCGTGACGAACACCTCGGCCAGGCTGTACTTGCCCTCCGTGTCCTCGGCCTTCACGTAGAAGTTGTACTTGGACTTGACCTCCGCATCCAGGCTGGCCCACGGCTGCGTGTAGATGATTCCAGATGTAGGCTGGATCAAGAACCTGAAATCATCAATAATTATCATTTTTTTGCCCCCCCAAAAAATCTATCTTTCTTCCTTCCGTCTTAACCCATTAAAACCAGGAAAGCATCTGTACCATTTATAGATTTTAACCACTTTAACCTAAAATATATTGTAGCAGAGTGGCTCAGAGCCTCAGTGTGGTGCCCTCAAAAGTCTGATATCTTCCCCGGTAGGTGTATGTATATATATAGATCTTGGACTTTTACGCGGGAGACCCGGGTTCAAATCCCGGGCATATTTACATTGGTGCCGTGACCCGGATCGGGTTTCCCCGTGGCAGGTCAAAAGGGGAGTGAGTGTAGCAGTGACTCACTGCCTTGCAGCCTGATGACTTAAACATCTAATTATCTCCACTGGTCCATAGGGATATCCCTTTGGTCTAGTGGTTAAGATATTGGACTTTCACACAGGAGACCCATGAAGTTCGAATCCTGGGTATTACACAAGCCCATAGCATGTCACCTCGTGCCATATGCTATGAGCCTGTAGATCAGCTGTATGTGTGTTCAGTGTCTCATATACCATCTTGCTGTGACTGTGTCACATCGCATGCTACCGTACGGTAATTGGAAGCTAATTAAGAACCGTCTATTTTCTCCCTCAATCTCATTACAGGATTAGCAGAGACAGAGAAACTGGAAGTAAATGTACGGTGAAGTATTGTGGTTCTGTCAGTCAAAAGAGAATGGATTTGCGGGGGGGGAAAGGAGAGAAGAATAGCAGAAGACAGCACACAAAATACATTTGGAACTGGTACTGTAGAATTGCTATTTTCAGCAGAGGGATTTGTTGTAGTGGGGGAAACAGCGGACCAAGCACAGAGCTCCGGGGGATATGTGGCTTTAAGTCAGAGGTCTTCAATGTTTTTCAGGTTAAGGACCCCTTAGCTGAGAGAAAGATGAAGCAGGGTCAGCCCACGCCATGGCACACACAGACACTACACATATTGGCTTCATGTTACTGACATTTAATCACTTAAACCCTCAATACTTTGTAAATTTGACCTTTGGCTCGGTACTTGGTCTTTTCTTTTTTCCCTGTACACCAATCCTCTTCGGCTAATGTTTTCCCCACAATAGGGACACGAGAGGGTTCAAGTGGTTAATGTAAGAATAAGACGGACCCCTGTTGAAGACCCCTGCTTTCAGTGGTTAACTGATAGATTTCTCCTACAGAAAAATCAACAGTGCATGTTCCTCTGAAAGTGTAAAACTGTACCTGTGACATGTTGAATCGAGCATCGGTTTGCGATAGTTTGGGCAGGCGCGGCAATCAGGGTCCCTTCATGTTCATCCACTAACAAGTTAATTCATACATTCTCCCACGACAGCCACATTCAGCTCACTCAACAAACACGGCTCAGCTCTAGTTCCTGCAGCTGTCTTTGATCAAACTCCCTCCTTCTCCCCAGAATCCTCCTGTGACATCTAAGTTAAATGTATGATTCTGTGGATTGTAAGATGTTATATCTGTGTACCTGAACGTATGCCCTTAAAGGATTCAATCGTATGTTCCTGCAATAACTCTGTATCCTTAGGCTCTGCTTCAAGGGGGGGTTGTGATCTCCGATTTCATATCTTGCTTGTGCAGATAATCTGTAGTATCGCCACAGGAGCAGAGTCACACCGCCAAACTGAATGCAATGTCATTGCAATAAATGATTAATCCTGATGAAAGTGTGTGACTGGAATGTTACTGTAATATGCTATACAGGTTAAGATAACACTATATTGTTGTGTGGAATATTGTGTGGTTACTGCTAAACAATAATAAGGAAAAGTACTTTCATACCCCCTGAAGGCCTACAGCGCTTTATTAAATATACAGAACAAAGTTCCAATATAAAAAGACAAAACGTACATCAAATTTCTCTCTAGATAATAGTGAGATACTGTATGTTTTGCCAGCTTACGGCTTCAGTTATGTCAGATATGTTATCCGACAGGCTTTAACAGTTGGATGTACTGTACTGTACTGTGCTGTGCTACCAAATGAAAAAGGTATTATCTATGCTGAATTCCGTCGACATAAAGATAATTCCCAATGCTAACAATTATTCCATCCCCAGGTCGTGAGGGGTTAGTACCTCTTGTCATCAAAACATGCGTAATGTTACATAAGAGATTATATAGGTTGTTTAGTGTGCTGATACTGCAGCCACGGGCCATGGCCAGCAGAGCCATAGAGTAAGTCTCTTCATGGGGCCATGCAGTCCAATGTCGGCACTTCTACATAGACTTCTATTGAATGGGGACAAACGGAAGTATTGAATGGGGACAACTGGAAGTTTACGGAATGCATTGGAGTCTATGGGCTCGCGCGAGTACATGAACCACATGACCATGCTGTTTTCTGCCCCCTCAATATCGCAACTCTTCTATTAGATGGCTCTGGCCATGGCCGGGAGGCGAAGCCAGGACGATTCAATCCTGAGGCGCGTACGTTACCAGTCGGCTAAAGAGCAACGCAGCACTGTATAGCCTAGAATACGACACCAGCTGTTAGCCTGTTACCCCTAATAAAACTCAATGAATCTGCATTATATGTGGACCAATGAGCAGAGAGAGTTTAGTACAGTATAGTATGAAATGGAACAAGGGAGAAAAGGGGGGTTGATGAATTATTATACCGTAACCCTATAATACTTTGAGGGTCTCCCTGGGATCTATACTAGGCATGCTCCCCTTTCCCTCTATATCAAATCGGCTGTATAGCTTAGTAACTTTGTGGCAGACTATCCAGCATATAGCTAGCTATCCACCTCGGAGGAAAGTCTGGTAAGGCCGGCAGTCAGTGGCGTGCACAGATAGAGCACCTGCCCTTTGCCCTCTGGACAGCAATGTGCCCTTTTTTGTACAGTGTACACTTGTACAGTATGTGGACCATGGTGACATTGATCAATTCTTGATACAAAAGCTTAAAATAAATGATTTAGGCCTATATGCCCCAAAATCTATAAATCTCACACTATTAAGGCAATCGGCCGGTTCCACGCGCTGCACAAGGCGCCCTTTTTTCACTTGAGCACCTGCCCCTCTAAATGTCTGTGCACTGCACGCCACTG
The DNA here is from genome assembly GCF_963924005.1 of Protomyctophum bolini. NCBI lineage: Eukaryota > Metazoa > Chordata > Actinopteri > Myctophiformes > Myctophidae > Protomyctophum > Protomyctophum bolini. The sequence continues at coordinate 14,706,412 of NC_137875.1, read as the reverse complement.
CCAGCAGTGTCGGTAGGCCAATCAGAGGCAGGTGGGACATTACCATGTCTATGCTCAGACGTGGAATAGAATCAGGCACCTTGACTTGCTCCCTTTTTTCAAGCCCTGCCAAGCAGCAGGTCCATTCAAAGCATTATGTCAGGGTGCTACAAATGTCTATATACGTCCTGTAAGTACTCTTAGAAATAAAACTAGTGTTGACTAATCATTACAAGTCGCTCTTATTTTGAAGAGGAAGAGGAAAGTCTGTTTCGGTTGTAGCCAAGCTGCCATGACAAATTATGATGCCGGCAAGCGTCTAACCAAGTAGTAAACAAGAACCCACGTGGATTAAACACAAGCTTTTAGCCAAACTTCATAGATTTACAATATAAAAACCATGCATCTGTGACTTAAACAATGTACACGCTTTGGAGGTACATTAAACAAGGAACCTCTGCGGCATTAGGTGAGTATACTTCATTGTGTAAGTCTAAACAAAGACTGGTAAAATCATCAACAACAGCAGCTGCAAGATTTTGTTTGTATTTGTGCTGCCAGAGGGATGGGGGGGAAATATATGTCAATTGTTGAAAATACTTATGTGTAATATAAAGAAAATGAATAAACATATGTTTAAAAAAAAACAAAAACAACAGCAGCTGCCCCAAAACACATTAACAGGTAGGCTAATAGTATATACAGTAGCCTAAATTGATGCCCTTAAATAGTGCTTGTACTTGGAACTGTTTGGCCACCGTGCCAATTCTTGCAGTAGCCGAGGCTTGTAAGATCTGCAGTTGCAGTGATGTGTTTGTTTTAAAACAATGTAAAACGTCAAGCTTTGATGAGTTATTATATCGCACCATGCTGCATCGATTGTGTTGTACAGTGGGTGGTGGTGGTGGTGGTGGGGGGGGGTCAACTCGAGTAAAAACCCATTTTCTTTTCGTAAAATATATTTAAAACGTTTATTTGTAATTATTTACATTTTTAAAACAAACAAATCTAATAAATTCCATAAATAAAATAAATAAATAATAATAATTAAGAAGTAGTAAAAAATAGCCGATATACAAGCTCGCAACGCAGCACGAAGCGACGCGTTATGCACTTGTAGATCTTATATTTTCACTCGTTTCGTGGGCCAACGTATATATATCTCTCTTTTGGGTCTCGTCCTGAAAAGTTTGGGAACCACTGATCCAACAGAGTATACTCACAGGTCAGCCCCAGAACCATAGATGGAGTACTTCACGTGACCCCAGAGTCCAGAGTCTGGATCAGACGCCTATAGGCACGGACAGAGACAAAAAGAGAGAGAAAAAAATAAAGTCTAGGACTAGGTTAACATCGTTTTGATTGTAATCTTTGGACCAGCACTGATGTGTGCAAGCTGTGGTGCACGCACGCGGCGCCATGTGCTCATAAATGAGCGTTTAAGTCTAGGCTTATATGAATGACCTACACTACAGTAATCTGTGTGTGTGTGTGTGTGTGTGTGTGTGTGTGTGTGTGTGTGTGTGTGTGTGTGTGTGTGTGTGTGTGTGTGTGTGTGTGTGTGTGTGTGTGTGTGCGTGTGTGCGTGTGTGTGTGTGTGCGTGTGTCTCCTCCCTGTGCGCTACTGTGCTGTGTCTGTGTGACAGAGAGAGCAGTAATACCATAAGAACCGCAACTAATTCATGAAGTGAAAAGCGAGTTGCATCTGCATGCATTCAGTGTCGTGTGTACAGGAAGTGACTGTCTGGCCTGAACTCGATATAGGCTCAGCGTTGGGTTTTATAGTTCACAGGTCACCTCCTAATGTATAAAAAGAACATATTCTGATGATGTTATCTCTGTATGCTAACAATTCACTCCTCCTATGCCACAAAAATGTGGAATGCCCCCCCCCCCCCCCATTCTACAAAACCACACCCAAAGGGGGGCTGCCGTTGTTTGGACCTCCAGTTAGTTCGACCATGCATTAAGGTTGGTGAACATGCATTAAGGTTGGTGAACATGCATTAAGGTTGGTGAACATGCATTAAGGTTGGCGAACATGCATTAAGGTTGGCGAACATGCATTAAGGTTGGTGAACATGCATTATGGTTGGCGAACATGCATTATGGTTGGCGAACATGCATTAAGGTTGGCGAACATGCATTAAGGTTGGTGAACATGCATTAAGGTTGGTGAACATGCATTAAGGTTGGCGAACATGCATTAAGGTTGGTGAACATGCATTAAGGTTGGCGAACATGCATTATGGTTGGCGAACATGCATTAAGGTTGGCGAACATGCATTAAGGTTGGCGAACATGCACTGCTCCCGTGCTTGCGGTTAAGGTTAGGGTAGGGTTAGAGATAGGGTTAGTAAGGGTCGAACTAACGGAAGGTCGAACCAATGCCACACTACCTCTCAAAGAGCTCTTACGGGTGGCTGCCATTCGAAACAGGCCCCAGTAAAAAAAAGTCAAAGCTTACCACCCCCTCTCCCCCTGAACTGTTTACTGTACGTATTATTATTTTTGATTTCTAACTGTTCATATGATGTTGCAAGAGTCTGCGATAGTCACTTGTTGCAAACATACCCACATACAGCGTACTCACTTGCACAGACAGACAGACAGACAGACAGACAGCGCACACTTGATTTTGAACTGGGGGTGGCTCGAACTTGAAGCTCAAAGACTTGTGGATCTGCTACTTTTGTATGCTTTCGAGTTGACTTTCATCAAGTAGGGTGTTAATTGACAGGAAAAAAAAACACAAAAAGCTAAAATATGGAGATAAAGAGGCTACTGCCCCGACGGCGGCAACAGAATCAAATAGACATAAACGATGCACAATATGCTGTGGCTGCACGTGCAGCTAAGCACTAATATAAGGGAGAGGAGGGGAAGCAGGGAATTTGGTATTACACAACAAAATGAAAGTGATAGCCATCTGGCAGCTTACCGCCCAACCTAGCTTTTATCTCTTTTCACTGTATTATTATCATTTTCACTGTATTGTTATATAACCCCAACCCGAAAGTCTACATTTAGGGAATTAACGGCTCTCTTCACCATCTTGTTCAAATCAGACATTATTCCTCTTAAGCTTAGAGCTGCGGTTCCCAACGTGTGGGTCGGAGCCCACTGCAAGCGCCCCTGATCAATCAATCAATCAATCAATCAGTCATTTAAATAAAAATGGCAGCCTTTTGGTGAAGTGGTCAGATGGGTGTTCTTTTTTTTTTTTCCAGTGGTGGCACAGATCCATAAAAGGTTGAGAACACACACGGCACTGGCTTTAAAGAGTGGATGACATGCTTTGGGCTAAAGAGGGCAAACAGTATTTTTAGCCATGCAGGATTCAAACGCTTCTTAGTTCTAATAATATACTCACCGTCACGGACACCACGTTGGAGCCACCGGGCGAGTTTTCAGGGATTTTGGCGATGTAGTAATCTGAGGAGAACCTTGGAGCGTTGTCGTTGGTGTCCAGGAGGTGGATGACGATGTCCGCCGTGGCACTGAACCTCTCGGGCGTGTCCACCTCCACCGCCAGCAGCTACGGGCCAGGCCAGAGTAGGAGGATGACACATCTTTTTGCATTTCATTTTAGTTCCTTTGCATTATGAATTATTGCAATTTCACTGAGGAAACTGCCTTCAGAATAGCATGCATATATTCAGTATTTTAATTTTAACATCTTAAAGCTATCGTTGCTGTCGGCCAGAAACCTCCTATCTCCATAATCAAACTTTTTGTGGGTTTTTCCGTAAATTAATGTGGCTGATCGTACTACAGCGTTACAAAAAGCGTCCAAAGATAACATAATGTGCAAGCTTGAAATGTGGCGCGACGTTTGAGTTTGTTTTCTTTTATTTTAATCCTGAGAAGTAACCAAAGTTTTGGACATAAATATGATGGTTTCCACCCGACAGAGTCCAACAGGGCTTCATACTAGGTCCGCTATTATATTCCCTCGACATCAAATCTCTTCGCCGAATGCTATAACCGATCTGTAATCTCGCAAAACGTCACGCTTTGATGCGGTGTGAGGTAGTAGATCTGCCATTTTCGGTAACATGTCTTTTTTTCACCCCATAAAAGTGGTGCATCATTACTAGGAAAGATGACAGAAGAACTGGGAGTCAAACAGGCTGACCTTATATCTGAGAACCTGGTATTTCTCATAGTCCATGGCTGCAGAATCCTCCACCAAGACGGTGACGTCTGCCTCGTTCAGTACCGTCTGAGGGACCACTCTGAGCATCCGCTCAGGACCAATCAGCCTCAGGTTGAACTTAGCATTGGCACCCTGCAAGTTCACAATGTGTATAATATAATACAAACACTGTTAACAATTAACCAAAACTAAACCTTTACACTCAACCCTACTTTCCTGTCACATCACAGGAGTAAAAAGAAAAGAAAAGTGGGTGATGCATCATTGCCGTTTCCCAAGAAGGCGTTAAACAGATCCGATATCGACATGGCAGTGTGAAATAATTATACGTACGTGGTACGTGGTACGTGGTACGTGGTAAAAATAAATAGCAGATGAATGAGGCCAAAATGAAGTAAAATATGAGCACATGTAAAGACAATATTGTGCATTATGTCACATAATGCACATGCAGTTTAAGGAAAGTTACATCAATTAAGAGTTAATTAAACTCTGAGAGTAGAGTATACAAATGTAAGTTACATTTGTATACTCTCTGAGTTACACATTGATAAATGTTCATTTATCAACTGGTGACTTTACTGTGTATAAGCTCAAGTTGTTTCCCAGACATTGTCCCTGTATAGATCACCTTTCGCTCATGATACCCCATGCATTATCTCATTCCATTAGAACAATGCCACAACAATACAGAGGTTCCCAAATAATCCTTTTATTATTGTCCGTGCGTGCAATCACTGTAAAAGCTGTGTATCGTCATCTTCCGCATGCACATGCGGTCCTTGTATATTTTTATGCTGCATAATATAGATGCATCAGAGTGGCAAAAAAACAAACATTATCTACTGTCTTTGTCACAGTAATTATATTCCTAATGGACGAGGAGAATGCATTGATATCCATAAAAATATTCTCCATATCAGAATGATACTATGAGAGAAGCTGTGATTTGACAACATTTTATAATAGTATTAACGGAGGTTATGTTTGGGAGGAACCGTTTGGACAGTCAGGGGAATTCAGGGAATTGCGTAAGCCACCACGTGGCATGAGTAAGCACCTTTCTATTTGGGCTGGCTCGTTTACAAACTTATGTAATTTGAAATGTTGCATTATTGTGACAACGGGAGAGGGCTTTTAATGTCACTTCAGTCCACCATACGACGTGGGCTGTGAGCCAGACAGATGCTCAGCCTGCACTTTTCAGACAAATGTCACGATGAATGTTTAAATCCCTCTGTATTAAAAAAAAACTATTACATAATTTGTCCAGAAAGGCAATGCAACAACAGTGCAAGTAACATTTACACAACGACAATGAGTTATTTCGCTAAAGGAGCATATGTGCCTTTTTGAAATGTGGGCCTCTTTGCCACTCTTAAACTAAATCTACAGTTTATTTCGTCAACAAAAAAATATTTTGTACAAGCTCACAATGCAATGCATCGCAACGCGACCCGTTGTGAGCTTGTAGATCAGCTCATCGCCAACCAAACATAAAATATATAACATTTTAGTCTATAGTTTTCATTTGTTGACAAATCTGTCAATGTATTTAGTCTTCGGTTTAGTCATCGTAGCTTAGTTTCTATTTTGTTTTTATTTCGTTTTCGTCAGCGAATAAAAAAGGATAGTCGATGACCGTTTGTCCTCATAGTATTTAGTCGACGAATAACACTGCAGTGATCACCTGATCGGAGTCCTTGACGGTGATCTTCAGGCCCCTCAGTATCTCCCCCTCTGGCGGGTGCTCGTACATGGTCAGCTCGAACACGCTCTGCACTCTGCCATTCTCCCCGTAGAAGGTGGGAGGATTATTGTTGAGGTCGACCACGCGGACCACCACCGTTGTCACGCCATAGTCCATGAGGTCGCCATCTGGGCCCACCTCAGAAGCCTGGACACAGGCACGCACACAGGCACGCACGCACGCGCGCACACACACACCCCCCCACACACACACACACACACACACACACACACACACACACACACACACACACACACAGGGTCATGATGATGACACAGATGGTTTTGACGAGTGGTGGGAAAAGTACTCTGTCTAACGTAAAAGTATCAATACTGTAATGTAGAAATTACTAACACAGTAAAAGTACAAAGGTACTGGCAACGGCCTCCTCACCTCAGCTGCCAGGCTGCTAAATGACTCTGGCTTCCCTCCCAACCCCGCCATCTAGTGAGTGTAACCGGCACTATGACACTGGACAATGTTTGCACTGTGATCAATAACTCTGCACTTTATATAACGGTGATTATAATGCATAAAGATGTATTATAATCTACGAGTAAGACGCGCGAACGCGGGAAGCGAACGCAGATCGTAAATTGCAATAACAATTAGAATAAATTGTGTCCATATATTGGCACAAAAGGGGCCAGGTCCACAACAAACAAATCACTGGCCCCTTTTGTGCCCATATATGGAGCTGAGTGGACCTGGCCCCTTTTGTGCCCATATATGGAGCTGAGTGATTGCTGATGCAACACACTCCATATTTGGATAGCGGGACAGACACACGGACAGACAGACAGACGCACGCACAGACATGATCTGCTAGGTCTCATAGTAAGTGCTCACTGCGTTCGCAATTAGGATTATAATACATTATGATCCTTGCCAAAAGAAAAACATTCGTTTAGGATCCAGCAATTATGAAGAATTATCATTAGCCTAGTTAATTATTATAAAATGCTTTATAATGTGTTATGATGATTAATATTATTATTATTAAAAATCCTTATTAATACGATTTTAGTGCTTAAAAGTATAAGTATACCGTGCTATAAATAAGCAGATTACGTGTAGTGAAGAATGTTTCCAGCATTCCTTTTCGGGTTTATGATCCGGTCGGGAGCGGATGATATCGTTACGTCATGTTGTAGTATTGTTTTGTAGTCATCAATCTTCCGGAACTTCCTTTTCCCTCAAACCGATTTTTCTCAATAAAAGCCACAGGCTACGGGAGATTGTTATTCTTCCGGTTTGAGGGAAAAGGAAGTTCCGGATGATTCTTTCTGCCTGATGACTACAAAACAATACTACAACATGACGTAGCGATATCATCCACTCCAGACCGGTTCACACAGTAATTTTTTAACACAGACCAGGATTTCCTCCGACGTGGAAAGCCTGGTGACGTGAGGTTAATTAGTGAGTCCTACCCTGACTTGAATGTTGTAGATCTCTCTCTTCAGGTTGATGGGATGAGTCAACAGAGTGATGAGGCCAGTGCTTTGATTGATACTGAAAACGCCGTCATGGCCTACAGCCAAGACAACAGAGCAATCAATAACATTCATGTTTCATTCTTGTGATATCATCAAACATATCAGACCACCTACATTTCAAATTGTGCATTTATATAGCGCTTTTAACTAGGGATGTCCCGATACACCTTTTTTGCTTCCGATCACGATACCTCAATTTCTGTGTTAGCCGATACCGAATACTGAATACCGATACCAGTGTCGTGATTTCATGTGGTGTTTATAGCTATCTAGCTATATATCTCGTGCTGTGTTTATAGCAGACTCCTCAAATGTGCACTTGCAGTTTGGGCAACTCCAAAGCAAACTCCACATGTCCCAACATTTTATTTACCTGCCATAGTGTCCCCCTTACCCCTGTGTCGGATCGTACTTTCACCCTTTCACACACAGATGGTAAATGGTAACGCCGCTTTACAGACATTGTGCATTACATTCACCCATTTATACACAGATTCATACACCGATGGCATAGGAAACCATGCAAGGCACCAACCTGCACATCGGGAGCAATTAGGGGTTCAGAGGCTTGCTCAAGGACACTTCGACACTGACTCTGGGGGAGCCTGGGATAGAACTGCGGAACTGGGAACCTTGTAGTTGTGACTAGAAGCAGGTATTCAACATATCCCCATGCACAGAGATAAAAAATGTATGACAGCTATGTAGAGCATATCAAACGCAGAGGCCTGGATTCCATCCCCAAAGTCAACACTGATCCTCATACCAAACATCCATGAGAAAATAGATAAAATATTATAGTCACGGTATTGTTAACGTTATTTGGCACAAAACAGCAAACATAATATCCTGTAACTGTCAAAAAGACTTGATGCTGCAGTGAGAAAACTCAGTAGTGTGAAAGCCTTGAAGGAAGAAAGAGAGGACATGCTTACCGCTGTCAAATGAATAACTGATTGGATTTGGACTCCCAACATCTCCATCTTTGGCAAAAACCATGTATATTTCAGATCCCTGGAAAGAAAGAAAGAGTTGTAGTTAGAAGTTGTACCGGTATGTCAGTTACAGAGAAAACCAACTATTCCTGAATATGATCTTTTCATGAAATTTGTATATGTAATGGAATGCATGAAAGGGTATTGTTGTTGTACTCACTGGCACCGAGACTTCGTAAACGTAGCCAAAGTACGGTGTCCCGATGAAAGAAGGGGGCGTGTCCTGTTCATCGATCACATTGATGGTCAAGGTAGCCGTGGACGACAGAATCTGTACCTTGCCATTAAAACTGCCACCGCCATCCTGTTGGAAACAATAGTGCATTTAGAACTTTGACCTGATGTTTAGTTTCTAACCTTTATTTGGATAGTGTTTTTGTGTGTTTGGATAGTGATGATTGATTTAAATCTTTATTAACAGTTTGTCGAATATGCACAGGAAAGCACAGTTCAATACAAGGTCTGCTAAGAGGATAAAAAAACTAAAACAAAGCACTACTAATGGCTTGTTTCCATTGGGGTCCTTCATATTCAATTCATCAGAACATAATGACCTACAAATATACAGTACTATGCAAAACAAAAACCGGTTAGAAATCAAGAGAAAAAATAAGAACAGTAAAGGGGGGACAGTTTTTCGTTGCAGCCGCCCACCCATAAGTGCTCTTTGAGAGCAGTTGTGTGACATGGAGTGATGTATAATTATGAAGGTGGGACTTTGTTTAGAAGAATTATTTGTGCCACATAAATGTGTGAAGAAATGCATTTCCTGTCCTGGTATGAGTATTGAAAGAAAATTAAACATAACATACTAGGTGATAACAAGGTAATATATTGGTTAAATTCGTTAGATTGGTTAAAATATGGTTGAATATTTAACCCTGAAATGTCATGTACTGTATGGGGGGAAAAATGTTTTGTTTTGTTTAGTTGAATATGGTCATTCATTTTCTGTTGCCAAGGTTTGCTCATAGGGGGGGCTGTGGGGAAAAGGAATGTTAGCAAGGAAGTGAGGTAGGCTACCATGAACAGCTATAAAAGTACAGGAAGTGAGGCAACCTGGGGTTCCATTTTAGTTATCAAATGTTTGATGGTGGTTTGTCAAAGAGACTCTTTTAAGGCCAATACTAAACCAGAATCAGGAATTGATAAACCACAATGGAAAACTTTGAGATCTGAAGAAGAAAAGTTTAGTCAAGGAACATTTCTGAGGATTTAATTAGCTTTTGCTTTTGGACTAAGGGGAACTAACCTGCTGTGGCCTCCTGACTTGAAGATTGGGGGCGATTGAGGACTTTTGAGTTTGAGGTAGGTTGTCTGTCTATATATGGTCTCTATATGACGTGATGTGATACAATCATACAACCATTACCTTGGCGATCACAGTGACAAAGTGTGTCTTGGATTTCTCGTAGTCCAGCATCTTCCCGGGTTTGATGCGAAGGACGCCGCTGTGTCTGTCCATGGCGAACACGCCGGACTGCGAACTCTGGGAGAACAGAGGCCAAACAAAACAAGGCATTTCAAAAGCAGTGGTGGGAAAAGTATGCACATTTGTTTTAAGTACAAAAGTAGTGGCACTGTGGCATCAAAATGGTCTTAAGGTACCAAAGGAAAAGTAGGCCTACTCACAATATTTGCCTCTGAGATGTAGTGGAGTAGAAGTAAAAGTATTGTACAAATACCTCAAAGTAAATGTACTTAGTTACTTTCCACCACTGTTTAAAAGCTCAAAACACAGATGAACACAACAGGGGTCAGAGGGTAAAAAAAAAGAAAAGGGGGGGGGAAAAAAGCCTGTCCTTGTCACTCACGTGAGCCATAATGAAAAGTGGTCAGATGGTCGTACATTTCGACAAAACATGCACTCAAGAGCCAGATGAATTATAGGCCACATCCTGTATACAGTATATATACTGTAAGTCCCATATAGGCCATAACCCTCTCTGTTGTTTGGAATGCAAAGAGCCCATATGTACAGTATGCCCAAGGACAGTGCGGGCAGGTGAAAGCCGTCGCAGGCCAGATGTGGCGTGCATCACAGTCACTCTCCATCCCAGCTGTTATTTGGTCCTAATAGCCCAAAGTGCAAAACTACGGCTCCCTGTCACCCTCGCCAAAGCGGCACGCTAAGCCTCTCAATACATCAACACAAATGTAATTGTGAGTTTAATCCCCCGGGTGCCTCATGTCGATTATACATGCAAATGCCGCACACACATGGGCTAAATTGATGCTTGTCTCATTATCATTACCTTTGTTGTTGTTTTGTTTGTTTTTTTAAATTTGTTTTTATCTTGCCCAGTGAAATTAGGGCTTACCAAATGCGCTCTTTACAGGTCTTTTATCAAGACGTGTTTAAGTGGTACTGAGTTCACAGCGCAACAAAAGCTAATTCATCATGTAATGACAAGGGACAATTTCACAATACAATTATTGTGAGCTTTTCTCTTTCATTTTTAGCATGATAAGTGATAATACGGTAACAATAATTATGGTCCCGTCCCAGTGGTGTAAAGTAACTAAGTACATTTAACTAAGTACACTACTGTAATTTTGAGGTATTTGTACTATTATTACTAGTATTTCCAAACATACATTACCCACATCAGCCCTACTGTACATTTCGCCCCTTTTGAAAATAGCGGATCTACAAGCTAACAATACGCCGTGATGCGACACATTGTGAGCTTGTAGATCGGCTATTTTCAAAATATTTTGAAACGGGACAATCTGCATAGTGAGTACTTTCTACTTTTGGTACTTTAAGTACATTTTGATGCCAACACTTTTGTACTTTCACTCAATTGCATTTGGAATTCCGGACAAAACGTGTAACGGCGTTGTTCTACATTGCAGTATTGATACTTTTTTTTCCCACCACTGCCCATCCCTATAGTCACAATACCTGGAGGAAGTACGTGACAGAGCCTCCAGAGCCGGTGTCTCTGTCGATGGCCTCCACCTTACAAAGGCTGCTGCCAGGTGCCGCCGTCTGGAATGAGCAACGGAAGAAATCATCTGGGTGAGAACGGCAAGCGCAAACTCACTATACTATAGTGTTGATATCGTAGACTTAAACTATGGCGAAAGATGTTCGCTGACTACCTTTTTTTCACTGACAAACAAAATAAGAACTAAGCTATAATGACTAAAACTAAGTCTATATTGACAATTTTGTCAGCAAATAAAAACTAGACTAAAACATGTCATTAAAGCTATGACGAAAGACATTCGACTGTATACCTTATTTCACTGACAAATTAAATAGTCTTACAGTAGGTTACTGTATGGAATAACTTACTTCAAGGACGTCAACGATTGCAGGCATGTTTTGGAACTCGGGTCTTTCATCGTTTGCATCCATTACAAACACTGTGACTCTTTCCACAACCTGGAAAGAGGAATACATATTACAAACATGATGATACTCATAGGGCTGTCCCCGACTAAGGATTGGTATAGTCAACTATTATTGGCCATATGTTAAAAATGCAATAGAGAATCTCTATTTGGGCTGTGTCTGATTTATTATATCCTATTTATTATTATTTTTCAAAAGTTGAGTTCTGTATAATCCCATGCTGTACCTTGCTTTTCCCATCTGTGATGCTGACAAGAACTTCAATAGAATCCTCTTTCTGAAGTGATGATGACAAAAGAGATTACAAAAACAGACAACCTAAACATAGTTGACTCGATTCTGCAGGACCAAATAGAGCATCTCTTGTTCATTATTTGTATATTTTCTATTGAATCGCTTTGCTGACAATGCAATAAGAACATCAGTACCACACTTTTAAATAAACAATATATTATGAAACTACAAATTCCAAATACACCTAAATTGTCTAAGCTCAAATGAAAAGCCAAACATATTTTGGTTCCATTTGCAGACCAGTTGGTTCCTAACTATCAATAACTTAGATCCCTGCAGGGGTCCCTGGACCCCACTTCCAGCACATCCAGTATACAGGATTGGTGATCACCCACATATCTTAGATCAGTGGTTCTGGTTCCCAAACCTTTTAGCTCAAGACCCAAAAGAGAAATTAGATGTTTGCCCGGGAACCAAACTAGTGAAAATAGAAGATCTACAGCTCATAACGCGTTGCTTCGCACAGTAGCTTGTAGATGGCTATTCTCCCTACTTCTTAAACATTCGTTTTGTAATTTATGGAATTTCTTTAGAATTGTCTTTGATTTCTTAATGAAATCACAAAAAAACATAATTTAATTTTGTTTTTAATTAATGAAACATTAAGTTTTTTTTAAATGTTTTTGAAATAAAAATAATTCAAAACAAAATGTAGGAAATAAAATATTAAAGGAACCAATACGTTTGTGCCCGCGACCCACAAACGGGTCTCGAGTCTCGACCCATTGTTTGGGAAACTATCTTCTGTTGCCTATAGGTGATAATTAGAAATTAGTGGTAATAATTACCTCTCTATCCAGCTTGTCCACCAAGGTAATGTTTCCAGATTCAGGGTCAACTCTGAAGTATTCTTTGGCCCCTGGTTCAAGGGCCACACCGTACCTCACCTCCTCTCCTTCAGGGTCTGTTCCATTGAGAGTATAGATGTGTGTGCCTAATGGAGGAAAATAGCATTATTATTATCATCATTCACGTTATTCAAACCTTGCAGAAATGTACCACTTGAATCACGTGTGGAAATGCACTTTAATATTTAATAATAATACATTTTACGTATGAGTAAAGGGTCTGAGTTTTGTTTCCACACGCTACAACTCAAGTTTCAGATATGGTTCTCAGAAGTCAGAATCCAAATTGTGGCTACTAACCACGAGTCCTGGCTGGGAACCCAGAACGGCATGAGAACGTGTACTTTAAAAGTTTTTCTAAAATGGCTCCTAGATCTATTACAAGCTCACAACACACCTCAGCAACACATACGGTACCGTTGTATACAGTAGATCCGTCGGCTATTTTCACTGAATGAGTTTTCTTTTCATTACGTACCTTCCCCTTCAGGGGTTGTTCTGGTAATAATGTAAACAAAACAAGGCCCATTATTTATTTGGCATTTGAGCCAGGAACCACAATTTGATGACATTTAGCCTCTCAGACTCAAAATTTAATAATATTTTGTTATTGTTGGATACGATTTTGTCCACAATTCCATGCTGTATTGATGTTACTATACCATTAGGAGAGACAACACTCACAACAGGCAAACTTCTACATTCTCTAATTGTGTGGATTCTTGTAAATTAAGTAATGCAGAAGTTTAACAATAATTTTAGAGTTAGAGTTAGGGTCCATGCAGTTAGCTACCAACTTTCCATCATTTACCATGGGGACCACCTGGAACCACAAGGACCACTAGAAGGTTTTCAGGTGGGAAAAGATCCACAACATAAACAGATGGTGGCCTTTTAACCCTGTCTGACGGACAGCTGCACCTCACCTGCACTGACAGCCTCACACCACACATTGTCAGTTGTGACCTCCAGACCAACATGCTAATGTGCATCTGGAAGCGCACCATACAGGACCTAGCCTACCACCTGCCAGTCTAGACAATTTTACATCCTGTGTGTGCTCAATAACAAAAAATACAAACATAATGAGTAAAAAGGGGAAGGCCTTTAATAAGTCGATTAACTATTGTTAAAGCCCCCCCAAAAGAGCTGGCTGAATACCAGCTGGACTTATTACAACCACCAATTAGTTGAGTTGTTTTTTTCTGTTCTGTTGTCTTGTAAGTTGGAAATTGTATTAAAGTGTGTATTGATATTTGCACTCAAAGTCCTTCAATGGGAATAAACTCTAGACAATTATTCTGTTGATACAGGTATTGATACAAATATAATATCAATAGAAACGTCAGTCAATCAATAAGGTTGTTGATTGGTTGGTTCTCACCGACAGGCGTGTCCTCAGACAGGCTGAACAGCGCTAGGTTCCCGTGGTGGCTGTAGGGTCCATTGTCAAAGAAATAGGGGGCAAAGTCTGCCTGTACTGTGGACAGACGCAACAAAGCTAAGTTAGTATCATTGGTGTAAAAGGTTTTACTTAAATACTGCAATGTATGTATGTGTACTCTGTTACAAGTAGAAGTCCCGTATTAAAAATGTACTCGACTACAAGTACGAAAGTATTGGCATAAAAAAATACTTAAAGTAGCCTACTAAAAGTACTCTTATTGTAGAATGACCCATTTCACAAGTTCGAAATGTGTAATAATTTTTTTTTGGAAAATTGTCAAGCTCAGAGCTTGTAGATCTGGAATATTCAAATGGCCGAAATGTATAGGGCTGACATGTATGTTTTCTATTTCTATCAAAATCACAATTAAAGTAGAAGTAGAAGTAAAAGTATTGGAAATTAGAAATACTGTACTCAAGTACAAATACCTCAACAGATTTTACTTAAGTAGCCTACAGTACTTAATTAAATGTATGTATACGTAGTTACTTAACAAGTATTACATCTTAATGCCCATGCATCACAACATGACATTATCTTATCTGATATGAAATTGCACATTCCAATTGCATTTGAACCTTTCATAGTGGCTATACACAAAGCTGGCTATTGCACTTATAACACCCGTGCTTCCCAGATCAGGATTACAAATTGGGTTACGTCACAGTCCAAAAATATCTACTCTATACATAGGTCAGAGATCTATATTCAATGGTAGAAATCAGGATGACATTTCCTCTTTAAAATAATACATCATTATAATCGTCCTTATACCATTGTATACTGTATGCCTTTGCTATGACGTAATTAGCCTACATAAAATGCTGAAGGCCCATTAAATTAATATATGAAATGAAAGCCATTGGGAATTTCAAGCGAGGCATAAACTCACATGTGACTGTGGGATATGGGAAGCATTGCAGAGCGGAGGACATGCATGACGGACGAAAGGAAGCAAGGAAAGACAAAAACTAAAAGTCATAAAACATCAAATGTTATACAATCGTAGTAATGCTCTTTGATATTTAAGTGCACGGCACTCTCTCAATCCCATCACAGCAACGATAGCCATTATAAGAATTTTAAGAGGTGATGACCACTTACCAAAGCAGACGTGCACTAGAATGAAAAGCAATGAATAATGTAATTTCTTGACATTCTTCATCCTAAAGAACGTTGGTCATGGAATGAATTAATGAATGGCACCATGAAGACTCTAGGGCTCCACCGCGGAGTGGAGACTCGTCACCGCTCATGAGGTTCACCTTCTGGTGGAGAGAAAACAAGGAACGGCTGCTTGAGGCAGATGCTTAGAGAAGCTAATCCAATATGACACCTCTTAGCTGTGGAAGGAGACTCACTTATCAGTCCAACTGCATGGGAGCTCCTTCCACCAATCCACAGGAGCTGGCTGTATAGTGTGGTGCACTGATTAATCAAATGAATCTACCGGTATTATTATAGAAATAATTGGATAAGATTGATAACTCATTTTATTATAGTCGAAAACTAAGGTCTAAGCATGCATTGTGAGCTTTTTAGCACCACATAATTGTGCGACAAACACAGTTGATGGCAGTTGATGGCAACTTAATATTGTAATGTCATGACAAGTTACCACCAGATGCAGATTTGTGTGTGTGTGTATGTGTGTGTGTGTAAAGGTTGCAGACTGCTGCGTCTTTCTTGGGATTTTTCAGTGTCATTTCACCCTTTAAAAAATAAAGAGAAAATAGAAAAGAAAATGTATTCCATTTTCTGAAAAGTAACAGTTTTGGAGTGAGTGTGTGTGTGTGTGTGTGTGTGTGTGTGTGTGTGTGTGTGTGTGTGTGTGTGTGTGTGTGTGTGTGTGTGTGTGTGTGTGTGTGTGTGTGTGTGTGTGTGTGTGTGTGTGTGTGTGTGTGTGTGTGTGTGTGTGTGTGTGTGTGTGTGTGTGTGTGTGTGTGTGTGTGGGGTCATCTGAACAATAAACTGAACTCACGCATACAGTATTATGCAAAAAAAAAGTTAATCTGCACAAGACAACACTTTGAAGCTCTACAATGTCGCGTGCAAGAGGATTTACACACATAACATTGTTTTTCATATTCAAAACAAAATCTAATTCATAATCCCAGTGGTATTAGTCAAACGTATATACGAATGACCTCCATGAGCAAGTAAAGATTCAAGAGCTGCCCGCAGCAAAGAATAAAAAGTATAATATTTGTAGACAGTTTTTATATTTATTTAGCAATTAGACTCCCTACTCAGAGCCACGAGGGCTAAAGTACAGTGGTGGAAAGGTACTCAAATGTTGTACTTAAATAAAGCCCACTAATGCTGATGTTTAACAATTATTTGAGAGCGTAAAATGAAACCAAATGGACGCAGAAGGGTGCATTTGGTTTCATGTTACACTCTCAAGACTTAAAGATTCTTCTTCTTTTCGTGTCTTTGAAGCATGTGGTTACAGTTTCCCATTTCTTTACACAGTCTTTTGCATTATTGTTGAACTCTGCGAGATCTTTGAAGCTGCACGGTTTGGGTAGGGAAGACAAGGCAGTGCTGCATCGTATGGTCCTCTTCTCCATGCACATTCACAGATGGTTGGGCCGATTTGTAGCCCCATCTGGCCATAGCAGCTTTTGATCGCCCCGTTCCTGTTCTCAGGCGGGTGAGTCTTTCACCGGACCCATGGTGCTTCTGAGCCAGAAGGGAGGTCTTCAGAGGGGGGGATTCCCATGTCACTAGGAGGGGGGTCATTCTCAAGTTGTCCATAGCTGAAGTCTGGTTTCTTCCCGAGATGTTGTAAGGGGCTGGTCATGGCCGAGGAAGCTTCTCCTTGACTTCAGACATAGGGCCGGGGGTTCCTGTCCATGAAGGAGGTGGCGTTCTTTGCTGGTAGCTTTTGTCATCTCTACTCGGCTGGTGGCTTCCCGTCTCACATCTGCAGGGGCAATGCCAGCGAGGAGATGTAGGTTGTTCACGTTGGTAGGCTTCAAGCAACCAGTTATCAAGCGGCAGGTGTTGTTCAACGTTCGACTTAAAGATATATAAGTCCAATGGTTCTCAAAGTGGGGTCATTGGGCAGGTTCCAGCTAGGGGGGTCCCCAGCAAAATGTGTTAATAGCATCAAAATCAGTTTAACCACTATACTTTATGGAGCTCATAGCTGAAGTTCAGGAGCAGGACCACACCTCCAACGCAGCTACCTCCACCTCCTATCAAGCCACCTCCAATCGGCGTCATCTCCTGTAAAGCCCATCCAACCCATGCACGGTTCTCCCTCTGTCCTCACTTCCGTCATCCCCCCACCCTAATTATCCTATACTCCCTCTCTAACCTCTCCTTTCTACATGTCCCTAAGGGGCGTTCGTCGTGCCTGGGAGCTACGGTGGATCCCCGAAGCCTCCCCACCTCAGCTTAAATGACACAATGACCAGCAGGATGGCCAGATGACCCGTCGTGGCTCATCTTCGTTCTGTTCATTATTCGTTTCCTTCATCGTTTCATGCATTCTTCTTTTCATTAATAATACAATCTGTTGTTAAACGTCCTCATTTGGTGGTGTTGTCCTTGATAGTGAAACACCTATATAAATTACATATAGGCTATTTGAAGATGGCCGATCTACAAGCTCACAATAATGTGTTGAGATATGGGACTCGTTGTTCAGCTTGTAAATCAGCTATAGTTTCAAAACATCCCAGAGCGCCCATGGGGGTCGATCCAGCTATTTGGAATATAGGCCTGAAACAAATCGGGGACTCAGATGGTGTGTGTGTGTGTGTGTGTGTGTGTGTGTGTGTGTGTGTGTGTGTGTGTGTGTGTGTGTGTGTGTGTGTGTGTGTGTGTGTGTGTGTGTGTGTGTGTGTGTGTGTGTGTGTGTGTGTGTGTGTGTGTGTGTGTGTGTGTGTGTGTGTGTGTGTGTGTGTGTGTGTGTGTGTGTGTGTGTGTGTGTGTGTGTGTGTGTGTGTGTGTGTGTGTGTGTGTGTGTGTGTGTGTGTGTGTGTGTGTGTGAGGGGTCAAGGCAGTGGTGGTTTCACGTTTAATTCTTGTGCAGATGGCAGCAGGCCTCCAGATTAACCCACTGTGCTGTAATCCCTGCTCATCTTGTAATGCACAGGGCCTGTTTGTGCATGAGGAGACACACGCACGCGCACACACACATCGACATGCACTGTGCACGGCCACGGTGCATCCCTTGGTGCACAGTGTTGTTGATTTTGACAGCAACATTTTTATTTATTTAGTAGTCATAATATTTAGTCATCTGAAAACTTTCAGTTTTGGTCTATAGTTTTAAATCTACAGTTGTACAGATTGTGTCGTCAAATATTTTTGTTTTTTTGCGCACGCGGTTGCATGCTGAAAATAGCCGATCTATTCAAGCTCTACAAGTTGTGAGCTATTTTCAGAGCCCAACCAAACAAAAAATGATTTATCTTTTAGTTCTATATCTCTTCTCCACTAGTCCCTCCCTATAACATTTTAGTCTAGTTTTGATCTGTTAAATATCTGTCAATATTGGAATTGTCAATTTATTTAGTTTTCGTCTGTGAAAAAAGGTAGTCGAATAACTTTTTTTGTCGTTTTAGTCGACGAAATCAACACTGGCATGTACTGTACAGTGGTGTGCGGTCACATGCACAGCCACAGGTAGCCTACTGTCTGCCACGTGCATGCCCATGGTGCACGGCCACAGATATCTATCTGGATATGTGAAAAAGCAATGTTACGGTTTATATGAAAACAGCGAACACATTCAGAGAATGTTTAAAATGAAAACTTAAACTTAAAAACATTTGTTGAAAATAGTCGATCTACAAGCTCACAACAATGCAGCACATTGTGAGCTTGTGGATGGGCAACTGTCAGCGAAGAGATTTGGTTGTGAGGGGGTAAAAAGGAGGGGCTCTTGTGTGAAAGAAAATAGGAGTATATACGCACGGTAGTATAGAGCCTGTAACAGATGCACTCGAGCTCCTAAATTCAATGTTAGTGGGCTTTGCCAGCTAGGGGTTGGGCTTGGATTTTATTTGTATACCTGGTCCACCCCTAAAGCAGAAAGATCCACACACCAAATGATAGATCCCATTAAAGGGATCTTTCATTTGCATGTCCTGGGCTATATTTGGTGTTTCTTTGTCACTTAGTCACTTAGGATCCAGCACCCATCCAGCGCCTTATTTTTATCATTTCACCCCAAAAGTAGGTCACTTTTTAATCTCACCATTTACTGTACAAGTTGTAAAAAAAATAGTATTTTTATTTCATGAGCCATCGGAGTAGAGATGCTATTGGCCAGAGTAATGAATGAAGACCAGTTATTGTTCTAAAAGTGGGGCTCCATGGACTCCCAAGGAGTCTTTCAAGGGGTGGTCCAGCGAAATTGTTTAATGTAGCATTAAAATCACTTTAACCACTTTAACCCAATATACATCGGCTATAAAAAACAAAGATTTGGGATATTTTCAAATAACAGTTAGTCCGGCAGTGGAAAAACTGTCCAAAACTGTTACTTTGCAGAAAATGGAATACATTTTCTTTTCTATTTTCTCTTTATTTATTAAAGGGTGAAATGACACTGAAAAATCCCAAGAAAACGCAGCAGTCTGCAACCTTTACTCCTCCTATCATAGTGCACTGTAAATAAACATGATTGTATAGTGAAGGACATTAATTTATGATAGAAAAACATAAGATTTTGAAATATGGAAATGCAATAAGGTTTCTGCAGGAAGGATATGCAAAACAGTTATGAAATATCTCTGCATGAGAGATGCATGAGGCAGATATGGCACAAACTGTCCAAACCAACCGCCAGTGGTGGAAATGAACTAAGTACATTTACTTACGTAAGTACAGTACTTAAGTACAATTTTGAGGTATTTGTACTTTACTTGAGTATTTTCGATTTCCAGTCATTTTACTTCTACTTCACTACATCTCAGAAGAAAAAATATTTAAAAAACATTACTCCACTATACATTTATAATTATGAAAACTTTAGTTACTAGTTGTACTTTGTAGATTTGGATTATTATTACAAAACATGCATTAACCACTTCAGCCCTATACACATTTAGGCAATTTGAAAATAGCCGATCTGCAAGCTGTGAGCTTGATGAAATGATACATTTGAAAACTTGAAATGAGACATTCTGCATAATGACCGAGTCCCCAATCTAGCCAATCTACATCGACACGTTGTTAGCTTGTAGATCGGCTATTTGTACTATTTTAAAATGTTTTAAAATAGTAAAAAATGGCAAATAAGTTTAGTGATAAGGGGTAAGGAGTGGCGCAAGATATAGGGCTAAATCTATTGGCACTGTCATCTCTGCTCACAATCTACCTTACCACTGCTATGCCGATGACACACAACTGTTTTTATCCTCCCCCCCGGCCCCGCCCTCTGCTCAGGTGGAAGAGCGCATCACTGCATGCCTGGCTGACATCTCACAGTGGATGTCTTCTAACCACATCAAGCTGAACCAAGACAAGACTGAGCTTCTCTTCTTCCCAGCTAAGTCCTGCCCCATGCAGGAGCTAATTATTTCCATATAGACAATGCCTTGGTGACTTCGGTTCCAACAACAGCCACGAACCATTGGTGTTGTCCTGGACAGTGGACAGTCAGCTCTCGTTCAAACACACACACACACACACACACACACACACACACACACACACACACACACACACACACACACATTGCAGCGGTCACTCCATCCTGTAGGTTCACACTATAGCATTCAAAGGATTATTAGACCCTTTCTTGCACCCAGGAGTCAGCCCTGCAGCTCCTTATCCAGTCATCAGTAAAAAAAAAAATGTGGTTATTGTAACTCTTACCTTACTGTCCTCCCGGCATGTGTATTTATTACTTAAGCCTCTCCAATTGATTCAGAATGCCACAGCACACTTGGTCTTCAACCAGCCAAAATTCCAGTGTTGGGAACGTTCACCTTCTACATGACATTGTATTGTACTTGCTTTGGCAATGCAAACGTTTGTTTTCTCATGCCAACAAAGCTCCATTGAATTGAATTTAACTAGTTCTGTTCACAAATTTAAAATGGAACTAGTTCCGTTAAAAAATATATTTCAATTTGTATTATCGTGAGAACGATTGCTTCCATTATCGCATTGCAACTTATCAGGAATAGAAAGCCTGACGTTTCTATTAGCTTAATTGGATTCCCCATCGACGATGTCACTTTTGGACGGGTTTCTGAACTGCTCACAGCCCAGTGGTGGAAAGTAACTAAGTACTTTTACTTAAGCACTGTACTTAATTTTGAGGTATTTGTACTTTTACTCCACTACAATTATTTGAACACTTTAGTTACTAGTTAGGAGATTTTAATTTTGATTAGAAAACATACATTAACCACTTCAAGTCTTCAACCCTATACATTTTGGCCATTTGAAAATAGCCGATCTACAAGCTCACAATGCGTCGCATTGCAACGCATTGTGAGCTTGCAGATCTGCTATTTTCAATAGATTTTGTACACATTTTGAACTTCACACATTCTGCACTTTTACTTTTAATACTTTAGGTACATGTTGATGCCAATACTTTTGTACTTTTACTCAAGTACATTTTCAATTCCGTACTTTTACTTGTTTAGTATAGTTCTAAATTGCAGTATTGGTGCTTTTGCTTACGTAATTAAAACAATTGAGTACTTTTTCCACCGCTGCCACAGCCCTCCCATGAGACACAGACCGAGTAGAACAAAAATAATGGTGGCATTTTATGACGGGACCAATTATATGAAGGTAGGCTCAAAGCTGGTGAAGTTGTCCTTCTAAGTAAAACATTTGAGCACGTTTCCCACCACTGCATGCCTATACAGGAGTGACCATGGCAACAGTGCATGGCAATGGGCATAGCCTCCAATCACTGGATCATGTCGTCATGTGATGATTGAAACCCTGCGTGGTACTGGAATGACAACCACATGAAAGAACAGTCTTCTTTGAAGGGAAGAGAAACAACTCCTGAAACCGAAGCCTGTTTTAATTTAAATTATAGTGGTTCTAAAACATGGACCCCCCCCCCATCTGAAACTGCATGTAAAAATTATGTTTTTGTACAGTCAATTTGGTTAATCCATTTATACACTCTCCCTTAAGTCCCCTAACCCCTTCGATGAACCCTGAGGGTCTTTTTTTCTGGAGACTCATACTTCCCCCCCTTTTTCACTTTTTAACTTTTAACTTTACATGAATCAAAGATGTATTTATAATCATGACATTAGATTATTTACAAATTATGCAGCATATAAATCTTTTAGCATTTTAAATTACAATTGGCTTCATATATCTGCCTGAGTGCCTGTTGACTTAAAATGGCAAATAGTGATTGGACATTTAAGATTTTAAGATCATGTGAATCATTTATGACTGAATGACTTAAAGTGTACATGAAATGCAGTACAATCCTGCAGTGGTTGGACAAAGCACTTATAAAGGCCTATATTGTGTACTATAGTAGTAGTACTACTACTACGGTAAATGTAGGCTACACCACTCGGAGAGCAGAGCCCTCCATCTACAGAAGCTCATTACATTTTCAATTCAATTCAAGTGAGCTTTGTTGGCATGAGCTACAGTACACTGCACTGTAATGTGGTAAACTGCTGCCCCCAAGTGGTATACATTAGTAGTGGCTGACTTAAATAATCAAGGTAGCTTGCTTGTTCGGTGACAGGGGTCAGCTCCCCCATGTCTCTCCAGCTCTTTTAATAAAACAAATCAATACATTTTCAGGTGGGTTGCCAATTTGCCCCACCGACTTCTAATTCGACACACGCGTTCCACACCCCCAGTGCCTGGTATCGAGTCGGTCGGACCCACGGTTCTCCACAACCACCACAAAATGTTCTGCTTAGGCTCTGCCAGTGGGCCTAATCAGCCTAAATCCCCTCACCAGCCTCTACCTCAGCCAATTGATTGGCATGGCAACCCCACACCTGACAATTGATTACTTAACCAGTCCACTTTTCACAGTCAGTCAGTTTGCCCTCTTCAGACACAGGCAGACAGGCAGATGAAACAGAGATCTCCATGTGGGACACAGACAGACAGTTAAAACGGGTGCTATGACAAGTTGACAACTGGTATTATTAGGTTCCAAAGTTGCATCGTTCCCAAGTAGGCCGGTGGCCGACAGGCACGTACAGGTCTAGTCATTTTTTATTTCACTCATTCATTACCATGTATCTTGCATGAATTCCCTCTCCTGATTGGATAAAGTTGGTGTCCCACTCCCAACTAAAATGTGTTTACTAATGAGTTGGACTGGAGATACTTTAAAACACTCAACCTATAGCAATGATTATCAGAACATATGCTATTTAACACCTTATTAACTGAAGTATTGCACATTTATGTTCCACAAATGTGTTTAAATGTATTGGTACTGTACATAAACTCATAATTGGTTTAATTGATTTATTTATGTTTCACTAGGTGTTCAGACAACATACAACTGCGTAGAATGATATAGCATAGATGCCACATAAGAATATAAAAATAGGCCTAATATTTATAAAACTAATTTGGTAAGATTCAATCATTCAAGTAGTCATTTTCACATACCGGTAATTAATAGTCATATGTGGGGCATACACTAAAGTGACTGTGTGGTTAGGGTACAGTACATTAAGTTAGAATGTAGTATAAAAATCACACCTGTGTGAAGTGAGGGGCGCTCTTATCATCGTACATCATCATACATCATCTCATTCCGGTGTTTGTGTTACGCAATGTTTGTGTTTACACAAACACTCAAAATTGTCCATTCATTGTCAATGGCATTTCATGTTTGTGTAGGACAAAGTTTAATTGTGTTGGCACATACACCAAAAGCTGGACATCGCCCCTCAAAAATGAGATGTACAGGAGTTTATGAACAGTTACAGTACAGTACACTACAATGCGCAGTATAGCCCATAATAATTTAAATGTCCATCACTATGTTGCTCAGACTATGGCAGTGCTTCTCAAAGTGAGCACTTTGAGAAGCACTTTGAGGCTTGTTTCCTCATATTCAACATGGAAGGGAAGAAAGTGTGGATCTGAGACACGTATGTCTGAGGTGAAACAGTATGAATATACACTGTCTGCCAGGCAGGTCTGCAGAAAAACTTTGGGGCAGGTCCGTCTAGAGTTTAAATGGACAGGTATCAGTCAAAACGTAGACATCGAAGAGGAAGGATGGATGGGGAAGGATCAACATATGGAATGTCAGAACAGGTTCTGACATATACCCATATACTAATATTGATGACATCAGGGATCTCCATATATGGGCTTAATTGCGACAGGTCAGGTCGCATTTACTATGATCCCTGATTTACATTCATCCCTGATGATGTCATAGTCATAGTCATGAGACCTGGTCACAATATTATATGGTGGCTTTCCCCATGTATGGGGATTATGATCCATCACTGTTGTCATGGTGATGTCATAATGATGATCTCATCGTGATGATATCATAGTGTAGATAATTTGCTCAAAAATGGACAGCCTGCACAAATCTTCATTTCTAGACTTGCACTGCAACAGTTTATGTTGTGTGTGATGTCAGACCTCAGTTCCTGGCCAGCCTACATAAGATGCAACTTGTCTTTAGACCTTCACTTCGTCTCAGTGATGTATAGATGTTTGTTTTTGGCCTCTGACGGACAGCGAGAGTGAGTGAAGAGAGACAGAGAGAAGCGGGAGAGAGAGATATAGTATTAATATATTGTCCAACCCCAACAGAGGAACCTAGAAGTCTCATCCCCATCACAGTTCATTTATATTTCCAGACTCAGGTCTCCTGTTCTGTATGTCTGTGCCTCACCTTCCTCCATGAACACATGAAGCCAAACTGCCTCAGCAGCCTGTCTGCAAATTAACTGCTCTGTAATCAGCCAGAAACAAAGAGACACAGATGAACTCAATCAGCCGAGTTACACAGGAAAAACCTTCCTCTCAACAGTGTGACAAGAGTTTCAATATGCCAAGTAATCTGAGGGCACACCGGCGTCTCCACCCAAGAGAAAAAACATACAACTGTCAATATTGTGACAAGAGTTTCTTTGAGTCAAGTCATCTGAAGAACCACCAGCGTATCCACACTGGGGAAAAGCCTTACCAATGTAAAAAGTGTGACAAGAGTTTCACTGACTCAGGTAATCTGAAGAGACACCAGTTGATCCACTCAGGAGAGAAACCATACCACTGTCAACAGTGTGACAAGAGTTTCGGTGTGTTAAGTGCCTTGAAGAGACACCAGTTGATCCACACTGGGGAAAAACCATACCGCTGTAAACAGTGTGACAAGAGTTTCAATCAATCAACCAATCTAAAGGCACACCAGCGTATCCACACTGGGGAAAAACCATACCGCTGTCAATATTGTGACAAGAGTTTCTTTGAGTCAAGTCATCTGAAGAACCACCAGCGTATCCACACTGGGGAAAAGCCTTACCAATGTATAAAGTGTGACAAGAATTTCAGTTTGTTAGGTAATCTGAAGACACACCTGCGTATCCACACTGGAGAAAAACCATACTACTGTAAAGAGTGTGACAAGAGTTTCAATCAATCAATCAATCTACAGAGACACCAGCGTATCCACTCAGGAGAAAAACCATACCGCTGTAAACATTGTGACAAGAGTTTCACTGACTCAGGTAGTCTGAAGAAACACCAGCGTATCCACACTGGGGAAAAACCATACCACTGTCAATATTGTGACAAGAGTTTCTTTGAGTCAAGTCATCTGAAGAACCACCAGCGTATCCACACTGGGGAAAACCATACCGCTGTAAACAGTGTGACAAGAGTTTCAATCAATCAACCACTCTAAAGGCACACCAGCGTATCCACACTGGGGAAAAACCATACCGCTGTCAATATTGTGACAAGAGTTTCTTTGAGTCATGTCATCTGAAGAACCACCAGCGTATCCACACTGGGGAAACGCCTTACCAATGTAAAAAGTGTGACAAGACTTTTAGTATGTTAAGTATCTGAAGACACACCTGCGTATCCACACTGGAGAAAAATCTACAGACACACCAGCGTATCCACTCAGGAGAGAAACCATACCACTGTCAACAGTGTGACAAGAGTTTCGGTGTGTTAGGTGCCTTGAAGAGACACCAGTTTATCCACACTGGGGAAAAACCTTACCAATGTAAAAAGTGTGACAAGAATTTCAGTAGGTTAGAAATTCTGAAGACACACCTGCGTCTCCACACTGGTGAAAAACCATACTACTGTAAACATTTTGAAAAGAGTTTCAATGACTCAAGTGGCTTGAAGAGACACCAGTGCAGACTTGAGAAAAACATTTCCAGTCTTTTGTAGTTAAATTTAAGTTCTGAGTGGATACAGCTGATATATTTAACACAACATTCAAGAAACTGTCTAATATTTTAGTGTAGTCCTGCTCTTAACACAATCACTGATGGGAATTAAATTAAGTAATTCATCCATCACTGCCAGCATTTTTACCAATCCCCAACAACGCCTGGCTTTGCATTGTGACGTCATGTGGCAGCCAAGTCTATGGACTTTTAATGTTTGTCTTATTCATGCCCCCAAAAATATGAATAAAAGAAAATAACACTGTCAACACTTTGATGACAAAAAAAGAATATGAATAAAAAACGATACACTATTCAGCAAATACACGGCCCTGGTCTATTGAGAAAGTATGCATCGATGAACTATAATGTCTGTGATTTTACATACATTTCATGTACCGTATTCCAAATACACAGCCATAGATCGGTCCTATCCGCGCACGGTTAGCAGACTGACCTCGTCGGCATTTAAATTTGTAGAATCGTGTGTGTACCCAATAATGAATTCCTATAAGACTTGGAGTCAGATATTGTTCTCTAGAAAACGTGTGTTAAATCAGTGCCCATACCCGAGGCGGGGTTGGCGAAGGGGCCTTTCTGTGTGGAGTTTGCATGTTCTCCCCGCGTCCCCTAGGGTAGGTCGGTCCCCTCACAGAAACATGCAATAATCCTGGTCTCTAAACTACCTCCCCTGGCCAGCCGTGGCGCCTGATGGAGGGGAAAGGAACTGGTCGGAATAACGTGTTCCTTCTACGCGCATGAGGTCAGTCCGCTCCCCCCCCCCCCCCCCCCCCCCCAGGTTGGCAGAGGAAGTGTAGCGCCCAGGATTACATTAGATAATTGACACTGGGTGAAAAAATGGGTTACAAAATTGTGGGATAAAACATAAAAAAAGGAAACGTGGGTTAAGTAAAATATCGCCACTTATTCCACGAGATTCACATGGACAACATTCTCTGTCAGCGACAAGGCGGGATCTGAAATGACTGCTGGTCTGGACTGAAAATATGAAAACTTCCTTTTGGAACAGTCAATGTTTGGGAAGCACATACGTATGGGGCACACAATTGTCAGCTGGTGTGATCTCTAACCCCAAACCAATCGCAACCACATCTGTCAATTGTGTGCCCCATACTTTTATGTTTTTTTGTAGCTTTCGCCTTTATTTTTTTATAGCGGGTCAGAGACAGTAGGCTGACAGGAAATGAGGAGAGAGATGATGGGGGGGGGGGGGGGAAGACATGCAGTAAAGGCCGTCGGGATCGGGAGTCAAGCCCACGGCACACTGCCAGACTGGATTACCAGCCAAGGTGCCTGGACCGCTGAGCCACGGCCCAGGCCTGTGCCCCATACATTTGTGCATTATGTTCAGTCCTGCACTCATTACGGGCCCCTTGCCGCCACCTGAGAGAATATTGTGCAGCTTGTGGAAAAGTGGAGCTATTTTACTAAAAGTTAAAGTAGGCTACTCATTAAGCAGAATGTCCCATTTAAAGTTTTCAAATGTATAATAACCTTATGAACAATCTCACAATGTGTCACTTGTAGATCGGCTATTTTCAAATTGGCTGATGTATATTGGCCTGAAGGGGATGTTTTGTGTATCTGTTTTGTTTAATCTGTGATAATAACTTTTACTCCACTACAAAACAAAAGTTTTCAAATATATGTAGTGGAGTAAAAGTACAATATTTGGATCCAAGATCTAGCAGAGTAGAAGTAAAAGTATTGGGAATTAGAAATACTACAAATGCCTAGAAAATGTACTTAAGTACAGTAGGCCTATACTTAAGTACTTAGTTACTTTCCACCACTGGCTAATACACACAATTGATGGAATGAAGAGGTGTTTGTCGAGGGCTGGGTGATAAGCTATGTGTGGGTCAGTGGTTGGGGCTCGGTTGCGTTACATTTAGCCTACTTTGTCAACGTAAATGTAAGTGTAATGTTTCCTCATGCCAAATAAAGCCCCTTTGAATTTAAATGAATGGACGCCTGCTGACTTCCCCACCCTCCTCGTATACAATGCTCTTAAGAAGGCCTGGTGTGACATATACAGTATATATATATAATGACTGTAGGTTCTCAATTCTCAGGTTTACAATCACAAACTGCTTTACGAATGAATGCTTAAACATAAGTATTAAACGTAGATTTGGCACGTTTGGGACCAGTCAATCATATACTGATTGACTGGCTGGATGCTGTGTAAAAAGCAATCATGCAAATCATATGTATGGTGTGTTAGACAGCTGCTATTTTACATTACAATCACAATACACTGTATAAAACGCTGAGAATATAACAGTTTAGGCAGTTGAATTAACATAGAATAAACCTTTATTCATCCCTGGAGGGAAATGCAGGAGCCATGGAAACAACAGCCTATAGAGGGGAGGGGGGGAGGGGGGGGGGGGCAGGAGAGAGAATACACAGACTAACAGGCAAATATTGTACTTTTACTCCATTACATTTGAAAACTTTAGTTACTACTTTGATTATTATTACAAAACATACATTAAACACTACAAGCTCACAACATGTCACGCTGCGACGTGTTGTGAGCTTGTAGATCGGCTATTTTCAGCAAGTGTAAAATCAGTCATTACGACAACATCAAGGCCCAGCCAAAATACATTTTAGTTGACTAAATCAACTGTAGATGTAGTCGGCTAAAATCTTATGACATTTAGTCGAATAAAACCAGACTAAACATTCCAGGTGACTAAAATGTGACTAACACTAAATGAAAACTATTCAAGAGACTATCACTAAAACTAAAATCTAAATGTTCTGCCAAAACACTGGTCGCCAGTGAGGTCAGCCTTGTCATTATCATGTCACGTTTCTATGTCTCATATTTATACTATGTATCTTGTTGTCACGTCACTATGATACAGCAATACCAGTATATATTCCCTGTCTGTGTAATAAACTTTGTGGACCTATAGCGTGATACTGTCTTCTGTGTCACGTTCTTGTTCTCCCAGGCCTGCCGTCATATACTTCAACTGGATTGTCACACAGACACCACCCAGCCTGCACACACTACCAGCTTGTCACGTACAGCCCGACCGAGGGTCTTCTAGAGATCACAGCAGTGAGTACTTTAAGTACATTTTCATGCCAAAACATTTGTACTTTTACAAAAGTATTGGAAGTAAGAATTCCATACTTTTACTTGTAACAGAGTACTTGAATGTAAAAC
This sequence comes from Protomyctophum bolini, assembly GCF_963924005.1. NCBI lineage: Eukaryota > Metazoa > Chordata > Actinopteri > Myctophiformes > Myctophidae > Protomyctophum > Protomyctophum bolini. The sequence goes on along the minus strand of NC_137875.1, from coordinate 14,676,507 downwards.
TACTTTTTCCACTACTGATCCTAGTATTGACCTTTTACAGTTTTACAGACCACGGCCATTTTGCCATCAGAGTTTGGAAGCACTCGCAGGGCAGAGAGGTTGAGTGATATCTAACGAACACTTCCAAACTCCAGCACTTTGAAAAATAATCACCTGCAAGGACACAAAGTAGTTCATAACATGTCTACAGTGGATTTTTAGGATAGAAAGAGAATAACTCAAGCTTTCCGTACAGCTGCAATGTTGGTGAGTTTGACGTTGTGTAATACAATCAGGTCTTTTCTTTTCTGTTTTCTGCCAATGGGAAGTTGCACCTAGGTAGCACCTTGCCATTAACTTATATGGTAAGATGGCCGCGGTCTGCATATGGAGAATAGTAGTCCGTCCATGTGCAATGTCACGAGAATCCATGCAGGTCAGGAGTCGATATAGTAAAAACAAAAAGTCACTACAGTACTGTGCAGCTCTTAAAAACGTTCTCTGCATGTGGAGGTCAATATTGGAGCCGAGTATGATGGCTACTGTCACAAAGGGCACATATTTTACCTGCCGATATGCTGGTATTCTAGTTAAGTTGTTCTCAAAGTGGGAACTCAACCCCAAGGGGTCCTCCAGGGAGGAGTTTCCAGAGGGACCCTATACTCCCATGCTGGCCAAATGATTAATAGTTTAGGTACTCTGAGAGTTACGAGATTCCGTGACCTTGAGGCATAGTAAAAACGGGACCTTGAAATGAAAACGTTTTAAGAAGCACTGGTAGAAACTAGAAACACAGCCTACCCAATGTGCAGACTCAGAGGAGGGATGAGGTTGTGTGAATAAAAATTGTCAGTCAATGGTTTCACGCTAATAGACGATATATACTAATTTATTACTCGATGATGATGATTCAATTACAGTTCATCTTTTTTATGGTAAATTAAAACAAAACATAATATGGTATTAAGGTTTTTAAACCTTAAGGCTATACAGTAGCCTACACTACATTAGTCACTCAAGTGCCAATACATTGTATAGGCTATACAATGCACCACTGATTACAAAGTCAAGCTAAATTCTTAAGTAACTATATAGTCTAAAAAATAATCTGCAACTTTGTCCTGCAGTGCTCTCAGAGATGGGTGTACTGATAATTGCAGGGTGCTTTGCTTTTGGGACCACGTGACCTCGCCCACAGGATGTCCCACGCTAGAAGACTTTGTGCTGGCTGGTGGTGTGTGTGTGTGTGTGTGTGTGTGTGTGACTGTGTGTGTGTGAGAGAGAGTGTACGCGCGTGTGTTGTGTGTGTGTGTGTGTGTGTGTGTGTGACTGTGGGGTGGTCTGCTCACAGAAGTCGCGAACAAAACATACATCATGTTCCCTGGAGCCGAACGTCGTCAAAGTTGGCTTAAAAGTTGCGAAAACTAGCTCGCAATTTCCTTCAGACAAAATCTACCACGGGTGGCTAGGATTTTAGTGTCTTCTTTTTGTAATGGACCATGTGAAACAGTGATTCATTATTTAAACGCTTCTCGGGTGACAATTACACTTTATACTTTTTTCCCTACATTGCCTTAATGGACATTGAGCACTTTTAATTTGGATGTTTCTTCATTCATTCGGATTATGAAGATGATGGCCCCCCCGCCGGCCGTCATCAGTTGAATTCATTGACTGAAGCAGAAGCGGGGTGATCCGCGTCAGTCCGCGGCTACAATGAAGCAGTGTGTGTGTATCCTTACACAAGAAGAGAGACAATGCCGCAAGATGCACAGAGAGGAGACTCGATTCCCACAACACCATGCGCTGCAGCCGGTACCCTTCGCTATTCGCCGCCGAGGACACAGATAAAGGTTTGTTCCATTCTGTGATTGGAATCCCTTTTTTAATCATGATTCTATGAGCTCTCTCGAACTGTAGAGGAGCCTTTTTTTACTAGAGCGACCGTACCACACGCTCGCCTCGACGCACCAATTTCGTCTCGTATTGAGGAATGATTTGCTGCATGTGGAAATCACAGATTGAAAAGCAAATTGGTGCTATATGGGTTAAACCATTCTTTACGATTTCATGAGCTTTATAAATAATTGTTCACTTTCAACACAGGGGAGGTCTTGTGTAGTAGCTTTGCTGCTCACCCTCCTAATCAATGATGTTTTATAGTCCAAGCTATGATGAGATCCAAATCCTTCACAAGAACGGTTCCATAAGGGTGTTCGAGAGATGTGCGATCTCATACTTTATCAGACAGTTTCATCGGAAATGCACGGCATTCGGAAGCATTCATTAGGATGTGTTAATTTGAATTCTGTCATGTGTAGGTGTTTGTCATGTTCTTATCACTGCCCCTCCCCCTTTCACCACCACACAAACGCATGCATGCGCTCGCCGCACGCACGCACACACACACACACACACACACACACACACACACACACACACACACACACCTGTTCTTCCTAAGTGTTTTCTTAAGTTAGTTTTGGTGGGGTAACCTTTTAGAGTCTAAAAGGTTATGATCAATGGTCTAAAATTTAGACCATTGATTCTCAAACATTTTCATGCCAAGGACCCCCAAATTCATTGATATGTATTTGGCCGTGGATCTCCATCTGAAAATAATGTTGAGCCCAGGTCCCATAAGTGAATATTTGTCTTATGTTTCATATAGAAAATAGCCAATCTATACAAGCAAGCTCACACATTTTTTTTTAAACAGGCCTTTATATCCACCTGTTCATTTTGCTGGGGATCCCCTGGGACCCCCTCAAACCAAGGGGCCAGTGAGGCGCTCCAATGTTGAAGCACTGGGCCCTAGTGGTAAGAGGAGGGACTACAGGCGGACCCGTGGATTCATGACCGGGAAACCCTATGCAGCTGGGCTTTAACATTGGGCGCTCGGTTGCACTTCCGCATTTGTATTGTACTGTATTTGTATTTCTCTATCCTTCTTTATACTCTATGCCTCAAACTCCCTGAGGGTCCCTGCTTTATAGGCTACAGTAACATCAAATCTATATGCACATCATGGATAAGGCCTTTTTCATTAACCAACCCATACATACAGGACATTGAAGGCCTATTCATACTCCAGTTCTTGGTGATAAGGTAAGCAGTAAGCACCGAAACGGCAGTTAGTAACAACAGAAAGAAGTGTTTGGGGTGAGTGGTGGGTCGTTTATCACCACGACGTCACGTGACTTCATGTTGTAGTTGTCGGTGGTCACCTTATCACCAAAACGGAATAGTTGTAGTAGCAGGAAATGTACAGATAAGCTTCCTTCCTGCATTTAGCCAGCCCAGTGGTCCTCCTCTTGTGCCCTATTTAAAAATCACACCCGTGTGAACTGAGTGGTGAAACTCCCCTCTCTCCCTCCCCCCTCTCTCTCTCTCATTAGCCGGCAACAGTGCAGCACTATATCTCTCTGTTTCTGGCACAACAGCGCCACTTTTGCCCCTACTGGTACTCTAAACATAGTAACATAATCACATAGTCCCATAGGGACATTGCTGTTCCTTGGAGTGGTTGCACCACTCAAAAAGAATGTATAACAAATAGACAATTCACAAGCTCACAATGCTGAGCTATTAATGTTTGGCCATCATGCACAAACATTTTATGGAGGACAGTTTGAAAGTGGATACTTTCACTAAAATTCCACCAACTAGAAGGTAATCCAATGAGAATGTACAGGAGAATGATTAGATTAAGTTCACAATTCTACAACTGTGTGTACTGTAGATGGGATAGAGAGATGCCTATGACCTGACATTCTGAATAGACATTCGCAGTGCACTTTCTCATTGGAAGTTATTAGATCAGATATGTAATAACTTCCCTTCTCTCTTGTGGGGTCCCTGGCGACTGGCATTTTCAAATGGAGGTCCATGTGGCTTAATAGGTATGAATTATTAGGGTGTCATTGACGTGAACCATGTGGCTTAATAGGTATGAATTATTAGGGTGTCATTGACGTGAACATTTCTGAGAACCACCGCTTTAGCCCACTGGTTCTCAGCGATTTAAATGGACACTTATAGTCCATACTGTCCATTTCAAATGGACACTATAGTTACAAGTCTGTAACATACGTTTGGTTCCAGTGATCACAGAGTTAAATTGACATTGAGGATTAAATTGAGGATAAAATGCATATCAAATGGCGGGGTCTGAAGCCTAATGCGTATCAAACTGTGGGTCCTTGTTAAATTAAAAAGGTTGAGCAGCACTGGTTTAGCCCACAGCGGTATAAATAAATCCATGAGCCGCCGCCGCCTCAAGGCTGTGAAGACAGCCATTAGAGTAATTTGTAGTGAGATGATAAACAGACTGATGCGTTTCCGCTTGAGCAGATAGTCAGATTTTGCCAAACGCCTGGCTGCGTCTTGAATATGTAAAAGCACTCAAACTCCAAGTGGTGCAGGCTGACAGTTTGACAGCCACGGCGTAATGCGCTCAGATAATTGGCTGATATTTACAGAGCACACAATGGCTTAGAGACTGTCTCTTCTCATAATGATGTACCGGCGGTACAGATGATTTCCACTGGCTTTGACATGCACGTCCAAATGGTTGGGGGGGGGGTTGAGTTTTTGCATAGCGTACATTTAATTTCTGTTCGCTTTGATGGACAGCCTTGTGCCTCAGAAGGAGAGAAATTATAATACGGAGAGATTTCCTGCACCTTTGAGTTCCATTGAACCACGTGTATAGTCATATACTTTTGTGTGACGGAAATAGTCGATCTACAAGCTCACAGAATGTCGTGGCGATACACATTGTGAGCTTGTAGATCTGTTATTAGTTATTACTGCAAGTTTTTGAAAAACGTGAACATGGGGAATTTGTTTCAAATAGTATAGGGACTCCAGGCCCGGCCAAATCGCTGGCCTAGTGGTCTGGGCACCTAGGCGCCAAAGTAGCCTGACAGCGTGTCTCGGGTTCGAGTTCCGATCCCGACAGCCTTTCGTGTCTAACTTCACTTCGCTATCAATACAAATCTTTAACAGCTCACTCCAGGGTGGTTGAGTTGGAATTAGCAAGAAATAAGAACCCACGGGCAATGTAACGCTTGTGTTCAGGACTCTTGGACGAGTGCAAGGTGACACCATTGTGGCAAACCGAGGCCTTCTTCTGGGCAGTGGATGTGTGTTTGTGAATGTGGGGTGAGCAGTTCACCAGGCCTGGACTGTACAATATTATTAACCAAAAGTAATTGGACGTTGAGAATTATGTTCAATTACGTTTCACAATGACGTAATCATGAAACTTGCCAATTAATTCACCATTACAAACCAGAACATTGTACAACCCATGTTCCCATCCATCTTGGTTTAGATTGTTGTTATTGTACCTAGTTCACCATATGCCATATACACCTACAGTATAGTATTCAACAATCAACACACTTTGGGTCTGGGTAGCTCAGTCGGTAGAGCACTTGCCTTTCGACTGCAAGGTCATGGATTCGATCCCGGGCACCGCCAACTCAGCGTATGAGGAGCACGGCTTGAAGTCGTGCAGTAAGTACTGTGAGCTGATGGTAGGTGTTGCGCTCCACCTCAGAAATCCATCTCCCAGGGGTCTAGCACATTGAAACGGGGATAGACTCCCACACCCTGGCTGATACCGACAATAAGCCTCTATGACTTTTTAAGTATTACTAATTATTAGTACCAATTACAGTTCAAATTATATTTTCCCCATTGTTAATGGAGTTACAGTAAGACTTCACTCTAAACAAGTGCTGCTGTACAAGCAACACTTTTATTGCTTTTTTTAGGGTTCCTTTTTGAACTGTGAAATTGCTGAACGGAAGTCTCGCGTCAAGATTCAAAGATTAGTCACAGTCATGCAAGTACTGTATGTGCAGCGAAATGTTAGAATGGCAGACTCTGCCGTAACGTGCCAACAATGTCCAACAACATATATAATACAAGGAGACGCGTTGTATTTCTGAGACACAACTGTATTACGTAAGCTCACTGGAGAAGTACATTAACACAAAGGTCAAGTAGTTCTCTGTCTAAAGCAGGGATTGGACCATATTTATATACATAGAGATAAGAGAGGCCCACACCACAGAGCCAATACATAAAATTAAATGAAATACCACCCCAGCATACAGCAAGTACTGTAAATAGTAGCGTGGAATGTACAGACTGCTAGGACAAACATCTTCATGTCAAGATTCCTCCTTACACAGTCTAGTACACAATATATAGCAACAGTGAGTGAACATACTGTAAGAAATGATCGTATGAATGAAAGTATTACAAAATTGTAATTAAAGCCAAGCACTAAGTAGTGATGAGTCATAAAGTATAGTGAATGTGCCTCATGTCCAGACACTCCATGGATGGCATTGTGTTTCTGTGACATATGGAAATGCTCCACAGTGTCTGCTGGCACAAAAACACATTCTCTTTTTTTCTTCTCTCTCTCTCTCTCTCTCTCTCTCTCTCTCTCTCTCTGGTTATGGGGCAAACAGATCTCCCACAAAATGTGTCAGATGTACTTTCACTGCACCCACACCATGAGTAGGATATTGATCATAGAGCAGTGTTTGTTGGGCTGTTAAATGGATTCGGGTTGTTGTGCCCCTGAGAGGATTTTGCCTTTTAAACCTATTTAGTTCAGATGAGCAAGAGGGTTTGTTCCCGGATTATCCCCAAACATGGACTCACACACCCAGTGTGATTTGGCTGGGGCAGGAAGGGAGGCGATAAACTGATATGGTGATAAGCTGATGACTTGACTGGTGTTTTCCGCTTGTATAAAGTATGAGAATATTTAATACCAATATTAGTTTTGGATGCAAGAACCCAGTATCAGTCAGATTCACGAATCATTCTATATACATTATACAGTTATACACTATGGTTCTTATAGGCTTCTTAGAGGAATTATAGTGGATTCGATACTAGTTTCCCATATTCATGTTCCAGTCCACAATGTTTCTGCATCAAGGCTAATGTTTTGCATTGGTGAAAATAAATACGATCCTGTACCTTATTAGTAAACGAGGCCTTTTACCTCCATTTGACTGTTTTTCTCCAGAATGAGGCTTTGTCCGTTGAACGACAGCGATGAATGGAGGAGAGCTGAGTGAACAGATTCCTTCAAGGCAGGAGCCATTTCAGGTGAACACACACTCTGTCTAGACGTCGCCTTCAAGGTCCACCGTTAAGAATGAAGACCAAGTATGCCATAATCTTCATCTGCATCGTGGCCCTGGTCATCATCGAAAAGGAGAGCAACATCTTATCAAGGTGAGGGAGGTGGTCTTCATAATTATAATGCAGTGAAAGTACGGGTCAATTTGGTTCCATTTGGACACTATCAGAGTTATAAACCTGTAATAAATGTCCAATTGGTTCCTGTTCCTAACTATTGATCATTTTGCTGGTAAATCCAGGCACCTTGGCTGGTAATCCAGTCTGGCAGTGTGCCGCGGATTCGACTCCCGATCCCGACGGCCTTTACTGCATGTCACCCCCCCCATCTCTCTCCCCATTTCCTGAAAGCCTACTGTCTATCCCTCTATAATAAAAATATAAAATAAAAGTTAAGATATACAAGGATTCGTCAGTGACACTGCGCGTCACTGACTGTCTTTTATAAACAGCTTCAAGTCCGTGTTACTTACGCGTTGCATCACTGTCGAATCCTTGGTATACCGTGTGTTCAACGAGGAGCAGCGGAACAACAATAAACTGTAACCTATTTTGTCACGCTCGCGCTAATGAAACTACACACGGTACAAGGTCGTGTCAAAACATTCAAGTATCAGAAGATGATGTAACCCGGGTAAAGTAATGCGTCACTGTCGCATGTTTAACTAGAGTTTTCTAGTAGTCCTAGTTCCTAGTAGTAGTATAGTAATGGTCCTACTGTAAGTCCTAACCTTTTATTTAATCATAATATCCTTGTTGATATAACGCCATTTAGGTCAATGATATAACATTATGTTGTAATAATATAGCAGCGGGTAGGCTACTTGAGGCCACTCAACTGTCTTCCATGTTTTGGAAAGGTGATGTGCGACCGCGATGCACTGCACCCACCCCCTCCCAACTATGCCGGTCCCCGAACATTTTATGAGCCGTCAGCTGGTCCGTGGTAATGCAAAGGTTGGGGACCCCCGCTCTAATCAATCCATCATGTCTCAACAGGGTCTCCGATAAGCTGATCCAGAGACAGACTCCACAGCAGACTCCACAGACCCCGCTGATGGACTTCAGCAACAACAACACACAGAACGGCTCCCTGGCCATGCTCAAGCTGCTGCTGTACAGACTCACCAACATGAAGCTCAACTTCTCCGTGCCTTCCTCCGAGGAGCCAGAGGATGAGGAGGACGCCTACGGCTCAAGGTTGTATTATAGTTAACTAAAACTAATTCAATAAAATTGAAAAAAAAACATTTTTGTTAACTGAACTACGGTAAATAAAAACTATAATAATAAATAAACGATAACTAACTGAAACTGTATTTATTGTGTGTTTACACAATACTACTAACTACAACAAACTGAAATTATAGAAATTAGTTTTACCAACATTACAAACAGTAACTGAATATATATTATTTTAAATGGTATCTTTTGTTGGGTTTTTGTTACACAATAATAGGCCTTCTTTGAGCTTTTTGAATCCCGCACCTGGCCCATAGTATGAAAAAAAACTAAAAAAAACTAAAACTATCACGGAAACTAATAAAAACTAAACTAAAACTAAGCGTTGTTATAAATATAAAAACGAATTAAAAAAAGCAAAAAAGAGCAAACCAGCTCTAAAAGATTTAATAAATAACTGGATTAGAAAAAAACGAACTAACTAACTAAAACTATAATGAAAAATCCCAAACTAATTTTATTCTAACCTTGCTACCTGTACAGCTACAGCAGAGGAGGCCACAAGCACATCCTTCTCCTGGCCACGACGCGGACGGGTTCGTCGTTCGTGGGCGAGTTCTTCAACCAGCACGGCGACAACATGTTCTACCTGTTCGAGCCGCTGTGGCACGTGGAGCGCATGCTGACGCTGGCCACCGGCGGCACCAACGGCTCGGTGTCGGCGGGCATCTACAAGGACGTGCTCCAGGGCCTGCTGCTGTGCGACTTCGCCCCGCTGGAGCGCTTCATCTCGCCGTCGCCACAGGACCACGTGACGCCTGCGCTCTTCCGCCGGGAGTCCAGCGTGTCGCTCTGCGAGGAGCCCGTCTGCACACCGGTGGTCAAGGACGTATTTGAGAGGTGATTCAGATTTCCTGGATATATACTCTAGCCCATTTAGACCTGAGGACGATTCTACAAATACCTTCTAACTCATGATAGTTTTCTGAAATACCCATGTTTCTATGTCAGTCGTTCTCAAACATTTTCATGTCAAGGACCCCCAAGATTATATGTAATTGGCCGCAGACCCCCATCTAAAAATATGTTGTTCCAGGGACACCCCAGAAGCAAAGATTTGAGTTAAAAACGTTGGCTCTGAAAGAATATATTCAAAGATTTGCACTACATTTTCCAAATTTTCTAAAATATCAGACCTACAAGCTCTTAGATCTATGAGCTTGTAGATCTGCTATTTTTCAATAGCTAAAGTATAACATAATGCTTAAAACACCAAAAGGGGTTCCCGCCTAAAATGGGTTAAGCTCTCAAGAGTTAAAGATCCATTTGGTTAACAACTGTCCATAGCTGGGGACCACCTGGAACCCACTCAAGGACCACTGGTGTTCCCCGGACCACTGGTTGAAAACCACTGCTCTAGTGATGACTTTAGCTTTCAAGTAGAGCCAGTGTGGGCCAGCTGTGTAGAACAGGCTTGGTCTGTATTAGCGTTGATTTTGACGGCATATTTAGATTTAAGCAATATTACACGAGAGGGTGTGGGTTAACGTGATTATGGTCAGGAGTCGAGTTCCACAAGCAAGTTTGCTAGCGCTCTGGGAGAACAGCTGTAGCAGCTGAATTCTTTGTTTTGATTTGGAGGTGAATGGTGCTGGTTTAATCCACGGCTAGAAGGCTGTTTCAACCAATCAGATTGCTTCCTCAAAACGACCTGCGGTATAACTTAGTTTTAGTCATGGTCTTTTTGAACAAAATTCCATTTAGTTTTCATATTCATATTTCACATTTTAGTAATCTGAAATGTTTTATTCGCCTAAGAGTTTAGTCGACTAAATCTACAGTGATTCAGTCAACTAAAATGTATTTTGGCGGGTTGTGATGGCGTTGAAATGCCTGATTTAGAAAATAGCAGATCTACCATCTCACAACGTGTCACACTCCGACATGTTGTGAGCTTGTAGATCGTCTATTTTCGGATAGTGACACCTGCACACAACCAAACATAAAATGACTTGTCTTTTAGTTCTACTGGATCTCCGCTCCACTAGTCCCTCCCTGAACTTTTAGTCTAGTTTTTATCTGTTGACGAAATTATCAGTGAGTATATTTAGTCATAGTTTAAGTCAATCATAGCTTAGTTTTTTTTTCTTTGTTTTTGTCAGTGAAAAAAGGTAGTCGACCGAAAGTAACACTGATGGTCTATATGCATGTCTAAATTGTACGTCCTCACAAAAGTAGACCAACCGCAGCGCGACTCAGGCTGCCTGCCCTGCCGCATACATTCAGCAGAGCACACAGCTGTCACTGCTAGGCCAAATCAGCACAGCTCAGTAACATTAACACACAAAACTCACATTAGCATGTTAAGCACATCATTGGTGATGTGTGGGCGGTGTAAAAGCATACAGTATATGGGAAGTGGGAACGTAATTCTTCTCTTCTACTACAGTAAGACTGAAGAAATCTGTAAGATAAGATGTAGGCTATTATACGTAGGGGGGGGGGGGTTCAAGCCAGACAGCCAGGCTAATTAATTCAGCGGTCTGAAAAGCCTTTTCAGTCGCACAGGGAAGCCACACCGTTTTACAGTAGGCTCTGTGCATACGTTTAATCCCGGGGTTTCCAGAAAGTGCCTTGCAGAAAGTGCCTCCGCAAAGCAATGCGGTTGTGCGAACGTTTTCGCAGTCTCAAAGCCACTGGAAACAGACTGCAAAAAAGCTTCTTTCCACGAAGAATCAGATACATGAAATAACTGATAAGAACCAGAGCAAAACTGGGCAAAGAAAACACTAGACCTCTGGTTTTTATGCCATAGTTGTAGAGATTGAGCAATAGATATTTTAATTGCTTATCTTTCCAGATCAATGCTGGAATATTATCCGGACCAAAAGCTTTAGCTGACTTCAATTGTTTGGTGGCTGCTATAACTTCATTGATGGAACTAGGAAGGGTATGGCCTGGTCAGCCTGCAATGACATGCATAAGATCTGGTCACCCCAGCTTAGTAAGACATTCAAAGTAAAAATATGTAGGACGACCGCCGATTCTACTCTATGGCTCCGAGACATGGACACTTTCAAAGAAATTAGAGAAACGGTTGGATGGCACTTACACCCGCCTTCTAATGAGAGCGCAAAATGGAAGAGCCACCGACTTCTCTAATATACGGCAGCCTTTCCCTTGTTTCTTCACTAGTCCGATCCAAAGGAACAGTTTGCCGGCCACTGCTACAGAGCTGACAATGAGGTTATATCTTCCCTTCTCTGCAATCCTGCCTCAAAGCAGACCAGAGGTAGAAAACTGTCGTTCCCTGATGTCATTGCTAAGGGCACATGCATCAGTAAGCAGGAACTGTGGATGGCAATGAAGGACTGGAAAGGCTGGCGTGGCATTGTGAAATCCATGATCTCGACCGCGGTTGAAAAATGATGATGATTAGACTCTGAGGGCCCTATATTGCGCCACCTTAGCCCTTATCCCTAAACCTATTTGCCATTTTTTACAAAAAAAACCCATTTTAAAACAGTTCAACTAGCCTCATGTTGTGAGCTTGTAGTAAAAATACATTTAGGGATAAGATATACACGTAGCACTGAGTCTTGTTTTGACTCCTCTATGTGTCCCTCACCTCACCCAGGTACCACTGTAAAACACTAATGACTTACAGCTGTGTCCCTCTCCTCACCCATCCCAGGTACCACTGTAAAACGCGCCGCTGCGGGCCTCTCAACCTGACCCTGGCGTCCGAGTCCTGCCTCGCCAAAGAGCACCGCACCATCAAGACGGTCCGCGTGCGCCAGCTGGACAGCCTGCGCCCCCTGGTGGAGGACCCTCGCCTGGACGTGCGCGTCATCCAGCTGGTGCGAGACCCGCGCGCCATCCTGGCGTCGCGCATGGTGGCCTTCTCCTCCAAGTACCAGACGTGGAAGGCGTGGGCGCAGGACGGCTACGTTCCCGAGGACGACGAGGAGGTGAAGCGGCTCAAGGGCAACTGCGACCACATCCGCATGTCGGCTGAGGTCGGGCTGAGCCGCCCCCGCTGGCTGCGGCGGCGCTACATGCTGGTGCGCTACGAGGACATCGCGCGCTACCCCATGCAGAAGGCCGAGGAGATGTACCGCTTCACGGGCATACCGTTCACCCCGCAGGCCCGGGACTGGATCCTGAGGAACACGCAGACCACTCAGTCGGCCAGCGGGGTCTACTCCACCCAGAAGAACTCGTCGGAGCAGGCGGAGAAATGGCGGTTCAGCATGCCGTACAAGCTGGCCCAGGTGGTCCAGAGGGTGTGCGGGCCCACCATGGAGCTGTTTGGGTACAGGTTCGTGGACGACGAGAAGACGCTGGTCAACAGGTCCATCAGCCTGCTGGAGGACAAGCTGTTTTACTTGTCGTAGCACAAGATTGCAGTTTTCTTTTAATTCTTCGCCCGTGGATTGGTGGGCGAAAGCCACGGTAACCGTTTTTTTCCGCACCCAAACTAAAGGGGGACACGAGACAAGATGAGAATTATCCCGCTGCTTTTTTTACCAGTGATCGGACATTGGATCTGCGTAGAATTATGTCAAATTATCCACGCTTACCAGTTATGTGCCTCAATGAAACGCTTTCAGGAAATATAAGGGATAAAACATTCGTTGTGCCAGGAATCTGAACATTTTTGTATCAAAACTATCACTTGAAAAACATTATTTATTTTAAGGCAAATTGTGTGCGCTTGTTTTTTAAATGGCTATAGAGTTGAATTGTATTGAAGCGAGCTTATAGCATATCCTTATTCTATTGGAGTGTACAACTATATTGCTAGTCCCTCCCCTTCAGGGCTGAACCATAGTACTGTAAGTGTGTGTGTGTGTGTGTGTGTGTGTGTGTGTGTGTGTGTGTGTGTGTGTGTGTGCGCGAGCGCGTGTGAGTGCGGTCACACCAATGCAACTCCTTGCAACAAAACAGTTTTAAGGTCTTCTCACACCAATGCAACCCCTTGCAACAAAACAGTTTTAAGGACATGTCACACCAATGCAACTCCTTGCCACTTCTATTGGGGATGATGGTTTCACGCATACATGCAACTACTCGCAGACGCTTGGTTGCATGGAGTTGCCATGGTGAATCATTGGTGCGGTTTGGGTCCAAGTCTCAATGTTATATTATTACTGAGGATTTTACCGTCAGAGACAGAAAGCACAGGCGAGTGTTTCTATTCTATAGGTTCTTAAAATGAGTTCTAAAAACACCCTGGCCAGATCAAACCGTCCGCTAATACTGTGGATAAATATGCAGTAGACAAAGCCTTTATTAGAATACACAAGACAACCTGTTTATTGTAGAACGGATCTCTTTGACGATATAGGGCTTTAAATATTTGACTCAGGTGAAGTTTCAGTAATGTGAAATTTGTATTTTGTGACGTCTGTGCTATTCTGTCTGTGTGTCTTTGGTCTGCCTCGCGGCTTTACTGTGCCAAAATCATGTTCTGGATGTCATCAGACAAATGCCATGTATTATTCTTAATCATCGTTCTTGGGCCATCCGTTCCCAACATGCCATAGGAAAGAAAAAGGTTGAGTAAGGATGCATTAAAGATATTCAATGCTTATATGAAATCAAGTGTGTTGCTACCGTAACCTTCCATAAAAGCAGGTACTGTGGCTTTACAGTTTACAGAATATATATGTCGCCCCTGCCTAGTAGAAACCTTGTAGCTCCAGATTTCATATTTTGTTTGGTAAATGAATGCCCTACTTCATACTACTACGGTGTCACACAAAAGTAGAAAATAAATATGGAATCTATAAGCTCACAATGCATTGCGATGTGATGCGTTTTGAGCTTGTAGATCAGCTATTTTTTTTAATGTAAAACAGGTAAAAGTGAAGTGCATCGAATGTTATTGAACCAACGCAAAGTATACAAGAGCTTTGTGACTAAATATGAACTGCATTGGAACGATTTGGAAAACAGCTTCATTTTTCCATTTCATGAAAAGTAAACGGTTTTGGACATGCAAGGTTTCCACCCGCGACAGCGACGACATGTAAAACCGGAGCTCCTATAAAGCTCCATTGACCCCTGGGAGCAGCCCTACACTCACGCCGTTGAACTCACACATAAAGGTACGCACTGTGGATCTGGCTCAATGGCGGCATTATATTCCCTGTGTGGCTCAGCTAGGCAGTAGGGACCGCTGACAGTGCCGTCAGTGCTGGTCATGGAAATATGAGTTCTTACCGTAGTAGGAGGTAGATTATGCAGTCTGCTTTAACTGCCTTGTTGAAAACCGTCCACCGTATGTGAGAATAAATTGGAGGTGGCAAGTCGTGAGTTGTTCAGAGTCATTTGCTGTCTGGTTAATGAACGTGGTACAGTAGCATGTAGAATTATCCACTTGAATCCTATAGGAAATCCTAGGACTATATCCCATTTAGCACAATCCTTTATTTTGTAGTATTGAAGTCATACAATATAATTAATTTTGCTACTTTGGTACCACAGGTATGTATTTTATAGCATACATGCTTATGTATTTATACATCATGTAAAATATACAATTCAGTGCCTCCCAGTTGGAGAAACATTGGATTTCATCAATGTTTAGGTTTGGCTACAGTGGAGAGAAACAGGAAATGGCAGGAGTGAGAGATGGGGAAGGAGAATGCAGCAACATGCATGGGAACTTGTATACGGTGGTTTTAGAACCTGGGCCGGGCAGACTGTGGCAGCCAAGGACCGAGTCTTGTGCTGTATGTGTACTCTTTACCCGCAGTATATAATGCAGTGGTTTGGTAGTAGAACCTTCACTTAAAGCATAGAATTTTCAGAAAGTATTTATTTAAAGACCTTTAAGCCAAAGCCAGATCGGCTCCTGAGAAATGACAATTACAAAATAATTGGGTCGAACAAATAATTAGAAAGAAGAAAAACTCTTAAAAACGTGTTGTATCCTGCCCTTTTCTTCTTCTAAGTATTTGTTCGGCCCCAAAATGTGTTTATTGTCATGATTTGTCAGGAGCCGAGTTGGCTTTGTCCGCGGCATAAAGGTAATACTTTCTGAAACCTCTGGGGAAATGAAGGGGACCAACAGTCTCCTAATGGAACACAGAAACGGTCAGATGTTTCAAAGATAGAACATATAGTGGTAGATCAGCTATTCCCGGCTCGCTATGGAAAGTCAGGTTTGTACTGTGGGTGTAACTATGTGAGTAACAGGTCACAGGTCAACTTATTTCTTATGTGCAGTTTGTTTCATAGAAGCAGTGGTTCCCAAACATTTTAGCCTGTGACCAGCCTTAAACAGAAACTTGATGTTTGCCCGGGACCCAAGCTAGTGAAAATGGCAGATCTACAAGCGTACAATGCGTCGCTTTGATCGTGCCGTGTTGTGAGCTTGTAGATCAGCTATTTTCACTACTTCATTATTGTTTTGTATTTATAAAATGTCTTAGATTTGTTTGTTAGTTTTAACATTTGTAAAATAATATATTTTTATTTCAAAATGTTTTGTTGCTGAAAAAGAAATGGGATTTTTACTCCAGGCATGACCCATGAAGTTTGGTCTGTGACCCACAAATGGGTCCCGAGTGACCCAGTGGTTTTGGGAATCAGTGTCATAGGGCATCCATCATGTTTTCCCTCCACAGACGTTGCTCCACTCATGCAGCTTGCGGCCAGGTTGGCCTGGCCTGCAGGCCTGGACAAACAAACCTCTCTCTCCCCCTAAGCAGAACCAAAGAGTGGTGTTTAACATGCCCATGAAGATCTGGAGCTGATCCCGACATCTGAACATCTCCGTCAACACCAACATGCGTGTCTTTAACTCCAGTGTGAAACAGGTGTTGATGCTGTATGGAGCCGAGACTTCAGGAGGACAAGAACTCTCAACACACAGACAGGCTGCAATCATCTATCAAAACCTGCCTCCTACACATCTGGAGAATCCTATACACATCTGGTCACTGGAGAGACAAAGTAAACAATATTATATTATATG
Organism: Protomyctophum bolini; assembly: GCF_963924005.1. Classification (NCBI taxonomy): domain Eukaryota; kingdom Metazoa; phylum Chordata; class Actinopteri; order Myctophiformes; family Myctophidae; genus Protomyctophum; species Protomyctophum bolini. The sequence continues at coordinate 14,660,183 of NC_137875.1, read as the reverse complement.
TAGACCTGTGGATAACGAACAAGCCAGCATCCCACTGACTTACAAATCCGAAAGGGAACGTGGAGTTGGATTGGCCACACTCAGAAAACCTGCTACAAACATCACTCGACAAGCCCTGAAATGAAATCCCCCAAGGAAAAAGGAAACAAGGTCGCCCCAGGAACAGCTGAAGAAGAAGTGTTGAGGCAGGCTCAACTGCGACCCCCCCACCCCCCCGGTAGCAGGGATTTGAGTTAAAAACATTCGCAGTGAAAGCATATAAGTCAAAGATTTGCACCACATTTTTACGATGTACAAAGCCATGGGAACCTACAACAGATGTTACAAAAAGATCCCAAACCTTTTTCCAACAGCAGATCAGTTTTCATGTTTAGACGTTGGTTCAGCAGGGTGCTCTTCTCCAGATCCACTTACAAAGCAGCTCCCGAGTGACCGATGCGATGCCAGATTTGTGTGTTCAAATCCTACAGTCTGTTCAAATGCCAAGCTCCTTGTGGGAGAGTGTCCTTATAACCTTTTATATCTTTTATTAAGCCCTGTAAAAAAGGCAGATCTACAAGCTCATAATGCATGACGTATAATGACGTGCCCAAAATACGGATGCCAGGTTTAAAGTGGTGTGTAATTAATTCAATTCAAACTTCTTTTAGCGGACTCAGGCCCATATACAGTAGAGAAACATACGCGGAATAAAATAAAAAGGAAATAAAATAAAAGTGAAATAAATACATAGCTTATCTCATAGCCAGAACACAGCCTTATAGTCTCGTGGACAGCTAAATCTATAATAAGTGTTTATCAGCCAATGAGCATTTGCCAAACAACACGAGGGTATAGTGGAGGAGTGAAGGAGCACGATAAGACCAAGCATATGCTCACTACTGGGAAAATGAGCACAGAACGAAGCATGCCAGCCATCTATAAATAGCCAATGAGAGGCCGGCGCAGAGATGCACTGATGATAGGGGTCAGTGGAAGCAGAGCTAAGGTGAATCTCTAATGCAGGGGCGGACAACATTTTCAGGCACATGATCACTTCAGCTGTTTTCCAGTGCTGGTGTGACATTGACAGTGATAAAGCTCCCCCCCCTTCTTTGGCGCAGTGAAAACAGTAGCCTACATTCATTTAGATAGAAGGAAACGGCTCCGTACTCACTTCTGCGTCGCTCCATTATTTGCTGTTAATAAAGTGGAGCAATATACAGAAGGGAGTTGCAAACCCTTTTGTTTCTTAAAGACTGTGAACAACCGTGCTTTTACGTCCTATATTAGACAGACTGCTAATTAGATTGCAAGTATGCCTTGCCGAGCCATGAGGCCCAGAGGGGCTGGAGCCTATCTCCTGTTTCCTTAGCTTGAGGCAGCATGATGTACAAGTACACCCCCTAGACATGACGCTATTATGTCACACTCACAACCCTTGATGCTGAGTGAGACATTGGGTCCTCTTTTTCAGAGTCTTTGGTATGACCCGGCCGTGGATCAAACCCCGACCTCCCAGTCCCAGGGCGGACACTCTAACCACAAGGCCACTAAGCTGGTAATTAGATTGCAAGTATTGTCAATAGTTTGACCACTTTCAAATTGGCGTCCAAATTTTGGGACATGGTTATGAGTGAAAAGAGCATATTTAGAAACTTGTAAATCAGCTATTCTGACCTACAGTATAAAGAAACTGGAACTGGATCACAAGGGTGAAAAAGAAATGGTCTCTGACAGCGACATTGAACGCACACACGCACGTACGTACGCTTTGCTTTTTGTCATGCCAGCTATTCTTAGGGCACTCATGGTCAGTTTATGCACATGGTCCAGGCTTCCGAATATCAGTATGGCAAATCTACAGCGATACCCCAAGTTTGTTATACTTCCAAGTAATGGTTGATACTTAGAATATTTATCTTGGAATGCCTGGTCCATGTACAAATCAAAGACACAGCCCACCTCCAGAATCAGGACCTCCTTGTGTCTGGTGTCAACAAAGACAACATCAGGTGTATTCGGGATGTTAGCAAAGACATCGCATGCACAGCTAAACCAATCTGGTAACACTCTTGAATGTTTATACATTGCTGCACTAGATGGCACATACTTTCGAACTGCATCAGACACTAGGTCAACAATCCGGTCGTGGCGAGCAATATATACGTTTTTGTATGCACTACATCCATTTGTTTTGTGTGCGATGGACACACACACACACACACACACACACACACACACACACACACACACACACACACACACACACACACACACACACACACACACACACTGATTCTTGCCATGCACTTGCCATTGCAATACATGATAACTTGTGTAGCAGGTTAGCAGCACTGCCCCTTTAAGGGTAGTGCATAAAAGGGGTGACAGGTTTGAGGCCTCATGTTTGGCCAGAAGCCTGATTTGAGTGTTTGTTGGGGACCATGCATGGAGGCATGAGGTGTACAGCCTATAGTACTTGGTAAGAAAACCTCAAACAAATGTTGATGCTTTGATAATTCATTATATGGGGATATTTAATTAGTGAAATTTCTGTACTGTGCACTCTACTCTGTGCACATCGAAAAGCAAGTGATTAGAAAACAACCTGTGATACAGTATGTCTTCTTTTATATGCCTGAACTGATTATATGACACAGGTAAATGGTGGACACAGGAACTCAATGGTTCATAAATAATGTTTGTTATGAGCTGATCCAGCTTGCTCCATTCACTGCTTTGTATTCATATAACTTCCGGTGCGAGATTTGGCTCCCATGAAAGTGTCATGGGTGCACTGTCACGTGACCATGTCAATTCATTTTTGTATAATGTAATGACTTTGTATTATTAATAATAATAAACTTTATTTATATAGCACCTTTCATGACGTAAAAATGCAGCGAAAGTGCTTTACAGAACAAATAAAGAAAAACAAAAAGATAAAATATTTGAAATCCAAGAAAATAAATCAATAATAGCTTGAATTAGCCTATACCCCTTTCAATCTGCAAAGCGTTCATTTAATAAAAATCCGATGTAGACATGTTATGTGCTACTTTCTGCTAAGAAATTCTGTGCCGTAATAGTGTTGGAGTTTGGAAGCACATAAACGGGTCGAGCTGTTGCCTCCTGCATTTGGTGCAAATTCGATGGTGGTATGCAGGGCCGTTCAGTGACTTCAATGAGCGCTTCCAAACTCCCAACACTATAAGAAAAATATTCACCTGCACATAATCGGAAGCACATTTAAAACAACGGAGTTGAAACAAAGTGCTGTACACAAACAATAGTAAAATACCAAGGGAAAAAACAATACATAAAACAAGGCAACATTCATTCAAGTTTTGTTTATTCTTGGAATTACACTGAGTAATTAAACTAATTTTCAGTGTCGTTGAGTAATACAATATCAGAAAGAAATCACATCAGAAGACGAGGACAAAATTTGAAATGTGAATTACATAGGTTTACCAATAAAAAGCTAAGACACATTTCAAAACGATCTAAAAATAGTTACATGTTGTGGGGGTCTGTCTGCTCACCAAGGTTTTAAAACGACTCAAGGGTTCCAATGTGGTCAATTTGAATGTCGTTTGCAGGTCATTCCATATATTAGGGCCACAGAAGCTAAAAGCAGATCTACCAAGTTCAGAGAACAGAAAGACAGTGCAGTGGAAACAGCAACTCTTAATCAGCATGTTCGAACACACAGCCCTGCTACACTTCAGCATCAGCATTTCTGTTGTTCATGTTGACGTTATATTCTTTTGTTTGTATGATTTTTTACCTTTGTAAGTGTGTGTGTGTGTGTGTGTGTGTGTGTGTGTGTGTGTGTGTGTGTGTGTGTGTGTGTGTGTGTGTGTGTGTGTGTGTGTGTGTGTGTGTGTGTGTGTGTGTGTGTGTGTGTGTGTGTGCGCGTGTGTAATGTGTTGTGGATGTCTGTCTAAGTTTCAAGCCCAGGCAGTCATGTCTCATGTCAACAGTAAGCCCTATCTATCTCCCTGTGTGATTCCGAGCAGCAGGATAAAGCTGTTATCTCTGGAAGTGAGCAATTACAGTCTCCCTTCCTCCCTTCCACCTCCTCTCTGCTTCCTCCAGTCTCTTCCTGTTCAAACACTGTCCTTTTTTGTGGGGCATTTCGTTTAAATGCTTCATTTTCAGATCAGGTCAGTGCAGAGAAATGGGAAACCATGGGGCACAGAGACCAGAGAGATGTGATCAGTGTTGTTTTTGGCAGCAAATTTCTATTTTAGTTTAGTCATAGTCTTTGGAATGAAACTTCATTTAGTTTGTCACATTTTAGTCACCTGGAATGTTTTAGTGTTAGTCTAGTTTTAGTCGACTAAATGTCATGTGATTTTAGTCAACTAAAGTGTATTTTGGCGTGCCTTAATGGCTGATTTACACTTAGCCGATCTACAACTCACAGTTGTGCGCTTGTAGATCTGCTGTTTTCAGCATGCAACAAAGTGGTCCGTGTGAGGAATAATGATTGAAATGTGCTAATCGACCAGAGCGGTGGAGAAGCATTGCTTTCGACCAGAGAGGTGGTTTTCAACCATGTTCATATCAAGGCCCATTATATATTCACTGTTTGAGCCACGGAACACCATTTGGTGAGATTTAGCCACAGAACTTGGCCACAGAATATTTTGTTGTCATTTGATAAGCTTTTGTCCACAATTCCCATGCTCTATTGTGTTAGATAGGAGAGGTAACAGGCAAAGGTTGATCAAAATAACAATTATTCTACATTCTCTAATTGTGTAGACTTCTTGTAAATTTAGTAATGCAGATGTTGAACAATAATTTAACTAGGAGAACGTACAATTAAACCAAGCGTCCATTTGGTTTAATTTGATACTCAAGATCTATGAGGGTCCATTTGGTTACCAACTCTCCATTTTGCTAGGCGGCGTTGGCTCAGGGGTAGAGTGGCTAATGGTAACCGCAAGGTTGCCAGTTCGAATCGATCCCGGACTCCCCCAGAGTTAGTGTTGAAGTGTCCATGAGCAAGACACTGAACACCTAATTGCTCCTGATGTGCTGGTTGGTGCCTTGCATGGTTTCCGCCGCCATCGGTCTATGAATGGGTGAATGTAATGCACATCTATGTAAAGCGCCTTGGATAAAGGCGCTATATAAATGTACCATTTTAGCTGGGGACCACCTGGAACCCCCTCAGGGACCACTGGTGGTCCCCGGACCACCGGTTGAAAACCACTGGACTAGAGGAGTGACTGTGGCTCCCTCCTCCAGACATGTTCCGATGCATCCTGTTGCTAGGAATCCCCAAAAGCTGCTCCGGGAATGAGCAGAGCAGAGCAGAGGCAGGCGGTATAACAGGGAGCCCATTCACGGCCGGAATTCTTTTCCCCCTATGGAGCAACAACGCCCCAGTGCAGGGAAAGTGGTTCAAAGTTCACAGCTGTTGGGGCAAAATGACTCGCCCGTCCCCCCGCAAGACCTGTTTCATTTTTCTTTTCTTTTTTTTTTAGGGATGCTGCATATCACCATGGCAACGTTTAAATAAGAATGTCTCCTGCAGTGGTGGAAAGTAACTAAGTACTTTAATCAAGTACTGTACTTAAGTACACCTCAAACAGTTACTTTTTCCAATACTTTATACATACATCGATCTCAGAGGCAGCAGTTCCACTGGGGGAAACTTCCCCACACATGCAGACACATGTGTGCGTTTCCCCACTTAAAACCTCAAAAAGAACCATTCATGCTATCCAACAAAAGCATGAATCACACAGACTTGTGATTAACCAAGGTGTGTGTGTGTGTGTGTGTGTGTGTGTGTGTGTGTGTGTGTGTGTGTGTGTGTGTGTGTGTGTGTGTGTGTGTGTGTTTGTGTGTGTGCGTGTGTGCGCGTGTGCGCGTGTGCGTGTGTGTGTGTGTGTGTGGCACTGACAGTAAGTAATGGTCAAATCTTCTGGAGTTTAATTTTATGTCGAAGTGTCCAGTAGATAAAACCTGTGTATTATATTATATTTTAATTTATTATCAGTCAAATATATTGATTCTGTTGTCATGTTGTCAAATATCTTGATAACTGAACCGTCTTCTTGCTTCAGTAATCTAAACCAAGTAGCCACATTTTCATCTGTAGCCAGGCTATATATATGAAACAGGGTTACGTGATATCATCAGTATTTTAAAAGTCCTATATTGTTGTTTCCTTCCCAGATAGTCAGAAATCAGGATGTATAGAGCGTCGCCCCCTTTCATGACGACAGGCCCAGGAAATAATTCCCCATTGTATTTCTCATAGACTTTTCAAAAAGTATTTATTTAAAGACGTTTACGCCGCGGACAAAACCAACTCGGATTGTGACAAATCATGACAACAAACACAATATATATATATTTTTTCAATTTGTTGTCATGAATTGTCACGATCCGAGTTGGCTTTGTTCGAGGCTCAACAGTGCGCAACAGTGACACTTGGTTGTGAAAACCAACCAAACGCTATTAACGTGCTCGGACAGACCCAGCCAGCCACTCACCCACAGACACACAAAGCTCCTCAATGAAGTGGTTGCATCACTTAAAAACAACTTAAAAAAACTACTGCTTAAAAAGGGACTGCGACGCAGTAGCCTACTGCTGTGCGTGAGCGCGTACTACATCATTAAAATAGTGTTCACGCAGTGAAGTAATCCCACACCAAACAGCTCACAGTGGATACATTATTTTTAACAGAACAGGTACTAATTAACACTAGAACAAAACTTGCTGGGGAGCTAGTGCCACAACAACAAACGGAAGCATAACATTCATTCACGTATACATAAGCAAATAGAAGTACGCACGCACACGCACTGCAAAAATAAATAGCTTCTATTGTCATCACCATTATGTTACTGTCAAATATTATAATGCTTCATCAAAATGTCTTTTCATTTCTATTATTTACTCATTCATCCACACATTTTTCCTTCATTTTCTACTTTTATTTGTCTCCAGTATCACTGCTGCTGCCACAAATCATCAATGATTCAAGTACTCCTGTCCTGTAAGCCTCTTCCTTCGCTCCCTGACCTTTTCCTGTGAGAGGCCCCCCGTAGAGGTCCAGGTTTCTCATGTGGTCCTCCCATCATGTGCAATAAGTGTAATTCGCAGCATTCTTGAATAGACGCCATCCATACAGGGTCTTTTCCTGCTGTAAGTCTGTGAGCGTGTCTCGGCCGCGTACAGCACTACTGAATGATTCTACTGTAGCTGCAAAGCAGAGCCATTCAGAACGTGTATATATACATTGTTGATAGTGGCCTATTAGTGGGAATGAAAACATAGGTGCACCACAGGAAGTGGAGGGCTGAGCTCGGGCGGGTCAAACGGGCCAACATCCTGTTATACACATTCTATTGGGGCCTGTCCTCAAGAGGCGAATCCAAGGAAACAAACAGCAGAGGGCACTGTTTTTCCTTTTTTTTGCTGATGGGTTCCCAGATTGCATACATACATGGAAACTGGAATTAATAGGCTTTATGCACACAGAAAAACTAATCCTACTTCTGGTCTGCTTCCCTACTTCCTTCACAGGTGTTACCGATGATACTAATTAAGGCTCTGTTGCATTTAGTGTGCAGTGTTCTCAAACTTTTACTCTTGCTGTTCCATTTGGTTCCATTTGTACACTCCCCGAGTACAGTCAGCCAACACGCACAATAGCAGCACCCTGATTCTGTTGGACCAGAATGGAACAGAGCCTTCATTGGTATCATCGGTAACACCTGTGAAGGAAGTAGGGAAGGGGCCCAAGTTCTTTCCAAAATGGCATGTGTAGGCCTACATGGAGCTCATTGGGTTAGGCGTGCCAGATGGCAGCTTGTCCATGCCCTAATACCTGTCTGGTCTCGCTGACCCTCACCATTTAGCCTTGAATGGAAACTATGGATCACTATACACACCCAATGACAAATTCAATCACACTAAAGTAGTCCAGTCTCCGCTGTCTTCCTGCCACACCCCAAACACATTTCCTTTATGCCCCCAAGGACTGTCTAAAGAGGACGAGACGCGAAGACCGTACGGGCGACGCCATGTTGCTCCATGGTGCAAATTTGTGCATGTACAACTTCCTGCTCTCAACTGCGCATGTTTATTTCCTTCCATGGATCGAGCACCATGGAGCAACATGGCGTCAACCTTCTCTCACTCTGATTCAGCTTCTTAAACAGACGGTACGGAATGATGAAGAAAACATTAATACTGAGTACCGAGTATTATGTAGTGAATGGCAATAAAGTAAAATAAACATGTGTGTATTAACATAGCATGTACAGTACCTACACACACACACACACACACACACACACACACACACACACACACACACACACACACACACACTGATGTACAAACAGAGATGGAGCTCAAGCCAAGTACTGTATGCTTAACTAATAAAGTAAACTATCAAAACAAAAATATATGGTGGCTATGCAGTAAGACATATTATGATGTACGCATACAGCATGAAGATGACTAGACGCATTGTTATTATATAGTTTAATACTTTTCCCCCTGGGGTCAGATGCATAGATTGGCAGACTTTACAGTAAGTCCTGGCATCCTCTTTCCCTTCAGTCCAAACACACCCAGAGAAAATGCTATGATTATCAGGGTACATGAAAATGTCTATGTATATCTAAAAGCAAGGCAAGTTTACTTGAATAGTACATTTCAAGCACATGGCAATTCAGTGTGCTTTACATAAAACATTCGGCAAAGGAAAACCCATTATAAGAGAACATTTTAATTAATTTATGGGAAAACGAAGGAGAAAATGAGAAAAGGTTAGTAGGACAGAACAAAACAACTGACTGACATTGACAACAATAACGACAAAAGTAGAAATAAAACAAACAAATAAGAGTAATATTATAGAAGAATAACAAATGTTTAGCTGTGATTTATTTTTATTTTAAGAACTGAGTTGTAGCACAGATGCAGTTTTTTGGTTTGTTCCAGAAATGTAGGGCATACATAAAAATAACTGAGCACTGCTTCTGTACGTTTTAGTTCTGATTCTAGGGACATGAAGCAGGCTCTATAGAGGGTATGCGCATGCATGAAGTGAATGGCAGATCGAGTGGCAAAGTGAGTGACAAAGGGAATTTAATGTAATTCCATGCAATCAAATTAAATGGGACTTTTCTGTTTGGATGTATGGGCTGTCAAGGCCAGAAAGTAGTAGGCTTTCCCGCATAACTTCCTGGTATGATGATGATGTCACGCGCATACCCTCTATTGGGGATTGACACTTACTGTATAATTATACATTTTGGCCATTTGAAAATAACAGATCTACAAGCTCACAATCCGTCCCGAAGCGTCGCATTGTGAACTTGTAGATAAGACATGTGAGTACTTTTTCCACCACTACAACACTACAGCCATGTGCGTGTGCACAGGGGTGTTGAATGGACCCGCTGTGTGCCCTGCGAGGGGGAGGGAGGGCGGGAGAGAGGGGTGCCACAGGGGAAACAGGAAACCAACCCCTCCCTTATCTGTCCTCCTCCCTGCATGGCCCCCTGCCCTCGCCTCTCTAAAACATCCTTTATGCCAGTGCTTCCCAAACCTTTCCGTTAAGAGACCCAAAAGAGAGATTAGACGTTTGCCCGGGACCCAAACTATAGTGAAAATATTTCCTAGCCTCTGCCTCAGCCCATTGATTGCCATAGCAACCCCACACCTGCCATTTGATTACTTTCTCATTGATTGATTGATTGATATGTTTATTGACAATGTTTACATACAGACAAATGCACATAGTTATACATCACCATCAAAAGGATAAATGCAAGAAAGCCAACGGCTTATTTCCATTGCAGTCCCTTATTAAAAACACAACAATGAATGTGTATGAGTGTATGAGTGTGAGTCCATGTGAGTGTTTTAGGGATTTGTTATATAACAAATTAATAATTATGTTATGTCAGAAGCTGGCCTTTTTGACCTAGGCCATAACCAGTCCACTTTTCACAGTCAGTTGCACTCTTCAGACACAGGCATACGGACAGATCGATCTCCATATAATGGGCACAAAGGGACACAGACAGACAGTTACAACGGGTGCTATGACAACGGGTATTAAACTCGGTTCCCAACTTGGCATCGTTCTTAAGTAGGCCGGTGGCTGACGGGCGCAGGTCTAGTATGTTTAAATGTATAGGAAAAGAAAAATGGGATTTTTACTCTATAGTCGTGACCCATAAAAATTGGTCTGTGACCCACAAATGGGCCCCGATCCAGTGTTTGGGAACCAGTGCCACCCTGACTCCCTGCAGTGGGAGGTTTCCAGTCCACTGGTGTTTTGTCGCTTTTGGAACGATCAACAAAACCAAGCCACGTTTCATGAATGGCACGGGCGGTTATACGTTGTGTATGCGTTTATTTTTTATTTGTTTTGCTGCTGTGTGACTTAATGGCCTGCACATGGGTGTCATGAAAAAAAGAAGAAAGAAAAAACTGTCCCAACGTTTAGAGTATCCATCTGTTTCTTTACAAAAACTTTTTACAAGTCTCTCTCTCTCTCTCTCTCTTTTGCCATCTCACACACTCTCCATCTCTCTCCCTATCTCTCCTTTCTCTCCCTCTCTCGCACGCACACATGCGCAGTTGTGCACGCACGCACACACGCACGCACACACTGCATCTTCCTCATGCCTCTCCATCCATCTCACCCACCTTCTTTCTCTCTCTCCACCCCCCTCTTTCTCTCTCTCCATTCCCCCTTGCTCTCTTTCTACCCCCCCTCCCCCCTTCTCTCTCAATTCAATTCTCTCTCTCTCCCTAGCTGTCTCTCACCCCTCCCTCTCTCCTGACTGGCTGCAGGCAGGGTAAGGTAAATAACTGCTGTGGTTGGGTTGGGGTGGAACACAGCGTGGCCTCATGCCCCTCTGAAGCTGCTCAAAGGGGCCTTGTGTGTGTGTGTGTGTGTGTGTGTGTGTGTGTGTGTGTGTGTGTGTGACTGTGTTTGTGAGAGAGAGAGACCCCTCCTCCCAAGGTGGTTCCACTCTGCCATGCCCCGTGGCGGAAAGGAACTGAGTACCTTTATACTCAAATACTGTGTACTGCAGCTATACTGTACTGTACTGTACTGTACTGTACCTCAAATGCAACTTTGAGGTACACTTGACTATTAAGATTTTTTTCTTTTTTACTATTTGAAAACTTCAGTTGCTAGTTACTTTGTAGATTTAGATTACCACTAGAAAACATACGGTATATTAACCAATTAGCCCTGTTACTTGTAACAGAGTGTTAGGAGTGTTGAATGTATACATTTCATAATTATATAGTTATATTATATATATAATTATATTGATTATCATCATTTAAAAATGTTAGAGAATAGACATGTACAAAGGATAGGCATTAAAGCTTTGAGCTTCGGCCTATGCCTTTTCGATCAACCTAAAAGAAATGTTGGATGTAATATGAAATGTAATGATTTATGTTACACTGTTGACTATATGATAGAAATAAAGTAACCTAAACTAAAACTAAACTACATCAAGGTATCACTACTTTTAGTAGTGATACCATTACTGCCCACAATTTTTACCCGTCTGTAAAACAACTGCCCTCTCCAGACCATGAATGCAGCATTTACTATGGTGAAAGAAGAAATGCAAATGCCATCCTCCCCTTTCCATGTCATACAGGAAAGCAGCATTCAGGAGAATTGCTTTTTTTCCTGAAGTCTCCTGAACTTGAACGCAGCATTTTGCGTTGAACTAATTTGTTTTCGAAATCTAAAGAGTGCAGGGTTGAGCCCCGAAAATAGATGATCTACAAGCTCTCAACGCGTCGCAGTGCGAAATCTGCTATTTTCGCTGTTTTTGTCCAAAAGTGACCTCTTATTCAGCCCCTGCCTCTCCAACACTCTCTGCATATAGACCCAGCTCTGTGGCATTACTACACACTAATGGGCCGGTGTATACGACCGAGGCAGGATGGTGTCATATTTCTTAAATCTTTATTACCAAAGTGGCTATTGCTATTTTCATTTATTATTTTGTTTACAAATACCTGTATGGTGAAATGAGAAGGTGTCAAAGTTCCAGGTGGGAGGGTGTTTTGTTTTGTTTGTAACTGTCTGCATTAATTCAACTCATTTACCTAACTTTGTCGATATACTAGCAAAACCGTCTTTTTTGTTTGTTTTATGTCTGTATGTAATTGTAAAAAGAAAAGAGAAGCATGTGTACTTTTCTTTTTTCTTAAATGAAAAACACGATGGTGTCACAGCCTCATTCGATGTGACGGTTAATGTTTTCCTTTTAATGATGATACGTAATTAAAGTTATTTTATACTGAACATAAAAACAAACAAACAGGAGAAGCACTTCAGTGTAAAAAGTAACAAGAAGTGTGGGCAGTGCACCTGAGAAGTGTTTTGGTTTCCATCTTGTGGTCAGAATGTGCAATTGCAGTTAATTATTACAACCAACAATACCACCTGTGAGTCTGTGACCTGTAAGTGGAGGATAAAATGAAAAGTGGAGTGGCCGGGCGGCTGAATATTGTGGGCAAACGGAGAATGTGTGTACGTATGTACTATGTAGGCTACATGATACAATGTTGATGAACGTGAAGACAGCGATTTGTGACTGATAAAGTTGTATGCTGCATGAAAACAACCTATAGGCTGGAAAAGAACTAGGCCTATAGGGCCTAGGCCAAAGGCTGGACCACTATAGCAGGCTAGGCTACAAACAGCGTCAACATTAAGACTATTATAAACTAATATTTGACGGCTACTATGTCCCGACTCCCTACGCAATAGGCGCTATTATTTTATTATGAAAAAACGGGACTGAAATTGAATGTGGTGACTTTTCTCCAGCGTGTTAAAGACGTATAAAGAAGCAGACATTCATCTGACTGTACTGTAAACACACCGAACAACCTTCTGCAAAAACAATGCAACTGTGGAACTTTATCCTGGAATTCAGGTGGAAATAAGCCTGGTGACACGAGGTTATCCTGGAATGGGAGACGACTTGGATGAAGACGGCTGTTCAGATGATGCCATAAACCCCTTATGGACCCCGGAGAGAAGAAACCAGCAAAAGTAAGTAGGCTACATTTTAACTGTCAACTCAGGTGTGTGTGTGTGTGTGTGTGTTTAGCATGCATTCCCTATCTCTAATGCAGTCGTTCTCAAACAATTTGATGTGAATTGTGAACACCCCCAAATTCATGTAGGCTATATAGCATTTGAATGACCCTTTGTGTTATTAAAATGTCCCCAAAATATGTATTTTGCCGGCAGACGCCCATTTGAAAATATTTTGTGGTCGTGGCCCCCATAGGAGAAGATCATTTGTGTGTTATTTGTATCTAATACCGGTATTCCTTGTGTTTTACTCTGACCCACCCATGGCCAATAGGCCTATAGTTCCTTGACATGAAGATATAGGCTACTTGAGAAGTGAGAACCTTGTGTATGGTTACTATGGTATTAGCCCAAAATGTTAGATTCTCGTAGAGGTTTTTGGCTACTATATGGTATGGTGCTATACTGGTTCTGGGTGGCTTGTCAATGTTCCTCTCTCTCAAGATAGATCTACTTTTGATGAACTCCTTCATGGTTACTTTTATGACACGTACACGCTGTTCAAGCTGGAGCTTTTTGAGATCTGACATATGACTTTGATGATATGAATCATATCATCATGTCAGATTATCAGTAATGAATTATTATAAGTAATGAATTATCATTATAGTATAGTATATACATATCATAAATTATTGATTCATTCATTCATTACTTTATAGGGCCTAGGCCAAAGGCTGGACCACTAGCAGGCTAGGCTACAAACAGCGTCAACATTAAGACTATTATAAACTAATATTTGACGGCTACTATGTCCCGACTCCCTACGCAATAGGCGCCATTATTTTATTATGAAAAAACGGGACTGAAATTGAATGTGGTGACTTTTCTCCAGCGTGTTAAAGACGTATAAAGAAGCAGACATTCATCTGACTGTACTGTAAACACACCGAACAACCTTCTGCAAAAACAATGCAACTGTGGAACTTTATCCTGGAATTCAGGTGGAAATAAGCCTGGTGACGCGAGGTTATCCTGGAATGGGAGGCGACTTGGATGAAGACGGCTGTTCAGACGATGCCATAAACCCCTTATGGACCCCGGAGAGAAGAAACCAGCAAAAGTCAGTAGGCTACATTTTAACTGTCAACTCAGGTGTGTGTGTGTGTTTAGCATGCATTCCCTATCTCTAATGCAGTCGTTCTCAAACAATTTGATGTGAATTGTGAACACCCCCAAATTCATGTAGGCTATATAGCATTTGAATGACCCTTTGTGCTATTAAAATGTCCCCAAAATATGTATTTTGCCGGCAGACGCCCATTTGAAAATATTTTGTGGTCGTGGCCCCCATAGGAGAAGATCATTTGTGTGTTATTTGTATCTAATACCGGTATTCCATGTGTTTTACTCTGACCCACCCATGGCCAATAGGCCTATAGTTCCTTGACATGAAGATATAGGCTACTTGAGAAGTGAGAACCTTGTGTATGGTTACTATGGTATTAGCCCAAAATGTTAGATTCTCGTAGAGGTTTTTGGCTACTATATGGTATGGTGCTATACTGGTTCTGGGTGGCTTGTCAATGCTCCTCTCTCTCAAGATAGATCTACTTTTGATGAACTCCTTCATGGTTACTTTTCTGACACGTACACGCTGTTCAAGCTGGAGCTTTTTGAGATCTGACATATGACGTCAGATTATCAGTAATGAATTATTATAAGTAATGAATTATCATTATAGTATAGTATATACATATCATAAATTATTGATTCATTCATTCATTACTTTATAGGGCCTAGGCCAAAGGCTGGACCACTAGCAGGCTAGGCTACAAACAGCGTCAACATTAAGACTATTATAAACTAATATTTGACGGCTACTATGTCCCGACTCCCTACGCAATAGGCGCTATTATTTTATTATGAAAAAAACGGGACTGAAATTGAATGTGGTGACTTTTCTCCAGCGTGTTAAAGACGTATAAAGAAGCAGACATTCATCTGACTGTACTGTAAACACACCGAACAACCTTCTGCAAAAACAATGCAACTGTGGAACTTTATCCTGGAATTCAGGTGGAAATAAGCCTGGTGACACAAGGTTATCCTGGAATGGGAGGCGACTTGGATGAAGACGGCTGTTCAGATGATGCCATAAACCCCTTATGGACCCCGGAGAGAAGAAACCAGCAAAAGTAAGTAGGCTACATTTTAACTGTCAACTCAGGTGTGTGTGTGTGTGTGTGTGTGTGTGTTTAGCATGCATTCCCTATCTCTAATGCAGTCGTTCTCAAACAATTTGATGTGAATTGTGAACACCCCCAAATTCATGTAGGCTATATAGCATTTGAATGACCCTTTGTGTTATTAAAATGTCCCCAAAATATGTATTTTGCCGGCAGACGCCCATTTGAAAATATTTTGTGGTCGTGGCCCCCATAGGAGAAGATCATTTGTGTGTTATTTGTATCTAATACCGGTATTCCATGTGTTTTACTCTGACCCACCCATGGCCAACAGGCCTATAGTTCCTTGACATGAAGATATAGGCTACTTGAGAAGTGAGAACCTTGTGTATGGTTAATATGGTATTAGCCCAAAATGTTAGATTCTCGTAGAGGTTTTTGGCTACTATATGGTATGGTGCTATACTGGTTCTGGGTGGCTTGTCAATGTTCCTCTCTCTCAAGATAGATCTACTTTTGATGAACTCCTTCATGGTTACTTTTCTGACACGTACACACTGTTCAAGCTGGAGCTTTTTGAGATCTGACATATGACATTGATGATATGAATCATATCATGTCATATTATCAGTAATGAATTATTATAAGTAATTAATTATCATTATAGTATAGTATATACATATCATAAATTATTGATTCATTAATTCATTACTTTATAGGGCCTAGGCCAAAGGCTGAACCACTATAGCAGGCTAGGCTACAAACAGCGCCAACATTAAGACTATTATAAACTAATATTTGACGGCTACTATGTCCCGACTCCCTACGCAATAGGCGCCATTATTTTATTATGAAAAAACAGGACTGAAATGGAATGTGGTGACTTTTGTTAAAGACGTATAAAGAAGCAGGCATTCATCTGACTGTACTGTAAACACACCGAACAACCTTCTGCAAAAACAATGCAACTGTGGAACTTTATCCTGGAATTCAGGTGGAAATAAGCCTGGTGACGCGAGGTTATCCTGGAATGGGAGGCGACTTGGATGAAGACGGCTGTTCAGATGATGCCATAAACCCCTTATGGACCCCGGAGAGAAGAAACCAGCAAAAGTAAGTAAGCTACATTTTAACTGTCAACTCAGGTGTGTGTGTGTGTGTGTGTGTGTGTGTGTGTGTGTGTGTGTGTGTGTGTGTGTGTGTGTGTGTGTGTGTGTGTGTGTGTGTGTGTGTGTGTGTGTGTGTGTGTGTTAGCATGCATTCCCTATCTCTAATGCAGTCGTTCTCAAACAATTTGATGTGAATTGTGAACACCCCCAAATTCATGTAGGCTATATAGCATTTGAATGACCCTTTGTGTTATTAAAATGTCCCCAAAATATGTATTTTGCCGGCAGACGCCCATTTGAAAATATTTTGTGGTCGTGGCCCCCATAGGAGAAGATCATTTGTGTGTTATTTGTATCTAATACCGGTATTCCATGTGTTTTACTCTGACCCACCCATGGCCAATAGGCCTATAGTTCCTTGACATGAAGATATAGGCTACTTGAGAAGTGAGAACCTTGTGTATGGTTACTATGGTATTAGCCCAAAATGTTAGATTCTCGTAGAGGTTTTTGGCTACTATATGGTATGGTGCTATACTGGTTCTGGGTGGCTTGTCAATGTTCCTCTCTCTCAAGATAGATCTACTTTTGATGAACTCCTTCATGGTTACTTTTCTGACACATACACGCTGTTCAAGCTGGAGCTTTTTGAGATCTGACATATGACATTGATGATATGAATCATATCATCATGTCAGATTATCAGTAATGAATTATTATAAGTAATGAATTATCATTATAGTATAGTATATACATATCATAAATTATTGATTCATTCATTCATTACTTTATAGGGCCTAGGCCAAAGGCTGGACCACTATAGCAGGCTAGGCTACAAACAGCGTCAACATTAAGACTATTATAAACTAATATTTGACGGCTACTATGTCCCGACTCCCTACGCAATAGGCGCTATTATTTTATTATGAAAAAACGGGACTGAAATTGAATGTGGTGACTTTTCTCCAGCGTGTTAAAGACGTATAAAGAAGCAGACATTCATCTGACTGTACTGTAAACACACCGAACAACCTTCTGCAAAAACAATGCAACTGTGGAACTTTATCCTGGAATTCAGGTGGAAATAAGCCTGGTGACGCGAGGTTATCCTGGAATGGGAGGCGACTTGGATGAAGACGGCTGTTCAGATGATGCCATAAACCCCTTATGGACCCCGGAGAGAAGAAACCAGCAAAAGTCAGTAGGCTACATTTTAACTGTCAACTCAGGTGTGTGTGTGTGTGTGTGTGTGTGTGTGTGTGTGTGTTTAGCATGCATTCCCTATCTCTAATGCAGTCGTTCTCAAACAATTTGCTGTGAATTGTGAACACCCCCAAATTCATGTAGGCTATATAGCATTTGAATGACCCTTTGTGTTATTAAAATGTCCCCAAAATATGTATTTTGCCGGCAGACGCCCATTTGAAAATATTTTGTGGTCGTGGCCCCCATAGGAGAAGATCATTTGTCTGTTATTTGTATCTAATACCGGTATTCCATGTGTTTTACTCTGACCCACCCATGGCCAATAGGCCTATAGTTCCTTGACATGAAGATATAGGCTACTTGAGAAGTGAGAACCTTGTGTATGGTTGTAGAGGTTTTTGGCTACTATATGGTATGGTGCTATACTGGTTCTGGGTGGCTTGTCAATGTTCCTCTCTCTCAAGATAGATCTACTTTTGATGAACTCCTTCATGGTTACTTTTCTGACACGTACACGCTGTTCAAGCTGGAGCTTTTTGAGATCTGACATATGACATTGATGATATGAATCATATCATGTCAGATTATCAGTATTTCTATAAAAATCTACTTTTTGATGATATACAGAAAGAATACAAAAGGAATATTATATTCCTTAATACATTATGTATTTGACCTTTTGAGATACAGGGCCAGGAAATGGCATCTTTTATGAGGAATAGCCTAATATTAAATGAAAAGTGCACTTGTCCTGTCTGTCACATCAGTATCACATGCAAAAGAGAGACGTTTCTGTGGCTAGTAGCCACTAGCCTACCAAGGGGGGGACTTTTTTTTAAATCGGCCCACATGTGCGTTCCGCAGACAGCATTACATTCACAGAAAAATGCCCTATGATAGAACTGTAGAACTTTCAATTTGTTAACTGTTAAGTTTAAGTTTTCTTAACGGTGATTATACATTTTCGATTAATTGTTAACACCCCTATGATACTGTATTGATTATAGCAATGAGCACTGCAGTGTGCTGTTGTGCGTGCGTGCGTGCGTGCTTGCTTGCGTGCTTGCGTGCGTGCGGAGGCCTCCACAATGAGTGTAGAAGGCAAGCCCAGTTTTGCCAGTCTATTCCAAAATCTGACCTTGCTTACATTGTTTGTTATAGCTCTTGTAAGAACAAACATCGTTTTAGGTTTGATAATAATCTTCATGAGCTACATCTTCAGTTTTCTCGTTAGTCATTTGGAATATACGTTTATTTTAATTTTTTACCAGAAACAGTGCACAACAATCAACATTTCAGTTTACACTGAATGTGCCAGAGTTGGCTAGAAAGAAGCTCATTTTAATCAGTAGTCCCTGAGCAGGTCGTTTAAATCTGTGGTCTATAATAACTATCAATTCAAAACAAGTACAAAAGACCAAACCGTTACAGTATAATGTAAGGAAAGAAAATGGATTTGCTGTGTGTCACTGAGGGAGAGAAAGTGCCGAGCTGAGACAGAAGATGTGAGTGGAGGCCATAGTGGATGTGGCGATGAGAGGCAGACTGCAGTGATGCGTAGTAACTTAAGGAAGAGAATGATTGGGTGAAGAAAGTAATGTCGATTAACTTAAAGGGGACAAGATAGACCCCACTGGCCGAAGTAAAAAGAAAGACCTGGCAGAGGACAGTACATGTTGGCTGACCTGAAAGCACTCGGCATCGACCGTGGATTGGCGTTCCCGGTGGAAGAAAGCCATAGCGAGAATCCTGTCCAACCCACTGGTGGTGCCTGGACTTCAAACTGATGATGAGATAATTATCCACCATTGCAACTGTGTGGTTCGCTTTAAGTGATTTCTTAAACTTTGAATTTAAATAAACTAAATTAAATAAACTGTTCACTTTGAACTATATGGCGGTGATGATTGAGGTATATACGCGTCTTAACAGTTGTTAGACTCATTTAACGTCGACCTGCATTGAAGTGGTGCATTTAGTGCTTTTATCCAAAGGACTTTACATGGTCTGTGCAACACACACACACACACACACACACACACACACACACACACACACACACACACACACACACACACACACCCCGATGGCGTAGGAAACCATGCAAGGCACCACCAACCTCGAGAACAATTAGGGGGTTCAGCATCTTGCTCAAAGACACTTCTAGTAACTCTGGGGTATAGCACGGGTTCAAACCGGGAACCTTGCGGACGGTTCCCATCCGGCCACTCTACCGGCCTACTCTACCCCTGAGCCACTGTCGCCCCCATTGAACACGAGCTCTTATGTTTTGTCAGAGAGACATACATAGTTGATGATCGAGGTGTTATCTGAGGCAACATCAGTGATGTCATCAGATCCTGCTCTCTGTTACCTCCTCTGTCTGTGTTTTGGTATTAAAGAAAATATGTGACTATAAATAATGAATGCCCAACTCTATGGTGTTCCTGGCTGCCCCGCTCGGCTCAGTTGGCTCAACTTGGCCGTATTTATCCTGTCTAGCTGTAATATTTCATCAGGACAGAATGATGCTACATGGCTACTGATAACATGAGTAAGAGAACAGTTGCTGGCTGGATGAACTCTGTTTCAACTTTCTGCTGTCGTGGCTAGACACAGGTGAACAGCAGGGGTATTAAAAGTACATTTCCTCAAGTACTGTACTTAAAGTAGGCCTACAATTTCAATATAAAGTACAATTTACTTGAGTGAAGTATACTTTCTACTTCTACTCCACGACATCTCAGAGGCGAATGTTGTACTTCTTAACACCACTAATTGACTAAAGTTGCATTATTTTCTTGTTTTTTTGTTTCACCTTATACAGCACTTTGGTCAATTCCGTGCTGTTAGTTACTTTGCATGTTTTGATTATTAATAATTAATCAGCAGTCTGCAAAGATAAGAGTTCTGTCTGTTGTGGTGGCTTCAAACTATCAAATCCACATCTTTCAAGGCAAATCTTTTTTTTTTCTCCAAAGAATCTAAGGAGCTTCAAACTGCTCCATTAACCCTGAGACATGAACTGGTCTCTTGTGCTTTTAATATTTGTCTCTACACATACCGTATGGATTCTAGTTTAAAGCTGAAATTCTTCTTTTGTCCCTCACTTTTTGTTTCCATAGAAAAGCATTCAAACACTAGATGGCAGCATTGAGTCACGGGTGACATCAGTGTCTAATCCACTGCTCCCACTAGTTCCTCTCAGAGAGAGGCTGTTTTCCTCTTGGGAGCTGCCAGTGAATGACAGCCTAAATACACGGAATCACATCCTAAACGCTTTACCCATTCGCTTCTCAAACTTTTTTTAATTTCAAGGAGCCCCAGTTTGATATGCATTAAGGCCACGGACTGCCATAACTCAGAGAGTTAGTTACAGACTTCTAAGGGTCCACTTGTTTCAGCACCATCCATCGTTTAGCTGGGGACCAGTGTTGTTTTTGGCAGCACATTTGGATTTTAGTTTTAGTCTTTTTAGTCTTCAAAAGTTTTCATTTAGTTTCAGTCACATTTTAGTCACCTGGAATGCTTTAGTGTTAGTCTAGATTTAGTCGACTAAATCTACGGTTGATTTAGTAGACTAAAATGTATTTTGGCGGGCCTTGATGCCGTCGTAATTACTGTTTTTACACTTGCTGAAAATAGCCAATCTACAAGCTCACAGTCACAACGCATCGCAGCGTGACGTGTTGAGCTTGTAGATCGGCTATTTTCAACATGCAACCAAGTGTAAAATGACTTATACTGGATCTCTTGTCTAACATCTAACATTTTAGTCTAGTTTTTTATTTGTTGATGAAATTGTCAGTATATTTAGTCATAGTTTTTGTCATCATGGCTTAGTTTTTATTTAGTTTTTATGTCGTTTTTGTCAGTGAAAAAAGGTAGTTGACGAACATTTTTCGTCATAGTTTTAGTCGACGAAAAAAACACTGCCGGGGACCCCCCTGTGGGCCGCCTTCCAAGGACCTCAGGACCCCACATAGCTTTGTGTGTCTTTGACTCTTTGTGAACTCCTATTTTGTTATTATAATACATTCTGTTCATATCTTTGCCGCATAAGGCCTTTTATGAAAGTTGTTTTGAGTTTTCAGATTCAAACGGAGGCCCTTAACAAACAGTATACTTCACTAAGGACATTAGTTAGTACCTTGTGTCCTATAGTCTTCCTCAGTCCAAGCCATTCAGCTTGTCTGGTTTGACATTTTGGTTTGCCACAAGTTATATATTTTCCATCAGAGTGTGTGTGTGTGTGTGTGTGTGTGTGAGTGTGTGAGAGTGTGTGTGTGCGCGCGCGCCTGTGTGCATAATATGCATGCTTGTGTGTGATATTGTGCACTGTATACACTACAGTATGCGTGGACAGTTTGTGGCATAGACCTGGGAGAAGGCTGCTGTTGTATGTATGTGCCTGACAACATAGACCTGGGAGAAGGCTGCTGTTGTATGTATGTGCCTGACAACCTCTGCATTTCACTAAACATATTGTTAGATGCAGAAAAGGTATTTCAGAAATATGTTAGTAAACAAAGTGGAATTTTGGCAAAGACGGTGTAAATCAAGGCAATTCAAATGAAAATGAAATACTACAGGGGAATAAAAAATGTTTTCTGAACAATAAATCCTAATTCAAGACATAATTGAACGCACCATGTGTTGCTTTGGAATGGATTTGGGCTATCTATTATAAAGTCAAAAACACTGAACTTAATTTATTGAAAGTAGTAACAATGTATTGCGACAACATGGTGAAATTGGTAAATGTTTCGCCTATGAACATGCCGCAAAATTGCGATGTTAGGGTTAAGTCTCATGTCTATCTTTATTAGATGTGTAAATATATAAATGCACATTATGCAGTGTGTAAATATATTTCCTTACTTGTATACTGCAGTAGAATAAGCAACAATGTGGATTCTGGGTACATAATGTGGATATTGTACTGCAGGCAAACATTTCCATTTTCACACAGACAATGGGGATGGGGAGGTGTGTGTGTGTGTGTGTGTGTGTGTGTGGGGGGGGGGGGTGGTGGTGGTGGGGTGGGGGGGGGAGGTGCAGGGGTGACTGTCGAAGCAAAAAAAGAAGAGAAGGAAATTATAATTCCAACATTCTCATCAGAGTTACCAAACACTGTGTGAATGATTTACTACCAGATTAATTACCCTTTACCCAACTTTAGACAATAATGAGCCGTCTAACGGAACAGTTCTGTAATTATTCTATTAATGTTCGATTTGCAGTTCAGCCAGAGTGACTTCATATTTTGATTATTTTCTTTATTATATTTTCTTAGTGAATGTGTAGCATTGCATCCACAATAGAAAGGCGGGGAATCATTAGACATTTTTCAATTAAATTACCTGTGCAGCAAAGATGGAATCAGCGCATTATTTGGTTTCTCAACACCAAAGAGAGAATTCGTTAAAATCTTTAAATACTTTACACATCTGCTCCAAAGCATTACAAAAGGTGCATTTAGAGAGTGAAATCATGCACAGTAGAGTTTAATTAATTGAAACTTTTTCATAATACTAAGTCTCCCTAACAATCATACAGTACGGCAGGTTTTAAGTGGAGTTAAGATTTTCAAGTAATCATTTTTCTGTCTCTCACCTCGTACATTTGGTTTTTGAGCCTTTGTAATTCTCTGCCTTTTTGTGTAGGTTTAAAAAATACCTGATACTGTTACTCATCCAGTTAAGGCTGACACGCATTGATTAAATATACATTTAATTTGTGTTAACTCACTATTAGTAATTTGTCTAGAGTCGTGGCGCTATATTTTAATTCCACATGCAGGCGTGGATTTTCTTTTTTAGGGAGGAAAAAGGGGAAAGGGGTTATAGTGAATTGTGGGGGAACTTGGAACTTGAGCTGGAGCGAGCTGGCTTCTTGTTTTGGAGGGCGAGGCTGATCTGATCCGGATCCGGGCCACCTGTGTGGGGGGTGAGCCTGCCCTCCCGTCTGCCTCCTGTCCCAGACCAGTCCCCAGGAAGTGGACAACAGGCTGCCCCACTGCTACTCACCCCCTCCCCTCTCCTCACGTGAGATGGCAGGGCCAGACGGGATACACAGACCCTCCGGCCGTACCACTACTTTAACATTTTGGCCCCATTTCCCCCCTAGACAAGCAATACTGAAGAAGGGGAACAATTGGATAAATAGAAGAAGAAAAAAGATCATCTGTAATTGTTATATTGGCAGTACAACATAATCAATTCATTTATAACCTCTGGTGAGTCATGCTTTGAGTATACCCGAGTACGGCTGAAGTGAATTAATCACTTTAGATGTTAGACATTTAAATCGCATAAAGTTTTTATGGGATACAAAGAAACAATCAATACTGTAAGTAAGTAGGGAGACGTAGGACCGGGCAATAATATGGAATATGGATGTTATATATTAATATTGTAATATGAGTGTAGACAAAAAATAGTAAATAGCCGATCTGAAGCCAGAAAAATATATCAATATTGAGGTATTTGGTAAAACACATATAGGCATATTTGATTTCATCCCTATACCCAGCTCTAATATGAACACAACACAACTGACCCATAGGTTCATATTGGTACGGTGGGTCTACTGAACTCTACTGTGTGTGTCTGTGTTCAGCAGTCGATAGGATAACCTGCCCATGGCATCCATCTTGTGTGCCCCCCCCCCCCCCCCCCCCCCCATGCATTACCATTGATCTGAGGGGGAAATAAAGAACACACGTGTTTATTATATACAGCCCAGGAAAACACCCCCCTCACGGTGATGGAGTGAACAGGCCAAATATGTGAAATATTGCCCCTCCCGACATATTCAGTCTTCCTGTCAATAGCAGAGCCTTTACCCCACAACCCGGATCGATATGGACTTATGTTTTTATGATAACATGTAACGATGTTGCCTCCCCCCCCCCTTTCCTCTTTACACCCCGAAAATTGCAACTCTAATTTAATCCTGCCACACGTTTAAAAATGAAGCAGCATACGGTATGTGCTGATATATATATTTTTTTTAGACACAAAAGAATTATATATATATATATTTTTTTATTTTGCGTCTTTATTAAAAGGTAAAGAAGACATGAGAAGATGGGGAAACAAAAGGTGCAGGCCTATCCGTCTGAGACATCGTGGCAGTTATAAATTTACATGTTTGTGGGTTTCTCTGAAGCTTTTGGGGGTCTCTCATGTGTGAGACTGCTCAGTGGAGAGAAGACACCCCTCGGTAAAAACATCTGTTGTGGAAATGGCTGTCAGACTTCCCCTTTTTGTTGGGCTCTCTGTCGTCTCTTTGCACAGAGATTGTCATCTGCGTTGTTGATCATTTTATGTGGGTGAAAGAATAATGATGAACATTTCTATAGAGAGAACGCATCACCCATCCAGTCGAGTAGTCTGTGGCTCAGATATTGTTTTAGGGGGGGGTTTTTTATAGAGAAAGGAACGATTTCTGCAGTGATTTAGGGGCCACCGTGCTCAGCATATTTATTGAGGCATATATCTGTTTATTGTTGTATCTTACTCGAGCATAAAAGTTACTGTTAACCGTATTCAACGCAAGTGTGAAGTAGCATGTCACTGTATGTTGACTGACTTGACTTAATGAACGGCTGGTGTCATATTAACCAGATCATTGTTATTTAATCTTTCGTGATTCAGTGGAAAAGATGATTTAGCGTTGCGTTACGTTGTTTCTTTGGTGTATACGTTGCAAGAGAATTGTGAACATATACAAGAATACAGGTTTGTGTTTCCTCTAGTTTTTCATGCTGGCTACTTAAAGCATGTTTTGACAAGTGAGTGACGCAGCCCGTGTTTTGTTAAAACACCTTCCCTATAACCACTCTCAACACGCTGCCCTTATTTTGAGCCTGTCATTAGGCTAAATGTTTTGAAACGGGTCTTAAATGTTTAACTAAATGCTCTGAGTCCACATCCTTTTATTGTATTTTGTATGAGTATGTAACTAAGTACAACAGAGGAACATCTTGGTGGTGGTGTACATTTATTACTCAAGTATACTGTAGTTAAGTACATTTTTGAGTATTTCCAATTTTCAGTCCTTTTACTTCTACTCCACTACATCTCATAGGCAAATGCTTTTACGCCACAATTGTTTTTGAAAACTTACTTCCTAGTTACTTTGTAGATTTTGATTATTATTACAAAACATAAATCCACTTCAGCCCTATACACATTTCGGCCATTCGAAAATAGCCGATCTACAAGCTCACAATGCGCCTTGATGCGACACATTGTGAGGTTGTGAATCTGCTCATGTTTATACAATTTATAGTATAGATTTGAAAACTTAATTATGAAATGGGACATTCTGCATAATGAGTACATTCTGCTTTTGGCACTTTAAATTTTGACACCAAATTTTCTTTACTCTTACTCAAGTACATAATTACTTCCGGACTTTCACTTTCTACATTGTGGAATTGATAAAAAAATAAGTCATTTTACACTCAACTGTAGATTTAGTCGGCAAAAATGTAATGATATTTAGTCGACTAAAACTAGACTAAACACTAAAACATTCCAGGTGACAAAAATTTGACTAAAACTAAAATAGGAAGTTGCTGCCAAAAACAACACTGGACGGGTGTGTTTGTTATATAAGTGCCCAAGGTGCGCTGATGCCTGCCCTCCCAGCATATAGCGTGCACACACACACACACACACACACACACACACACACACACACACACACACACACACGCACAGCAGCACAGGAAGTGTTCTGACGGTATACCGCTCAGCCCAGCCCGCAGGGCCTGCTGTCTCCACAGCTACAGCGTCCTCCGGGTCATCTGCCATTTGTCTTAGTCAAACAAAATAGCAGATCTACAAGCTCAGAATGCGTCGCTTCCCGACCCACTGTGAGCTTGTACTAAGGGAATAGTGCAGAGCATTTAGCATACGAGTCTTATCCAGAGTGACTTAAGAGTGTGAAAGCATAGTTTAATCATGGCACGAACCCTGGGCAACGAACGACAAGTAGAGGGCAGCAGAGAGAACAATGTATGGTCACACAGAGGGCAGCAGAGAGAACAATGTACGGTCACACAGGTAGAGGGCAGCAGAGAGAACAATGTACGGTCACACAGGTAGAGGTCAGCAGAGAGAATAATGTACGGTCACACAGGTAGAGGGCAGCAGAGAATATAGTACGGTCACACAGGTAGAGGGCAGCAGAGAGAACAATGTACGGTCACACAGGTAGAGGGCAGCAGAGAGAATAATGTACGGTCACACAGGTAGAGGGCAGCAGAGAGAACAATGTATGGTCACACAGGTAGAGGGCAGCAGAGAGAACAATGTACGGTCACACAGGTAGAGGGCAGCAGAGAGAACAATGTACGGTCACACAGGTAGAGGTCAGCAGAGAGAATAATGTACGGTCACACAGGTAGAGGGCAGCAGAGAGAACAATGTACGGTCACACAGGTAGAGGGCAGCAGAGAGAATAATGTACGGTCACACAGAGGGCAGCAGAGAGAACAATGTATGGTCACACAGGTAGAGGGCAGCAGAGAGAACAATGTATGGTCACACAGGTAGAGGGCAGCAGAGAGAACAATGTATGGTCACACAGAGGGCAGCAGAGAGAACAATGTACGGTCACACAGGTAGAGGGCAGCAGAGAGAACAATGTACGGTCACACAGGTAGAGGGCAGCAGAGAGAACAATGTATGGTCACACAGAGGGCAGCAGAGAGAATAATGTACGGTCACACAGGTAGAGGGCAGCAGAGAGAACAATGTACGGTCACACAGGTAGAGGGCAGCAGAGAGAATAATGTACGGTCACACAGGTAGAGGGCAGCAGAGAGAACAATGTATGGTCACACAGAGGGCAGCAGAGAGAATAATGTACGGTCACACAGGTAGAGGGCAGCAGAGAGAATAATGTACGGTCACACAGGTAGAGGGCAGCAGAGAGAACAATGTATGGTCACACAGGTAGAGGGCAGCAGAGAGAACAATGTGTGGTCACACAGGTAGAGGGCAGCAGAGAGAATAATGTATGGTCACACAGGTAGAGGGCAGCAGAGAGAACAATGTACCGTATAGCCTACTAAGTGCTTCAAAGAAACACTGATAACAGCTGATACCCGGTTCAAAGTGGGCCTGGCATCCATGTTGTGTGAGTTGTGTACACAGGAAACTTAGGAAAGGTTAGCACGCACACACACACCAAGCTACTGTATCGTTCCCACTTCTTTATAAACAAGAAAAAAAGTCAGTGGTGGAAAAAATACTCTCATTCTTTTATTCAGCCCTATACATTTCAGCCATTTGAAAATAGCAAGCAAGCTCACAATGCACGCTGTATTTACATTTACATTTACATTTTTTATACATTTGAAAACTTAAGAAATGGGACATTCTGCATATTTAGTACATTTACTTTTGCTACTTGAAGTACATTTCAATGTCAATACTTTTGTACTTTTTTAACTCAAGTAAATAATTTTGAACACCGGACTTTTACTTGTAACAGAGTGTTCCTACAGTACATTGCAGTATTGATAATTCACTTAAGTAAAAAAACCTTTCTCCACCACTGGAGCTACAGTATACTTCTAACGGCACTACGAAAGAATCCAATTGTCCAGTGTAAACACGGTCAGTGGTTACAACAGGATCCCAGGGTGCAGTAAAGAGGATGTGTGTGATGTCGTCTCCTCCTGTAAAGAACAGGTAGGCAGCAGCACAGTGACACCTCATAAACTGGCCTGATAACCTGTTCCTGTGTCTTATCTGCCTCGCAGACAATCCCAGGTCCCCCTGAGCGAGCACATTGTCATTCAACCCTCTCCAGGTCCATTATCAGATCCCCTCTGTTATGTAGCCTCTCGTCGGCAGCTGCAGCTACTCTCTTAAACGCCGGATGTATGCTTAGTTGTATGGAGGTGCCGCGTGCCGGAAATAGCCGGTCTGCACGTGGAGAGAAAAAAAGAAAGAAAACGTTGTATGCGAACAAGTATAAATGGGTCTAAAAGACGACAACGATGCTGACAAACACGTGTTGCGGTCATTGGCATCTTCTGGGGTTCCTTTTTTACCACTTTCTACTGCTTCAAAAAGCTACAGTATGAACATCTAGTGAACACGGTCATTACAAAATCTTAAGCTTATACAAATGTATTAAAAAAAAAAAAGCTTTTATTTTACAAATACAAACTCTTTATTCGAAATTAGTATTATGTCTTTTTCACATTGACATTGCCCATACAATAGCACATAATTATGAATATATAAAAACAACTGTGTGTGTGTGTGTGTACACATACATAGATACATACATACATACATACATACATACATCAAATCAAACTTTATTTCTAGAGCACATTTACAAAGACCAGAAGGTCAACCAAAGTGCTGTACAAGATCATAAAACAAGCATGCAATCAACACAAATAGCATAGTAAAACAACATCAAAGCAACACAAATATTACACAGGTTAATTAGGTCAAACGTCATTGAAAGCCAGGGAGAAGTGATGGGTTTTAAGTACAATAATTACAAAATGTTCATATGCAAATGGTCAAAAAGGCTGACAAAGCCCATCTAGCAGAGCTGCTGGATAAAATGCAAGCGTGCGTCATTTTCATATATATATATTCAGATTAAAAAAATATCCCCCCTTCCCCCCAAATCACGTTTCTGCACTGATCAGTCCCAATCTGTGAGAAACATGTTATCTCCTGCCACCATTCATGTCTACACTTATTGGATCCCCAAGTCTCCAGGATCAATCCTTTGACCACCGCGGGAGCATAACTAATGGCAACATTAGAATGGCTTTGTGTGAGTAGAGCCTGGCCGGATGCTGGTTAACCAAGCAGGAAATAATCTAGGATTTTATATCCTGCATGAGTGGCCATCGGATATGGCCCGGAATAAATTAATCCTCCCCAAATTTTTTGAGGAGAGGTCGGTTCTTTTTGAATGGGCCAATTTCTTGTGGGGCTGAGCTTCTTTGGCTGATATACTGTCTGTCTGTCTGTCTGTCCCCCTCACTCTATAGTGGTAAAAATATACACACACACTTTGTTTGGCTTACTCTAATCTCTTGTGTTCGTATATATTTGATCTCGGTGTATAGTGACAATCCTACTGTAGGTTTTATTTATTTTGTTTATCTGTTCTATTTGTCATTCATCTGATCCTGTATAGTTTGACTGGTCTTACCATACAGGATCAGATGAATGATAAGGCGACAGTATGGTCTGACTGGTCTAACCATACAGTAATGGGAATTGCTTTTAGTGATGCACCGAATATTCGGCCGCAGAAAATATTCGGCAGAAAATGGCTAAAAATGCATTTTTGCAAGAAAATATATCAATAGTGTATGCAATTAATGCATTCAAAAGAGCTGAATAAATGTTTTATGGACCCATAATAGTGATTATTATATAAGTTAAGTTTTGCTATAACCATTTATTTTGCCATAAATCTGGTAGCTTTAAGCCTGCATGCCATGACGGCAATGGTAGGAAAAAAGATCATATTCGGGTATTCGGTTTTCGGCCAACTGTTTCCTATATTCGGTATTCGGTTTCGGCCAAGAATGTCCCTTTCGGTGCATCCCTAAAGTTGCTTTAGATATTAAGTTATGTATGGTATAGTTTTGAACATCATCTCTTGCACATCAAGTCCTGCTCACAACAATCACAGAAAATAAGTGCTTTTTTTCTTCCAATCTATCTCTCTCTCTCTCTCTCTCTATCTCTCTCTCTCTCTCTCTCTCTCTCTCTCTCTCTCTCTCTCTGCATGCACACATGGAATGACATGTCATCCTAGCTGAGCCATGGGGGTCAGCCTCTGACCGGAGGTCTAGCCGCTCCTTCCTCTGCGCTGCCCCCTTTAAAGAGCAACTTCTATTTTCCCGTTGTGTCCAAACAAGGATTTTATAAAACGGGTGACATCGCCACACAAGCTGTCTGCCGAATCCCCCTTAATTAAAGTGACGTTTAAAGCTTCCCTCAGACACTAATAAAGCCCCCTCACCATTAAGATCCTCCTAATTACTGTGTGCAAAGGAAAAGGACATGCGCACGCGCGTGCACGCACACATACACACACAGACATACGCACACACATATGCATGCACGCCCAGACAGACAGTGGATGTAAGCCTGCTGGCATTTGGCCCCATAAGCTGAGCGCCACACAAAGGGAAAATGTCCCCTGGGTTAAGCACGATTTATACCTCGCCGTACGGCGGTGTCACTCGCCCCCCAAAAATAGCCGACCCACAAGCTCACAACGCATGGCGTCTGCGATGCTTCGTGAGGTTGTGGATCGGCTATTTTTCGGGGCCGAGTGACACCATCTTACGACGAAGTGTAAATAGGGGGAGGGGGCTTTGCCCATCCTACCAGAGCGACTTTTTTTCCCCTTCTTCTCCAAAACATGGCTCCCTTTCTCCTCAGCGTTGCTGTCTTTATGAATGGAAGTGCGTGTGTGTGTGTGTGTGTGTGTGTGTGTGTGTGTGTGTGTGTTTTCTTTTGGGGGGGGTTCTTCTGAGAGTGGCCATTCATGGAGCCCGGGACGGGGAATGTGTGAATAGAAGGGCCTTTAATTAGGGCAGGAATCGCAGTCACCTGATGAGGAGTCATTAAGCAGTGTGTTTGACGTGCTGGGTGGAAGTGGTGGTGGTGGTGGGCCTATAGCCCCGCCCGGGGAATCCCCTTTGTCCTCGACCTCTCATTCAGTTCCCCTGACACTGATTTTAAACTTCATGCGCACGGCAAAGACTTTGGTGGATTTGGTGTTTCTTGGGAAAGCAGGCCATATATATATATAATATATATATATTTTTTAGTGTGCGTACAATATACAGTATCAGTATATGAGTACACGTAATTAATTAGTTTTGTTCACAAACAAACGTAATTATGTGGCAACACGGATAACTCATATTGTCATGTCTCTTGTTCTTGATCTACAGGTACTGTGTGTGTGTGTGTGTGTGTGTGTGCACGCGCGTGCGTTTGTGTGTGTGTGTACATCAGAGGACTAATCTATCAGAAGTATGTTATTCTGGAATTGAGCTCTGTCAGATTGGCTGACTGGAGGAATTATGATTATTATTTTTTAAACGTGTGGTGGACATTCCTGATTCCTTACACCTTTAGCGGCATGCGGCCTGGCCCAAACAGGTTAAAATGAGTGTGTGTGTGTGTGTTTAGTCCACGTCGTACATGCCTCTGGTCTGCAGATTAATGACATTAACGAAGTTTCCATTAGTCGTGCGATGGGGGGAGACATGGGCGTTCATGCGGAAAGCCACATGACCGAGGCCCGAGATAAGACAAAATGAAATACGTCTCCGTGGAGACAGGAGGGGCCGGGAGGAGGAAGTGCCACTCCAAATTAGCCGCAAGGGCCAGTTTGTTGTTACTTCATTAACCCAACAGCCCCAGGAAAAATAAAGAGCGGGGTCGCGACCTTATAGCAATGGGAAGGAGGCCCCCCCCGTTCGTGCGGTTTGCACCGAGAAGCTCCCGGCCTCCAACTTTGACCCGGACGCATTTCTGTAGTTCTGGGAGGGACCGGTGGACAGGTGTTTCTGCCAGGCAGTGGTGGAAAAAGTACTCAAAACGGTTTCACGTAAGTAAAAGT
Source organism: Protomyctophum bolini (assembly GCF_963924005.1). Classification (NCBI taxonomy): domain Eukaryota; kingdom Metazoa; phylum Chordata; class Actinopteri; order Myctophiformes; family Myctophidae; genus Protomyctophum; species Protomyctophum bolini. The sequence goes on along the minus strand of NC_137875.1, from coordinate 14,627,967 downwards.
AGTCGATCTACATGTATATATACAAGCTCACAATGCTTCACATCGTGACGCATTGTGAGCTTGTAGATCGGTTATTTTCTAAATATTATTATACATTTGAAAACGTGTTTAAAATGATTCTCCCGGCGGATCCTGTCGGGAGCTGCCTATAATGCCATAGAAAGTATAGGCATTGACCCCAGACTCCAGGCTCATGCGACCGGCCGACCACTGGCCAATCACAGCTCGTCTTTTCTGGGACTTCTGTTACGCACTCGGAAGCTTGACACGCTTCGCAAGGAATCTCGGGTAAAATTGTGCCTTCAATTTTTTTTATTGGCTTTCGCCTTTATTTTTTATTTTTTATGGAGGGACAGACAGTAGGCTGACAGGAACATGGGGAGAGCGATGGGGCGAAGACATGCAGTAAAGGCCGTCGGGATCGGGAGTCGAACCCGCGGCACACCGCCAGACTGGATTACCAGCCAAGGTGCCTCATGGACCATTGAGCCATGGCCCAGGCCTGTGCCTTCAATTTTGACACGCGCCCCAGAGCCGGAAGAGGCGGTATATGGACCTGCGTTGTTGTGGTGATGTCATGGGTGTTGTTCAGCCTGCGCTATAGCATCACGGCGGTATCAACCTGCGGTGGTGTATAATGCTGCCCTTGTTGTTGTTTGTAACCGGAGCTGAGCGGTGCGGCTCTTTATTTGCAGGCGGTGACTTTATTAGAGTCTACGGTTACAGAAGCTTTGGAAGGAGGCCCATTGTATTCTCACCCCTCCGCTGGAAAACAAAGCTCCTCCGGTCCCTGCCTTTTGTATATGCAATTCACACAAACGGGCCAGACGCACGCACTCACGCACATGCGTGCTGTTGTGCATGCGCGAGCGCACGCATACACAGTTACACACACTTTTTGTTTTGTATTTTTTCTGTTGCTATTTTTTGTATTGCTGCTATACATACATACATGAGAAAATGGTTTTATGAATGCCATTTTTAAATGTTTCAATGACGACACCGAAGCATACAACATTGCTCTGGCGAGGACCAGGAAAACTGGCCTCACAATTCGACTGTACAGTATACTTGTGGTGACACTCACTCACTCACTCACTCACACACTCACTCACTCACTCACTCACTCACTCACTCACACACTCACTCACTCACTCACTCACTCACTCACTCACTCACTCACTCACTCACTCACTCACTCACTCACTCACTCACTCACTCACTCACTCACACGCATGGAAGTACACAGCGAACATATAGCAGAATGGCATGGCTTGACGTTATGTTATCCTTCATTAAAATGACATAACTTGGATGAACCCTTCATTTTGTATTTATTAGAATTTTCTTCTCAGTTCAGAGTGCCGGCTGTATTATTCGGGCCACATACTGTACGGCGCGTGGTGGCACCGAGCTAAAAAGGAAAAAAAGTGCCTCCTCACGTCCGCACGCAGTCAGCAGAATGTATCATCGGGAGCTGACTCAGCTATTAGAGCAGTTGTTGTGTGACACACCGGTACAGTACCTTACTCGGCAGCATGCTGCAGCAGCCAGCCAGCCTGCCTCTAGAACAGCAGGCTCCAACGGAGTGTCTACTGGGGCTGAAGACACATCTGCCTGCTTGGTTTCACCTGGTAACTGAGCATGTACTATTTACTTCACGCTTGAAATACAATCAGGGGCTGCTGGCTGGCTAGGAAGCAATGAGCCTGCGATTAGCTGGACGGCGCGATACCCCCGCCCCTCCTCCCCCCCATCCCCCCCCCCCGTAGAGTTGAAGAAGTGGGGTGGGTGAGACCATACTATTGGTTTGAGAAGAACCTACCAAAAAATGTGCCATATGTCATATTGTGTTAAATAGCTCAATATTCCGATGCTATAGTACATAATATAGTGTTTGTTCAGTAAACGTGGTCTCTCCAGTTCTTGGATAAAATATTTCAGGTTGGGATTATTTTTGTGTCTTCGAATGTTCGCATGTTGGTTGTATGACGGTTTTCCATATCATATGGCAGCCAAGTCTATGGACTTTTACTGTTTGTTTAGAGCAAACCAGCCAATATGGACTTTTTTTGGAAGTTCATATTTTTACGAGACCGTTGGGCACCGACCTACTCAGGGATAATGCAGGTCGGAAATCAGTGGTGGTAAAAGTACGCGCATGCTTTACTTAAGTGAAAGGATCAATACTGCAATATTGAAATACTTAAAAGTAAAAGTCCGGAATCCAAATTTACTTAATGTACCAAAAGTAAAAATACTCATTTTGCAGAATGTCTCATTTCAAGTTTTCAAATGTATAAAAATCTTTTGAAGATAGCCAATCTACAAGCTCACAATGCGTCGGAAAAAGCGACACATTGTGAGCTTGTATAGATTTTCGAATGCCCAAAATGTAGTGGTTAGTGTGTATGTTTTGAAGGCTAATAATCCAAATCTACATTTTTCAAATAGTAAAATATTTGGATCCGAGATGTAGTGGAGTAGAAGTAAAGGTATTGGGAATTGCAAATACTCAAGTAAAGTACCTGAACATTGTACTTTCCTACATCCCTATGTCATAACAGTCGGCAAACATTCAGTGAAAATAGGTACATTTGGATGGAAATGGCAGATCACACAGCCGACATCTACAATCTCACGACACGCTATTTTCGGCAAAGAGATTTGGTCCATGTTCACCTTTTTTCGTTTCCATGTAATGGTTTTTTTAATGAAATGTAAAATATGAACACTTCATATAACATATAGACTTCTAGAGAGACTCGTGCAGGAGGAGCTGCCAAATTCCTGCATCATGTTTGATGACGTTCTTCTGGTAGAAATGCTCCTGGTCTCGTCTGTGTGTCGTCTAAACATTGGACGTCCTCGAGACAAGAGTCAGCACTCTGATCTGAGACGGTGGAGAGGTCTCTTCATCCCGCTCCGCTTTAACCGGGTGCTCACAGAAGAGCCATTCAGCTCCACTAATGGGGAGTGAGTCTCTCAGTAGGCATGTTGGCCTCTCAAGAGCTCTGAAAGACATTTAGCCAGGAGAGGAGATGCTAAGAAAACCTGTGTGTGTGCGCACCTCAAGAGGTTTCTCTTACACAACATCCTGAATCAGGACTTTTCTAATAATAATGGTTAACCAGTTAGCCTTCTTTTTTTTGTTTTTCTTCAGTGTTTATGGAGCTTGATGGCTGTTTTCGTAGCCTGAAGACTCACCTCTTCAGACTACGAAGAGGTGGTGGCGGTGGCTCAGGGGTAGTGTGGCTGGATGGTAAGTTTTGGTAACCGCTAGTTTGCCATTTCGAACCCGGGCTCCCCCAGAGTTAGCGTCGAAGTGTCCTTGATCAAGACACTGAACCCCTAATTGCTCCCGATGTGCTGGTTGGTGCCTTGCATGGTTTCTTCCGCCATCGGTGTGTGAATGTGTGCGTGAATGGGTGATGTAATGCACAATCTATGTAAAGCGCCTTGGATAAAGGCGCTATATGAATGCACCATTTATTTTACCATTTACCACCTCTTCAGACACCGCCTTAGCACGTACTGTACGTAGCACTTGCCGTATAGCACTTGCCCTAGCCTCAGTTGAAAGGCTTTTCTTTTCCTTCAACTGATTACATTGTAAATAGTCTAGTGTAAGAAAGCATATCCTATACAATAGTCAATGTACTGCATGACACAAAGCATATACTCTAAAGTTACACATTTATTTTTAGACACCCCTTTTGGTGTTTTAAGCATCATGTTATGCTTTAGCTGTTGAAAAATAGCAGATCTACAATCTGCACGAGTGCCTCACTATGAACTTATAGGTCTGCTATTTTTGAAAAATCGTGAAAATGTGGTGCAAATCTTTGAATATATCAGAGTGAATGTTTTTAACTCAAATCTTTGCTTCTGGGAGGTCCCTGGAACTACATAATTTCAGATAAGAGGGGGGTCGGCGGCAAAAACAGTATAATTCTGGGGGACATGAAAAAGGCTGAGTACCACTGACATAGAAACTTTTATGATTCAGAAGACATTTTTTACAATCGTCCTCAGGTCTAAATGGGTTAATGTTATGTCTACCAGCTGAGAGAGCTAATTGCAATAATGTCCACACTCGAACAACGATGCAGAAGGCACATCTGGTGGTCTAAATCCAGTCTGCTTCAAATAACTTAATCATTAAAGCAACTTCTTTAACAAAATGCCAGGTTGTCACAGAACAAACTCTGTGGAAAACCAAACAAATCCCCCCCCCCCCCCCCCCGCACCACCACAGTGTTCAACCCTTACTCAAGATGGATAATTATTGATCCAATGCACAGCTGATGCCAATTTTCTCCAGTTAATTCTCAGACTCGTGCAATAAACCCCTTACTCTCTCTCCCTGGAAGGAACCTGACAACATTGTTGTTCCAGAAAGACCACCACCCACACACACACACACACACACACACACACACACACACACACACACACACACACACACACACACACACAAACCACAGCCCCCCCCCCCCCCCCCATTCCCCAACCCAGTCAGCTTTATTTACCTTTGTTAGCGGCATTGGTGGGCTTATAACCCCCCCCCCCCCCCCCCCCCCAGACACCCATTCTTTACGGAGCGTTTATGGAGCCATCCCACTGTGGCAGGAGTGGCAGGGCAAGGTCAACGCTGTCTGACCTGTTGTTAAAGACAGGGACCTGATGATAAACTCAAGTGGAGCTTTTAAGAGAATGGGGGATGATAATCAGGTATAGGTATATAGACTGACTCAATTGCAGGTAGCCGAGTCTGGGGGTTGGGGTGGGTGAGTCTGGGGGTTGGGGTGGGTGGGTGGGCGGGTGGGTGGGTTCGGTGGAAGTGGGTTTGGGTGGGTGGGTGGGTTCGGTGGAAGTGGGTTTGGGGATGGAAGGCACTGGCGGTGGACTTCAGGGACGAGGCTCTTTATATTTTGATGCCGGTTGTGCAGACAGGATGACGGGGCTCCCGCCGTAGTCAATTAAGTCTTGTTTATTTTATGCTTTGTCGCACATCAGCTACTAAGCTCACAACACGTCGCCGACGCGTCGTGAGCTTGTACGTAAGTAAGTGTGGTCGGACCGCATTAGGCTACGGACCCCCGATTTAATGGCATTTCTACCTCTCAGTCTGGTATGCCAATTTACATTGTAAAACCACTGTTAATTTAACTCTGAGAGTGAACAAATTTTGGTTCCAATGTTTTTCCATGGCCTCTAAGGAGTGCGCATACATAAGTTGTATACAGATCGATGCAGTTATAAGTAAAAACAGGAATTGCCCTGTTATAGCACCACCATGAGGCTGATTTGGAAAAAGTGGCATGTCGTCCTCGGCCTAGTGGAAATGTGCGTGTATAATTTCACGGAAATTGCACACCTTCGGCCTGGTGGAGACAAAAATGTCAAGGGGCCAGGGGCCAGTTGATAAAATGACAAAATAATTTGCTAACTTTTGTCTTTCACTGGCACCCGTATATATTAACAACTGACACTGTTTTCTGGCAAATGGAAAAATAGTGGTATTGAATTTGCATGAGATGGTAAAATGAAAGCGAAAACATGATCCGTTCATTTTGCGTTCTAGTGAGAGTTCTCTGCATCATCCTTGCGCTTGCTGAGGTTGGTCTTTGCTGCAGCTCTGAACGGGGTCAGGCGGCTGAGGTTGGTCTTTGCTGCAGCTCTGAACGGGTCAGGCAGCTGAGGTTGGTCTTTGCTGCAGCTCTGAACGGGTCAGGCAGCTGAGGTTGGTCTTTGCTGCAGCTCTGAACGGGTCAGGCGGCTGAGGTTGGTCTTTGCTGCAGCTCTGAACGGGTCAGGCAGCTGAGGTTGGTCTTTGCTGCAGCTCTGAACGGGTCAGGCGGCTGAGGTTGGTCTTTGCTGCAGCTCTGAACGGGGTCAGGCAGCTGAGGTTGGTCTTTGCTGCAGCTCTGAACGGGTCAGGCAGCTGAGGTTGGTCTTTGCTGCAGCTCTGAACGGGTCAGGCAGCTGAGTTTGGTCTTTGCTGCAGCTCTGAACGGGTCAGGCAGCTGAGGTTGGTCTTTGCTGCAGCTCTGAACGGGTCAGGCAGCTGAGGTTGGTCTTTGCTGCAGCTCTGAACGGGGTCAGGCAGCTGAGGTTGGTCTTTGCTGCAGCTCTGAACGGTTCAGGCAGCTGAGGTTGGTCTTTGCTGCAGCTCTGAACGGGTCAGGCAGCTGAGGTTGGTCTTTGCTGCAGCTCTGAACGGGTCTGGCAGCTGAGGTTGGTCTTTGCTGCTGCTCTGAACGGGTCAGAAGGCTGAGGTTGGTCTTTGCTGCAGCTCTGAACGGGTCAGGCGGCTGAGTCCCAGGTGACTTGACGTTCTGCTACATCAGTGCTTTTCAACCCTTATCAAGGCCCAGCATCATCTGAGCCACGGTCCACGGACCACCATTTGATGAGATTTAGACTTTCCGACCCAAAACTGAATACTTTACTACATCGTTGGATAGAATTTTGCCCACAATTACATTCTCTAATTATGTAGACTTCTTGTAAATTAAGTAATGCAGATGTTTAACAATGATTTAACTCCTGAGAGCGTAACATGAGACCATGGACCTTTAAGGGTCCATTTGGATTGAAGTTGCATTGAATTGAATACACACATGGTAGTTTGTCCTGGATGATTTTTCATGTAATGGTAACGTAATTACAGATATAAGACAATAAAAATAATACTATTGTAAGATTATCATTCTCGCAAATAACTAATATATACAAAATTGTGCTTGAGTATCACTGCGACCTCGCTGTGTTGTTGGCTGTGTTGTGAACTTGTAGATCAGGCGTTTCCATGCACGACGGAGCATAGCGTTCATAGCGCGAGCTTGAAGGTCTGCTATTTTTGAAAAATCGTGAAAATGTGGCGCAAATCTTTGAATATATATTCTTTCAGAGTGAACCTTAACTTGACATGCGATTTTCAAAGAGACAAATTATATAGGCTACAACATTGTAGTACTTTTTATTTTTTAATATAGGCCTTGAAACAGAACATTTCTACACAGTGGCATTGCTACGTTTACTTTTAGTGAAATAAATCTGAGTACTTATTCCACCACCGGCAAGAAGATGATCTAGGCACATGGTGGCACACTCATACATTTACACTACAGCAAGCAACACACACACGCACACACACACACGCACACACGCACGCACGCACACGCGCAGAGACACACAGAGACACACGCAGAGACACACAGACGTGTGCACTCATGTCTCAGTGAGTAGGACAGATGCCGTATGGGCGCTTGTATTCCCCGCAGTAAAGGCAGCCCTCAGGGTCTCTGCTGTCTGACAGTACACCAGGGATCAGCTGGGACTCCCTGTGACACCCGTCCCCTATGTCACACTCACTGCTGTCCTGTGTGTGTGTGTGTGTGTGTGTGTGTGTGTGTGTGTGTGTGTGTGTGTGTGCGTGCCTGTGTGTGTGTGTGTGTGTGTGTGCGACTGTGCGTGTATGGAGTGCGATCATGTCACACATGCTATGGTATACGTATTTATTCATGGCATGTAATCGCTGTGCCTTTTCTTGTGCCCTACACCTGTGTACGACATGACAAAAATATGTCACGTAATATTACTCTCTCTCTCTTTCTCTCTCTCTCTGTGTATCTGTCTCTCTCTCTCTCTCTCTCTCTCTCTGTGTGTCTGTCTCTCTCTCTCTCTGTGTGTGTCTCTGTCTCTCTCTTCAGTTTTATCGTTGCTCAAAAATCACAAGGTGAATAGAATGTCTTTGCTTTAGTTTAACCACATGGACGCTACAGCCTGGGCGTGTATTAATAGCCGAACGTACAGTACAGTGAAAATGGTGAATCTACAAGCTGAGCAGCTATTTTTGAAGAAACGAATGAACAGAAGTAAACCGTAATCGGTTTTAACCGATTACACTCTGTATATTTCGTGGCGTGACAAAATGGCAGATCTCCCAAGCTTGCATATATTGACAACTTGTGAGCATGTACCGTATGGATTGGGTATAGTTTTTGCTATTTTTGACAAGGCTCTGTTTACAATTTTGTTATGCATTTCTTTCACCTGTAATGGAGATGCCCAAAATAGGCAGTCCAGGTTGAACGTGGTTGGTCATCTCAACCATTTAGGCCTGACAGCGAAATTTAAAAACTGTCTTCTAAATCATGACAGTTTTCTAAAATATAATGTTTTTACATCAGTGGTGCTCAATATTTCATGTCAAGGACCCCAAAAAGTATATGTAATTGGCCGCCGACCCCCATCTGAAAATATGTTGTTCCAGGGACCCCCCAGAAGCAAAGATTTGAGTTAAAACGTTGACTCTATAACAATATTCAAAGATTTGAGGCACATTTTTACGATTTTTCAGAAATAGCAGACCTACAAGCTCGTAGTGCGGCACTCGGTGCCGCGCTATGAGCATCTAGATCTGCTATTTTTCAATAGCTAAAGTATAACATAATGCTTAAAACACAAAGGGGTTCCAAAATGGGTTAACAGGCTTCTGTCTGGGGTACTGGTTCCCTGGGTCCCTTTTATATGTTTTGTTGTTAATAATTATTGTTGTTTCAAAACATTCCATGAAGAAATAACAGAAAAAATCTACGAAATATCATAGTAAGATTAGTAACAAATAGTAGTAGTTGTAGTCAAAATAAATAAATAGCCGATCTACAAACTCACAACGCTTGATCTGCTGTTTGTCACTATAGTTTGTCCCGCGGGGAGACATCACATTTCTTCTTTTGGGTCACATGGGTAAATAGCTGATCTACAAGCTCACAGCACGTTGCGCTGTGACGCATTGTGGGCTTGTAGATCAGCTATTTTTTTGCAAATAAAAAGATCTGTCATTATAACAGCATCAAGGCTCCGCCAAAATACATTTTGTTCGACTAAATCAACTGAAGATTTAGTCGACTAAAATGTTATGATATTTAGTCGACTAAAACTCACTAAACATTCCAGGACAGGTGACAAAGATTGTGACTGAAACTAAATGAAAACTATTGAAGAGACTATACGACTAAAACTAAAATGAAAATTTGCTGCCAAAAAACAACACTGGTTGGAGCTGCATGTTAACTGTGTTGTACTGCTCTGCTTTGTCCAGTGGAGGCCATGCTTTCCTCAGGGTGGGCAGACATGCTCTCTCCTATATACAGCAGTCAACAGTCACAGTGTATTCTTTATTACACTGGTTCTCAAACAAAAGGACCCCCAAATTGACACTAATTATCCCGAGGACCCCCCATTTGAAATGATATGCCAGGAACCCCCATAAGAGAAGATTTCTACGGCTCTAGCAGTGATTCTCAAGCCGTTTTAATTTCAAGGACCCCAGTTTGACATGCATTAGTCTACGGACCCCACATTTAATTTCTATCTCTGGGACCCTCAATTTATATTGTAATGAATTGCATTTTTTTTTTTTTTTAAGCGCTTTTCCAAGTTCTCAAAGCGCTTTACAATGGTTCATTCATTCATTCATACTTTACGTATGAATGAAATAATATTTTTTGAACTGGGGAACGCCACCCCCATGCACCCTGACTTGGAATGTATAGGAGTTGAGGCATTCAATTTAGTTTGACTCTGTTTTAGGTTTGACCAGTGTTTTGTTTATTACTTTTGAGTATAGGTATTGCTTTTTTTGAGGTATTAAAAAGGTCTTAAAATTCCTTAAATTGTCACTTCACAGTCATCACGGTCATCTGTACGATTAAATATTTAGGTCTTAAACTGCTTTTTTATGTGCAGTAAATGTACAGTGACTTTCATACAAATGCAAGGCAATCAGGTGCGCACGCATGCATGCACTCACACACATCATAGACATTATGCAAAATAAAAAATTCCTTGATATTTGGTGGAGTAAAAAACTATAAGAGGGGAGCTGTATCGTTGCATGTTGTGTCTGGACAAAAGTATGCTATTTCTGCCAATCCATTTTCATCAATATATTAGCCAAAATGTTCTCCTATGACATGCCCAGAATAGAAAAGCTAGCTATAGGGTTCATGTGGAAAAACCTTTTTTTTTTTTTTTTTACACAGAGTTTACAATTTCTGTACAATTTACAATTTAGGCATTTAGCAGATTTACAGTAATCAAGAATAACCCATGGTAGAGCACAATCCTATAGCACAGTGGTTTTACACCAGTGGCCCGGGGATCACCGGTCATCCTTGAAGGTATTCCAGGTGGTCCCCAGCTCAATGATGGAGAGGTGGTAACCAAATGGACCCTCTTGAGAGCGTAAAATGAACTTTACGTTCTCAAGAGTAAAACACCTGCATTAATACATTTACAAGAAGTCTACACAATTTGAGAATGTAGAAGAAGAATTGTTATTTTGATCGTTTGTCGAATGCAGCATGGAGTTATAGAAAAATACAAAGACAACTAAATATATAGCTCAACGTTTTGGTTCTCAAATGGTGGTCCGTGGCTTAAATGCAGCATACATGCAGTAGTAGTAGGCCTTGATATTAAAAAGGTTGAAACCCCACTTCTGTATAGCGGTCGCCATGTGTTCCACAACGGTCAGCCCCGTCCATCTCTCTCTCTCGCGCAGGTGTAGACGCCCACCTTCGTTGAAAACAACCCCAAGTCTGTCAAATAAGTAAAGCCACTAGGCTGATGTGTGGCCTCCATGTGAAAGGGATACGCTCAACCCCTGCTAGTGGGCTCAGAGACGTTCCTTTGTTCGCCGGCATGTCTCACATACTTTCAGAGGCCAGATAAGCCCCGGTGCCATGAAACACCGCTTTATGTCTTTGGACCCCGTAACGTCCCGGAGAGGGCAGAGTGGACTCAGAGAAAAGAGTGCAGTCACTGGGACGCAGGTAATATATCCTCCCCCTCTCCCTGTTTCCCACTTTGTATATATGCCTCATTAAAGGGCCAGATATGTATGAGGGGTCCCGGGTTACGTTGGTCCCGAAGTCCCGTCACCAGAGTAGAGCACCTGGGTGGATATATATATATATATATACGGTACGGAGCTGCATGCCCGCCTCTGGCCGTCTAAACCCAACCCCAAAACCTCTAGATTAATTCCTCCCCGGAAAATCCTTTAAACTTCTGCGTCTCTCCCGCTTTTCCCTTTCTCTCTCTCTCTCTCTCTCTCTCTGTGTGGAGTTACCGGGGTGAACAACAGGGGGAGAGACTGGGAAGACTTGGGGAGGGTGGGTGGTTGGGTGGATGGATGTACTGTAGGGGTTGGCTGTTTCCTGAAATCGGATTAGCAGCTACTCTACACTTAGATTGCAGGGACTGGGGCTTAAGTTTAGCCTGGCTCAAGACCACCCAACAGGTACACAGGTATATTACAGCCAGGGGAGCGAGCAGGAGCACGGTGAATGGTGAGGGGACGAGGGATGGAGAGCATGTGCTTTGCCAAGGATAGGGGGGGGGGGGGGGGGGGGAGGAGGAGGAGGAGGAGGGGCTGGAGGAGGAGGAGGAGCTGGAGGAGGAGGAGGAGGGGCAGGAGGGGGAAAAAGCGATTGGGAGAAATATACAAAAGCAAGACTGGTGGTAACGGTATACTGTATATGGCTTACAGTGTGACCATGCTCAACATACATTAAAATAAAAAAAATATAAAATGCATGATGATGCAAAAAAAAGAAGAAAGAAAAAGAAGCATACAATCAAAACAGGGGTTTTGTGTGTGTGTGTGTGTGTGTGTGTGTGTGGGGGGGGGGGGGGTATGAAGAAGAACAACATTTTAAATTCCAATTTGCCAGCATCGGAACATCCTCCTCCTTCAACTGAGTCTCTGGACATTGACAAATGTCCCCCATCACGCCCTCCCTCCCTCCACTAAGGCTGTCCCATCACGCCCTCCCTCCCTCCACTAAGGCTGTCCCAGAACATTCAGGGTTCCAACGTTCGCTCGTTAGGGTTGGCACTCTAATCTTAATTAATGGGCTTGAACCATTCTTTTTTTTTGTTTTGTTTTTATATTAAATAATGTATTATTATTATTATCTTACGCGAAAATATGCGATATGCATAATAAGAGTACTATGTTATGTTGTGTTTACAATAATTTGAAAGTCCTGCATGACACACAAACAAACAAAGTCAGAGTACTATGTTATGTTGTGTTTACAATAATTTGAAAGTCCTGCATGACACACACACAAACAAAGTCCTCACAAACACAGTGACACACACACACACACACACACACACACACACACACACACACACACACACACACACACACACTCAATGCGTTTCTGAGAGTAAAAAATATGGACAGTCGTACAGGTACTCACAATTACCATGTTTTGGGGGCTGCTTGAGAACTCATGGCGAATTTTTATGGAATGATGAGCTCGCAGATTAGCTGTTTCAGCTGTTTTCGCGGATCACATGTCAGAGCCACTTGACGCTCTGTGTGTGTTGGGAGAGACGAGAGAGATTGATAAAGAGAGGGTGCTGCGCTCTCTTCAGCGCTGCGCTAATCATGTTCAAGGCGGATATCTTGTGTTGAATTGCAGCCTGGTTAAAAGCACTCGGAGAAATGAATTAATTAGAAACAAATGGTCCGGATGTTCGCTCGAAAATGTATTCATTTCAATAGAAGTTGCTCAGTGGCGTTTTGAAGCACCCGGAAGACTGCCGGAAGTACAATTAATAACTCCATGGCTTGAGCGAGCGGAAGTTTAGCCTCGCCACTCCACTCCATCTCGTGCGTAAGCCCGGACCTCAAATTTGAGGTCCGGGCTTACGCACGAGACGTGACGTCATGAACGTCCGTCCACCTCCATGAAAGTGCTGCAATTCCACATTTCGCCAGTAGGTAGTGGCAGCTTCAATGTTGGATAGCCTTACTTACCCATCACACACCCCATCCCAAGCACCCCACCCACCCCACCTCCCTTCCACTCACTCGTCAGCATATTGTCTGCATGTCAGAAACCTTGCATCTCCACATTTCAACCTTTTCATAAATTAATGCCCCACTTTGCCGTATATACAACAGTGTCACCCGAAAGTATAGCAAAAAAATAGCCAATCTTTAATCTCACAACGCATTGCATCGCGACACATTGTGAGCTCTGCCTGTTTTCACTATTTTTGAAAATGTTCTAAGTATTTTAGTGAAAGTGGTTAAGCGTGTCTGTGGGTTTTCTGAACATTTAAAGATGGAGTGCCATGATTTTTTCCCATCCTAAAACATAATCATCAGGTATTATTATAATATAAGGAGTAGTTGTTAAAATCATGCTTTTATGTGGACACGCCCACCAGTTCATTAAGTATGCCTGGTTTGCCTGGTGGGTGGTGATGGGTGGTGATCCACCTCAACTTAGCCACAATCACAGCTGTAGTTGTATGATAAAGGGGGAGCGGTTAGGGGAGGGGCTGATAGTGTGATATATATTACTGTTTATTTCATTGGCCCGTTTGACTGTCAAGGGTTCAGCCTCCAGGAAGAAACCCTAAATACAAAGAGAATGCATCATTGCGCATAAAAACGACTCCAGGGTGTCTAATGAAGTACTGTCACCTCATAGACACCTGGAAAACTGGGGGGAAAAAATGGCACTTCATCTGAGTTTGTGACTAAACGACTACATTGGAGCTGTTTGGGAAGGTTCTTCCCCCTCCTCCTATATTTTCCTTATAACCGTTTGTTGTTGTTTTTGGACTTACAAGGTTTCCACCCACGATAGCGGGCGGGTGATGTCTAAACCGTATATAAGGCTGTCATGCTGCCGCTGCTGCTGCTTCCATCGCATCCCTCAGAAAAGAGAGGAAGAAACTCCTGAAAATTAGTTTTTGGCAAGTGGCTCACAAATGCACTCTCCTGTCTGCTAGCAAGCCGCCGAGGCTTTGTTAGGCGGGCCCAGCGCTGAGCCCGGAGCCTTCAAGACCCCCATTATGCAGCAGGACTCAACGGGGCAGAAAGAGCAAGGAGTGTTTTGGCCAGTCATGTGGGCACACACACACACACACACACACACACACACACACACACACACACACACACACACACACACACACACACACAGAGGCATTATGCACTGTTCAGTGTGCCACTGTAGATATTTGTGTGTGCAGCGGTCTCACACAAACAGAAGGGGAGACATTCGAGAGCCCTAGCTAGCAAAAAAAGGCTCTGCGAGGAGAAGTTTTGATAATTGGGGAGTTATATAAGTTCTCCCCCCAAATCCTCACAGGAGGATTGAAGGTTTGTTTTTGTTCCTTGTGCTTTTCCCCCTATTGTATATGTTTTTTTCTTTTCTCTTCTTTTAAAAAAGACCCTTCTGCGCAGGTGTGACAAATCCCTTTGACAGAAATCATTGTGTTAAAAAAAAATGTTAGAGGAAAACAGTCAAGTAGTCAGGAAAGAAGAGGCTCTAATTGCCTGCTTCACGCATGCTTTTTTTTAAAAAGCGCTGTTTTACAAATTAAACAACACCGCCACCACCGCTGCTGCAGAGCACGGTGTGGAAAACGTATACGTGTGTGCACGTGCGCGTGTTTGTCTGTGTGCGTGTGTAGCAACCCCTATGTCTCTGCTTGTATATTCAAGCTCCAGCACTTCAACTCGCGCTCCCTAAATGCTCTGGCGCTGATGTTGTCAAGATTCCACAGACAAGCATATCAGTTGTGGCGGCCCGGGCAGGGAGAGCGCCGAGGAGTTTTTACTAATCAGTGATGGACAAACTCTGGGCTCTCTCTCTCTCTCTGTCTGCCTCTCTCGCTCTCTCTCTCTTCTTAAACTGCACCGCGCCTGTCAGGGGCTGCGCGAGTGCAGAGCGGCCGGGATGAACAGCTCTGATCGGCAACGTTCTACACCCACCCCGCCCCCACCCCCTCCTTCCAGCCACACTGGGGAGTGCGTGTATGTATGTGTGCGCGGCACTGCGCGCACGTGTGTGTGTGTGTGTGTCTTTCTGTGTGTTTGAAATGCAGGGATGCATGGTGCTGTAACCCTCCCCGGAGTAGTAATGCATGAAGTGTTAGGAAAACATTGTGCTTGCCGTTGTTACCTTCTATGTTAATAAGATGTGTAAAGCGAAGGGAATTGGGGGGGAGACACAGATGTAATTCAGGGTTGACAACACACACGTTTCATAATAATAATAATAATACCCGGCCGCCTACAGAATGGGCTGCGTTTGGCGGACTGGCGACAAACACGTTCTTGCATTATGCCATCCAGGTCAGTCACAAACGGCCTGCGTATCTAACTATAATGTGCAATAATATAATCCTCTGTGTTCATTGTTCTTGAAGCCATACCTGTGTAACGTTTTCAGTTAAACAAAGTTTATGGGCAGTGGTGTCCACAGGCCCGTCGCATGGGCAGTGGTGTCCACAGGCCCCGTCGCATGGGCAGTGGTGTCCACAGGCCCCGTCGCATGGGCAGTGGTGTCCACAGGCCCTTTCTCTTAAGGCTCATACATAGTCTGGATTTACGGTGGTTAGGTGACCACCGAACTACAACATGACGTCACGAGCCACGGTGAAGAGCAAACCACCGCCACCGCTCCAGCCCATCTCTCTGTTTTTACTCACCACCGCTCAATGTTATTTCAGCTCCGGTGGTCAGCTCACCACCGGAGCGGTGGTCACCTCACCACCGAAAATCCAGACTATGAATAGGCCTTATGGAGCAGTGTCCACCTCCGTGTGCAAGCCTGTGCGTACAGTATAAGCTCGTGAGTCGAGCCAATTGGTCGCAACCGTTTTCACTCGTTCATGTAATTGGCCCCAGCTGTGGTAAGCTGCACTACCACAGTCTACCACAACGCGAGGAGGGAGGCGCTTCAATTTCCCTTCCCGGTTCTGGAGACTTGGTGAAATGACCAGGACATAACCAGAGGCGTTGCCACAAAGTATTCTTAACCCATTCTGACCTGAGATCAGATTCATACGAGGTTTCCACGGGACACACACTGGTCTGATTAACCCATTCTGACCTGAGATCAGATTCATACGAGGTTTCCACTGGACACACACTGGTCTGATGAACCCATTCTGACCTGAGATCAGATTCTAAAAATGTCAGTCGTTCTTCGAATTTTTCAAAAATAGCAGACCTACAAGCTCGTATCGCGCCACTCGGTGGCGCGATATGAGCTTGTAGATCTGCTATTTTTCAATAGGTAAAGCATAACATGATGCTAACACCAAAATGGGTGCCCGGTCAGAATGGGTTAAAGTCTTCTTGCTATTGCACAGTGTAGGACTTAACTTCTTATCTCGAAAATAGCTAAAATATCCTGATCTACAAGCTATACAAGCAACGGAACAATTTGGTCAAATTGCCTATACATTTAGCATACAGACAACCAAATGGACAGTTTTTTAACGCTCAGGACAGTGTGTGATGAGTATCTCACTACAGCCGTGCGATGACGAGGCATTTCAAATTCAGACTTGAGAAGCAGTGGTTTTCAACCCTTTTCATATCGAGCTCCATTATTTATTCAGCATTTGAGCCACGGACCACCATTTGATGAGGTTTTTCCTCTCGGACACAAAACGTTGAATATTATGTTGTCCTTGGATAAGATTTTGTCCACAATTCCTGCATGCTGTATTGATGTTTGTACCATAGGAGAGAGAGATAGCAGGCAGACGTTGATCAATATACAATTCTTCTACGTTCTCTATAGTTGTGTACTGTGTAGACTTTTTGTAAATTAAGTAATTCAGATGTTTAACAATAATGTAACTGCAGCTCTGACCGTGCACGCGTGGTTAATATGCTCAGCTAAATCGCTTATTTTGATCACTCTACCCTTTTTCCCCCCTACATACTGTACGCAGTGTTTTGTACCAAATGGGCTTCCATAAGAAGGCGAACGAGCCTATGACCAGTCATGCTCTGAGCTGCGTTTGTGCTACGGCTGTATTATGTAATTTATCCACCCGTACCACTCGTTAATATTGGATATTAACATTAACATCAGATTAAGGAAAGAAAACTGCTGATCCGGTTAATTCTCCTTTAAATTTGAATGCAATTACAAATGTACACGTGTGTTTCAATACAGCCAATACTGAAAAAAAACAATTGGGGTCATATATACAGTACATTGCAAGCTCTCCGTTTTTGTAATGAAGGAAGCTTCCGTGCAGCTTTGGCAGACATCAAGCCATGCACATACGCATCCATGTCACTTATACATATAACTGTATGTGTGTGTCAGACAGACAGACAGACAGACAGACAGACAGACAGACGGCCAATGTTCAGGCTGGGGAAATGTATTTATGAATGCATGATTTTTGTAGCGAGTGTGTGTACTATGGATCTCTCTTGCTGTCTAATAACTGGTCACCCTAACTGCGTGTGTGTGTGC
This sequence comes from Protomyctophum bolini, assembly GCF_963924005.1. NCBI lineage: Eukaryota > Metazoa > Chordata > Actinopteri > Myctophiformes > Myctophidae > Protomyctophum > Protomyctophum bolini. The sequence goes on along the minus strand of NC_137875.1, from coordinate 14,610,631 downwards.
GCGTGTGCGTGTGTGTGTGTGTGTGTGTGTGTGTGCGTGTGTGTGTGTGTGTGTGTGTGTGTGTGTGTGTGTGAAGCTTAGGCTAGTCAGAGCACTGAGGCGTAACTTGGCCCCAGTCGAGCCAGTGCACAGAGGGCAGAAACCAAAAAGCCTCCAGCAGTGTTCTCTCTCTCTCTCTCTCTCTCTCTCTCTCTCTCTCTCTCTCTCCATCTCTTCCACAGGGATTTGGAATAGGTAGCTGAGACGTGTAACATGTATTTATTTTGTATACTACACATACGCTTGCCTCTTTGGCCCCTTCATGTTACACCATGCAGGCACACATGCTGTGAATGTGTCCGTATGCTCCGTATGGTGGAGGATGTGAGAGTCAACATCCTCTCTGGGGGTTCCACATTACCCTCCTCACCTTAAAGGGCCACTTCACCCTTTTTTTCCTTTTTTAACGATGTTTGGGAGACAAGAAACACTTTCCTTGGGTTTTTATGTGGGTAATTTGTGTTTTGAGATATTTTTTTTTGTATTTCAAAGTGTCTGCGATGTCATGGACACAGGTGACTGGTCTCACTGCTGGATTTACTACAATGACCATAGTGCTTTGCTGCACTCACCCCACCTTGGGGAGAGGGAGAGGGCTGTCTTACTGAGACAACTTGTAGTCCAGGAAGGAAGTGGTGTCTATGACATCACTGGCACTTTAAAATACTAAAATACCTAAAAAAACACGTATTACACACATACAAACCCCAGGAAAGTGTTTCTTGTCTCCCAAACATCATTAAAATAAGATCTGGTTGCAAAAGGGGTGAAGTTGCCCCTTAACAAACCGTCCTAAGCGTCTCGGGAGGTGTCTTGTATTTGATGTTCTCCCCTCGCATCGCATCGCCCCGGGGCAGATACCAGGGCAACATCCGTCCGTATGTTCTCACTGCGTCCCCCACCATACACACACCACCCAAAATACACACGTTTCTAATGTATTAATATACTTGTGAGGACGTCAACATTGTAGAATGACCTTTTTTTTTATGGATGCCATACATATTCGGAAAGCAGTTTTTGTTTAGCCCTGACCCTGAAACCAGCCTATACATCCACAATCTCACTATAGGCTATACTGTACGTGCCGCACTGAGCTTCATAGCCTACTTTTTGCCATTTTCAAATACTGTAAATCAGGCGTAAGTTGTCAGGCGTTTATGAGTGGCTGGATGGTAACCGCAGGGTTGCCAGTTCGAACCCGGGCCTCCCCAGAGTTGGTGTCCAAGTGTCTTTGAGCAAGACACTGAACCCCGAATTGCTCCTGATGTGCTGGTTGGTGCCTTGCATGGTTTCCGCCGCCATTGGTGTATGCATGTGTGGGTGAATGTAATTTGTAAAGCGCCTTCGATAAAGGCGCTATATAAATGAATGTGTATATATATATATATATATATATATATATATATATATATATATATATATATATATATATATATATTATTATTATATATTTTTTTACCATTTTATTAGCCCCTTAACGTCTAATCCCAGGCAGCTCCGACCCCATGAAGCTGGATCTTACCTTAAAACATCCATTTCTCTCGTGAGGGAGGTCCTGGAGGAAAATGCTCCTCAATGTCTATAGTTCTATGACTAATTCATTCTACTATACCCCCCCACCCCCCCACACACACACATATACACGCACACACACACACACACACACACACACACCCTCGTTCTCTCACCCTCCCAGCTTGCATGGGGGGGGGGGGCAGAATGGGGCCTGGGCCATTGCTGAAGCATTTTCATGCTGGATTTGAAAATCTGATTATGTACGGGTGGTGTGCGTGCTCAATTGACCTAATGGATTTGAAGCGACTGGAAGATCCTATTAATAAAGGAGCCAAATAGGAAAAGGAAAGGCAGAGGAGAAAGGCGGCCGCGGCTTCGTCCCCGAGGCTGTGGCGGAGGCGTCTGCGACACCAGTATAGGCTAATCTGCCATGCAAATTAAATCCTGCCTCTCTCTCTCTCTCTCTCTCTCTCTGCGTGTGCCGCTCCCGCTGATGTCCCCCATTACACACCTTTTATTTGTCACGATTTGATATTGTCACAGATATGGGTCGCCAACAGTCAAGCACCACATAATGGTGGGGGACTGATTACTGCACGGCGGAGATGGAATTAGTTTTGCGCGGAGAGGTTTTTTTTTTTGTGTCCCCCAGCTCATCCCTGCAAAATGCCCCCGGGGCCACCCGAGGAATATCGCCGAGATGAGACGTGAGATTGCGAGTGACACTCATTTTTGTTTCCTTTTTGCCCCCCCCCCCCCACGCCCCCACCACACACACACCTCCAACAATCCGTCAGGATTTCACGTGGGGACTATTAGTGTGTTTTGAGTTTTAATCCCAAGAGAGTGGCAGTATTTGGGCTGTAACAGAGCTTACGTCGCCTTTTTTTCCTTTCGTCCTTAACGAGGTCGTACTTTGATTTGTTCCTTGGGAAATGTTTGTCTCAAAGTGTCTGGCTGTCAAAAGCAGCTGCGCACGCACGCACGTCGCACGTCGCACGCACACACACACACACACACACACACACACACACACACACACACATGCACACTCACACACACAGACACAGACACAAACACACACATGTCACACATGCTAATCCGATTTGCAGCTAATCATGATGAGGATTATTTTGTACGTACAGTAGCAACAACTCTGTGACTCTTGTTCTTTGGGTTTGTGTGTGGGGGTGGGGGGGGGCTGGGGTTGGGGAGTTGGGGGGGGGGGTTTCTCATTGATGAGGAATTTAAGCTAAATGAGGCTAGAAAGGAAAATTTCCCCAGAACACTTACATAACACTAACTTTCAAAGTGCCCGGATTATAGGCTTTTAGTTTATAATCGCCACAAATGAGTGGATCGAAACACCATTTGAGCTTTATGTTTGTTTGTGTGTGTGGGAAGTGAATTCAGGCCAGTGGTGGGAAACTCTGATTTCTGTATTAGCTCATTTACACTTCCATTGAGTCCAGCATTTGTTGTACCTACTGTACTTATACCAGCTGAGTTACAGATGAGAACACGGCACAACTAGTCAAGGAATATTATCAGAACTATGTCCAAGCTCGGAAATGTAGAATCTTTCATTGTGCTTTAAGTATAGCATGGGTCAAACTAGGGGGTTTTCATCATGATTCTGAATCCAATGGAAGCATTTGTTTTTCATGAGAAACACTCCTTGGGCTGAAAGCGGCCATAGCCGTCATCACACATGTGATGAGGTCATCATGACATTTTGTACATTTAGCCTGCATCAAGTACTGTATACGTATGTTGTTAAGTATACAGTATACGTATGTTGTTAAGCGGGAGCGACTGTGGCTCATGAGGTAGAGCAGGTTGCTCAACGATCCGTGGGTCGGCGGTTCGAATCCCGGCTCCTCCTGTCTACATGTCGTTGTGTCCTTGGGCAAGACACTGAACCCCAAATTGCTCCCGATGTGCTGGTTGGTACCTTGCATGGCTTCCGCCGCAATCAGTGTATGAACGTGTGTGTGTGAATGGGTGAATGTAAAAGCGCCTTGTTTTAATGGTACCCCCAATCTTCAGCAGCCGTCAGATTCTCCTAGGGAAACTGAATTTCAAACAATGTGAGTCGCTACTACTACTAGACACCTTTACAAACGCATTGAGATGTGTTACTAGACACCTTTACAAACACACACGTCTTGGTAAGACTTTATTAATATCCCTCGACTAAACACAGGACTGCAGCACAGCACAGGACAGGGCAACACAACATTACACAGCAGATTACACAGCCTATATTCCTGCATGAAAACGCCATTAATAAAAATGCAGCATTACTTGCAAACATACACATTCGTCCACACACACACACGTCGTGCACGCACAGTCACACACATGACATGCCATACCATGACCAACGGGCGGCAGTGGGCTGCTCAGGGGAGTGCCTGTACTGTCTAGGAACAGAATACATGTTCAATCTTCCAGAAAACCCTGACGATCTCGGATATTCCATAAAAGCCTCAATCTGCAATTTCTTTCAAACTGGCTGTAACATGATAATTATTGTACGTCTTTAGCTTGTTTATGAAACACTGATATCACATGGGCACTTTGCTTTCATTTTACTATGCCAAATTCAAATAATACAAATTCTCCAAATTGTTTCCTCTCATCTGCTTCTCTTCTCTCTGATTGTGGCTGAATTCATTAAAGAAATTAATTACTGTTAACAGATAATAAGACATTATTTGTCAGTATAATAATACTTTTATAGCACTGGATGTAAATGGTAAACAAAGCCTTATTCTGACTGCACGACAAATGTGGGTGGTGGTGGTGGTAGGGGGGCTGATCCTTTTCGTCCAATCAAGATAGAGGAAATTGACCATCTAAAACCAGTACGTTTTACCGATTATTATCGTCGAGACGTTTGAACCAAATCACAGCAAAGAGAAAGTGCTTCTCGCAGGATAAACATGAACTAAATATGGAACGTATCCCCGTTGTCTTTGATATCAACAGCCTGCCATCCTGATAAAAAATGAATATCCACCTTTCAGAACAAAGGTATGCCTGGGAGTGTGTGGACCTCATTTCAAGCACAATTAACTTGAAATGGAGTGCTGCGAGATCAATAGTCCCCAGTTGATCCAGGGGGAGCTGTCAGTCTATGGAAATGGCACACATATGGTAATAGCGCCGGCTTAACAACAACTTAGAGGATTTACTGTTGCCGTTTTCAGACTCACATGAATAACAAACAGCGGGCCACCCCCCTGGGAGCCATTTTGTTTTATCCCAACTTCAATTAATCTTTAAGGGGGAGGATACCATTCAGTAGAAATGGCAGGGGGGGGGGGATATGAAGAAGGCGTTGGTGGTGGATATGAAAGGCATACTGCTAATTATGAAAATTACAAATAGATAGACTATCTACTCATGCAAATGCAATGATGTGTAAGCGCTCTATTGTTCCTTTCTTCTAACTACGACTCTATCATGGCATTATCTTTCTTATCGCCTATCTCTCACACTCTCACACACACACACACACTCACACGCACACACGCACACACACACACACACACACACGTGCACGCGCTTGCACATGCACGTCGTGTGCACACACATTAGCAGCATTCTATGAGTTCTTGCATTGACGAGTGTGATGAGATCTCAGGAGATGTGTATGGATTTGACCTCTTGCTGACTGCACTTGTCTCTTGTCTCTTGCCTCGGGCCACAGACCTGTAGCGTAACGGCTCTGTTAGAGAGATTGTATATGCTACATGCTCCTGTACTCACTGTGTGTACGGTATACGTACTGTCAATGTCGTCCTAAGAACGGTCAGTGTCCTTAATATGTATACCAGGACATTGACAGTACATACTAGCCTAGGACATATGGACACTTGTCTCTTTTCCTCAGGCCACAGACCCGCAGTGTAACAATTCTCTTATACAGATCGTAGTCGTACGCTACATGCTCCTATACTTTGTACGTACTGTCAATGTCCTGTGAATCGCTCTGGATTTGGGCATTTGCTAAATGCCAAAATTGTACTGTCAATGTCCTAGTATACTAGGACATTGAGACAGTACATGTATACTAGGACATTGACTGGTGCATATGTGTATTATAAGTATTACTTTTAGTAGCCTACTGTACATATGTTAGCCTGGAAACCAGACAAATCTGCCTCAGATTGAATTACGTTTCGCTCACCCCAGAGTTGTGGGTGACCAATCAGAGCCCACTATTCAAAGTAAGACTTGGTTTTGCTGTGCTTGTTGGAATCTGTTTGTACACACCGAAGTTCCAGACTAATAATTTATGGAATTTCTTAGGTTTTTGCAAGTTTTTTGAAAATGATAATAATTCAAAATAAAAATGTGGGGAACAAAATAATTAAGGGACCCACAAAAATGTGTCTGCGACCCACACACGGGTCCCGACCCAGTGTTTGGGAACCAGTGGTCTATATGTGCTGCTGCTACAGTATAGTGAGCTGAGGTGCTATGCAGTGTCTTTAAGTCACATTAGTTTAGGGGTGTGAGGCAGACGGCTGGTGGATCTTATAGACAATGAAGTGTCACCTGCGATGGCGGGCGGAGCGCGGGTCAATGTGGAATTGATTTGCCTGCAGCTCAACCGATTGATGATGTCCATTCAGGTTAACCCGTGTAGACCTGAGAACTGATTCTACAAATGGCTTCTGGGAAAGAATATATATTCAAAGATTTGAGCCACATTTTCACGATTTTTCAAAAAATAGCAGACCTACAAGCTCACCGAGTGCCGCGCTATGAGCTTGTAGATCTGCTAATTTTCAACAGCTAAAGCTTTAAAATGATGGTTAAAAGTAGTTCAAAGCAAAGGTGCCACAGATCCGTCCTCGTCCTAAACGGGTTAAAGTGCAGGGTTCTGGATTGGGCGCTGCTGCACTTTGAGGAGGCTGCCGTTGGAATTGACTTCTGTGTGTCACACTCAGCTGAAGTCTCAGGTGGGGAAATTGAGTTGCAGCACGAAGAAGCACCCGTGTGTGCAGTGGTGGAAAAAAGGGTATCCGGATAACTCGCCAGTTTACCAACCAACGCATGCAGCGAAAATCCTTCATCAATGTCTTCATCGTTATGCTAACATGCTGTCTTCATCAGTGTAGTATGGTATGTCAAACCCACAGATGTTATAGTTCATTTCCAAAGTGATCAAATAACGTGGTTGAGTATGTGAATACCAATGATAGTATAGGCCTACCAATTCAGGATATTGTTTAACAATGAATTACATTGTTTCGGTACTTTGGTGTTTAAACTTTAGCATTCCCACTTCATCTAGTGTAAACTCTAAACAACTATCCTCTCTCTCTCTCTCTCTCTCTCTCTCTCAATTCAATGCAATTTAAATGAAGGTGAAGTAAAACAAAAATGCACAAAATCAAATCGGTAAACTCCGGTATCCGGAAAAAGTACTCACCTGCTTTTCTTACGCATTTATTGATTGATTGATTGATTGATTGATCAGATATTACGGGGGCCAGTGTCGAATTGTAGCCGTCCGTAGGTGCACATGCCCTTTGAGAGTGGTTTTGAAGGAGTCAAGGGATTCACAGGTCTTAATGGCTGTTGGTAGGGCGTTGTATATAGCGAAATAAATGTTTCCCCTTGTTTGTGCCGAATCTGGGTTGTACAAGGTTTGTTGAACTCCTTCTGGTGTTGTGGGTGTGGTCTTCGTTGACATTGAGGAAGTATTTAGACAGGTACAGTACATGGGTCTTGGTGGTGTATCGAATCTTGTGGACCAGACCCATTGCAAGATGCTGTACTCTGTCGTCAACCCTAAGACAGTATATGATATTGATGTCTGCAACGTAGAAAGTCCGGAAATCAAACCAAAAGTAAAAAGTACCTCACATGCGGAATGTGCCATTTCAAGTTTTCAAATGTATAAAAAGTATTTTGAAAATAGCAGATCTACAAGCTCACAATGCACTAAAATAAATAAATGTCTGTCAAAATCAACACTGGCTTTTTACATAGGCTATTTACGATGAAGATAGTTAGTGAGGAGCAAAAACTGCTGGGGGCCTAGTATAGAGCCATGGGGGACTCCGGTCAACAAGCTAGAAGGATGTAAAACAGCTTTGTGGCTCTGCCGCTCTCTGGCAGTGACAGTCGCTCTATATATGCTGTCTGCGCCGAGCGAGGAGAGGAGCGGTGGGAAGGTGGAGTCAGACGACTCAGACACAGAGGCAATTCCCTGTCCTCTCCCCGGCAGCATGTTAAACTGCATTTAAATTGCTCCTATGATTTCCTCAACCGTGCCTCTGATATAGAAGATAAGTTATGTTTGTAAAGAAATGAATAAATTAAGGGGGGGGGGGATAGATGCTCTGGGCCTGTGTGTGTCTCTCTCTCTCTCTGACTGTGGCTTTTATCATGTAAATAAGGAGGAATGGCAGTGGTGGGACAATTCCCCGGCCACCACATGCAACTTTACTTTTTTCACCACACACACAATGAGGAATGTATTTGGAGTCCTCCTCACTCAGTTTTAATTGAACTGGAGTGGCAGCTAAGCGGTGGTGGTGGTGCCACCGGGGGGACTCGGGTCTCATGGCTGCCACACTCGCTTGGCTGGAGGGAGGGGAACCCTCAACCCACCGCAGCGTCACTTCTCTCTCTGTGTGTGTGTGTGTGTGTGTGTGTGTGTGTGTGTGTGTGTGTGTGTGTGTGTGTGTGTGTGTGTGTCTGTCACTTGTGAGGGCTAATTAAGCCCCATTTACACTGGCAGCCAAATCGAACCTGAATCAGATCTGTGCCACATCCAGATTGAAATCTGATTTGTTTAAATAAGTCTAAATGCAGACAGGTCACATTGAATCAGATTTAGTTTTCAAATGTGACTGCCTCCTGTCTGATTTCAGGAGATCTGTCTCAGTCTGAATGCAACAACCTGATCTAATTCAGATTCCATGTGACTTGTATGTGACTTGTTTGCGTTTAGACTTATTTAAACAAATCAAATTCCAATCTGGATGTGACACAGATCTGATTCAGGCATCGATTTAGCTGCCAGTCTGAACACAGATCTGTGACCGATCCGATCTGGTCACTTGCAAATGCACTGAGCAAAGATCAGATTTGAATCAGATTTGACTGGATGTGACTGCAGTCTAAATGGGGCCTTATTGTCCCCAGTCAGGTTTAAGTTGTAGGTTGGAGTTATACTTTATTTACTTAGAGCCGGTGTCGTCGTGAACCAAAAATAGCCGATCCATCAAAAAGCTAAAAAAAAAAGTCCTTCATAAAAGAATCACAGTCCTAAAACGTTGACGTCCTCACAAGTATATCATTGTAAAATGTGTGCATGCATATACTGTACATTTCCATCCAACAGCAGTGCTGTTCCCATGCTCCGTGACACCGGCTTTTCCCCGCCGAGGAAACATGTACGCTTCTTTGCTCGGCCGTAAAACGTCTGATTCATTAAGATCTGAAGCAGCACATCAGTTCACTTATTATGACTTAACCCGTTCTGGGCGGGAACCCCTTTTGGTGTTCGAAGCATGATGTTATACTTTAGCTAATGAAAAATAGCAGATCTATACAAGCTCTGAACTTGTAGGTCTGCTATTTTAGAAAAATTGTGAAAATGTGGCGCAAATCTTTGAATATGTATTCTTTCAGCTTTTAACTCAAATCTTAGCTTCTGGGGGGGGGTTGTCCCTGGAACAACATATTTTCAGATGGGGGTCTGTGGCCAATTACATATCATTCTGGGGGTCCTTGACATGAAATAGTTTGAGAACCACTGACATTGGGTTTTTCAGAACACTGTCACGATTCAGAATACATTTGTAGAATTGGTCCCGGTCGAAATGGGTTAAGAAAAAAACCCTCCCAGTACTGTCCCAGGGAGCGAAAGGGGAAGAGGAGTAATCCACCGACGGAGGCACTGCCTTGAAATTGACAGCTGTTGTGGTGCTGCCGCCGTGCCGTGCCATCTGCTGCCTCTGCCAGGGAACGGGAAAAGGGTTAACCCATCTAGGACGGGGACGCATCTGTGTCGCTTTTTTGCGTTTTAATCACTTTTAACTATCATTTTCAACTTGCAGTTGAAAACAAAATAGCAGATCCTACAAGCTCATAGCGTGGCACCAAGCGCTACGAGCTTGTAGATCTGCTATTTTTGAAGAATCTTGAAAATGTGTCCAAATCTTTGAATTATTTGAATATATATATATTCTTTCCCAGTGGACGCTTTTAACTCAAATCTTTGCTTCCGGAGGGAACAACATATTTAGAAATGGAGCGTCTATATGGAGGTCTCTAATATATTTCATTCTGGGGGTCCTTGACATGAAATAGTTTGAGAGTCACTGATATAGAATCATAGGTTTTTCTGAAAACCGTCATGATTTAGAAGACATTTGTAGAATCAGTACTCGGGTCTAGGTTGGTTAATATTCTATGATGTGAGGTAGCGGTGGAAGCCTTTTTTTCCCTTTTTTCTTTCATCGCCAAAGTGAATCAACCGGGTGCCAGGAGTCTGTGCACCCGATTGGAGAATAAACCCTCAAACATTAGCATGGCACCATATCAACCCAACGTAGGCTAATTTACTGGGTCAAGTACGATTGGGAAGTTGCCAAAATAACAGCCGTCCCAGCAGAAATGGGGCTTTTTAGTCGAGCTGCCGCGGATCGACGGAAAGGAACGCTGCTCTGGGGCCGTGTGGCATTTTAACACCTTTTGAGCCGCTTGTCAGATAAACTACGTCAATGCCGCAAAGTCCTCAGTGTCAGTTTAACCTCACGAACACATTTGGGTCAATATTATTTACACTCTCTGCGTTAAAATTAACACAGAGGGTTTTACTGTGCAAAAAATCTCAGTAGACTTATTTTCTTGTGATTCATTGTTAGGTTGGTTTGCTTTCTTTTCCAGCTCTTATGTCTCCGTGCGTGTGTGTGTGTGTGTGTGTGTGTGTGTGTGTGTGTGCGTGCGTGCGTGTGTGTGTGCGCGCATGCCGCACACGCGTTACTGTTGTGTCGGAGGCAGGGCTGCAGTGCTGTCATCATTCATTGACCACAGATGTAAATGGCTCTAAACAATGGGACGCTGCTTGTATGTGTGTGTGGCTGGTAGTGGATGGCCCCTGGAGAGGGACAGGCCCTGCTGAAATTAATAGGCCTCCTGTGGCTAAATAAGCAATGGTAAAATAAGCCTAAATGTCCCCCCGATCGTCTGACAGACAGGGCCCAAGAATCCCAACAGCAGGTAGTTATTATATGAATTGCCGGAAAGGGACATATTGCAGGCCCGACATGCCAAATCAGAACACATCACACTGTGGTGGGTTTAGATCATTTGTGTGCGCGTGTGCGTGCGTGCGCTGTTCCCACCAGAAGATATGCTTTCTCTCATTTGCCGTCTCATGTTTTGGTGTATTTATTACTTGTAGCCCCGAGCCCGGGGGTTTTCTAGCAGTGGTCCGGGGACCAACAATGGTCCTTGAGGGGGATCCAGGTGGTCCCCACAGTTAAATGAGAGTTGGTACTTGGTAACCAAATAGATCTTTAAACACTTACAGGTCCATTTGGTTTCATTTTGCACTTTCAAGAGTTAAATTATTGTTAAACATCCGCAATACTTAATTTACAAGAAGTCTACACAATTGGAGAATGTAGAATAATTGTTCAACGTTTGCCTGTCTCCTAATGGTACCACACCAATACAGCATAGAAATGTGGACAAAATATTATCCAACGATAACAAAATATTCTTTAGGTTTGGGTCTGAGAGGCTAAATCTCATCAAATAGTGGTCCGTAGTTCAAATGCTGAATAAATAATCGACCTTTGGTATAAATATAATTGAAAACCTGCACTGCTGTAGTATATGTGGCATAATGATGTGAAACAACACTGTAATGTGTTCATTAACAGTATCAATGACGGACATGTACGGCAGTCTAATAGTCTAGACTACCTAAGTATAGAGTTACCTTTGAACAGCCACTGCACCGACCCATGAATTTCTTGTCATGAAAATCCACTTTAAAACTGTGTAATCTCTTATTGTAGTGTTGAAAAATATTCCATAGCAGCCTGCACAGCGCACAGCTTGTTCCTCCAGCAAATTGTAAACAATGGGACTCAATTTCCCAGAATCCTTTGCATGCCGGCCTTTATGCGATGATGTCATCAAAACACGTCTCATATCCCATTCTGTCCGGTAGATTGCCCGTATGACCTCAGACTGATTAAAAACGTGGATTAATCAATGAAAACATAACTCGGGAAACTCGCGAATCGCAGGGAAAGTGTTCTGCAGTGCATCGTACTCCTTGGTGTTCACGCATGCGTGCAGCCGTTCACCTCACTGTTTACCCCTCAGAAAGAAAGGCTCTTATCTCCTAATCTAGGGAGCTCTCCGTGGTTTTGACCAGATGGATATACTAAACTCTTCATTTCTGACTTCAACATGCTTCTCGCTTAAAATATGAACACGAGGGATTATCGAGCGGCTTTAACGTAATCATATAGCGACGTAAGCAAGCAACATTATTTCTCCCGGTTTTTGTATGGAACGAAAGGGGGGGGGCTTTCAGAGTAAAAGTTGCCATATCTGTGCAGCACCCCGAGGTGCTATTTTGAAAGAAATCCCGGAACTGATTCTTTTAATAGAGGTCAAAGTGTTAAGGCTTAGCCACTTTAGCCCAGATTTGTTTTAAGACGAATAGCAAAGGCAGCGGATCTACAAGCTCACAACATGTTGCGATGTGTTGTGCTTGTAATCAGCTATTTAAAAATATATACTGTATGTATTTAACATATATAACACTTTACATGGGGTGCCCACTGGCCTAGTGGTCCAGGCGCATGCCACATATAGGCTCTGGCCTGACAGCGTGTCACGTGTTCGAGTCCCGTTCATGACGACCTTTGCTGCATGTCTTTCCTGTCAATCTTCAATTGTATCTATCAATAAAGGCAGAAAAGCCAAAAACGAATCTTAAAAAAAAAACAATCTTTACATTTTTAACATAAAAACATAAAAAACCTTTTTTTTGTGTGTGTGAAAGATTTTAACAAAATAAAACACAGCCTATTAATTATCAGGAAGAACTATGGACATGAATGAATGTGCTCCTTAGCAGGAAGACACACTTTTTATTTTTAACCGATGGACTCATTTAGAATTCCGAGGGCTGGTTCACAAAATGTTCCAACACTTAAAGCGGCCAGCAGGAGGTAAATTAGCGCTCCGAGATGAATTATCATACAATTAAAACCCCCAGACTGTGCCAAAAAAACAAAACACACAATATGGAAGAAATCGCCCTACTTTCCCCCCTAATTCATCAGGGACGTCTAATCCAGCAGCGCCGTTTACATTCATGTCGTCCTGGAGGAAAACAGGCCGGAGGGGACGGTGACCCGCCTGCTTCCTCCGGGTTCTACCCAAAATTATGCAAAGTGAATATGAATTTATTTACAGAAGGAAGAGACGCCGTTGACGTCATGTATGCGCCATGACACTTTCATGGACGCTTTCATGGGTGGCAAACCTCGCACTGGAAGTCCCACGACATGCATGGCAGTGGATGGAGCCGGCTGGACCAGCTCGTAAACAAACTGAATTTTCTGAACAATTAAATGCGACCTTTGTCATATAATTGGTTGTGGAATATAAAAGAAGACATATCACAGGTTGTTTTCTAAATCACTTGCTTTTTCGATGTGCACACTACATCATTTTATTTGAGGCATCTAAACAGCGGCAGGTATCGTTTCTGTCTCGGGAGTTATCGTGAGATTTGGATGCTGGACAGGAAATGGTGGACAGCCTTGTGATAATCGGCACGTTCAGAAACATACTTTGTGCTCTTTAGATACCTCTATAAAATTACACAGTGTACACATTGAAAAGCAACGCGGCAGACAATAATGTGTTACATGTCTTCTGTTATTTTCCAGAAGTGATTACTTTACAAAGTGGTCTCAGTCATTCAGAAATATTGTTTGTTCATGAGCTGGTCACTGTGCTCTCATTGACTCAAATGCATTCCACCCAACTTCCGGGTGTAGTTTGGCTCCCATGGTGCGACGAATCTGCCATCTGGAATTGTGTGATTAAAAATGAAGGACCCCCCATAACTCTGAGAGTGTACAAATGGAACCAAATGGACCCGTAAGGTCTGTAACAATTAACAAAACGTAAGAAACAAAACATAAAGGCAGAGTCTCGTGAGCCATAAAAAATGTGTCCGTGACCTACAAATTGGTCCTGTCTCTCTCTCTCTCTCTCTCTGTTGATAAAGGTGGTAGTGGAGGTAGAATCTCTCTCTCTCTCTCTCTGTTGATAAAGGTGGTAGTGGAGGTAGAATCTCTCTCTCTCTCCATTGATATAAAGGTGGTAGTGGAGGTAGAATCTCTCTCTCTCTCCGTTGATATAAAGGTGGTAGTGGAGGTAGAATCTCTCTCTCTCTCCGTTGATATAAAGGTGGTAGTGGAGGTAGAATCTCTCTCTCTCTCCGTTGATATAAAGGTGGTAGTGGAGGTAGAATCTCTCTCTCTCCGTTGATATAAAGGTGGTAGTGGAGGTAGAATCTCTCTCTCTCCGTTGATATAAAGGTGGTAGTGGAGGTAGAATCTCTCTCTCTCTCCATTGATATAAAGGTGGTAGTGGAGGTAGAATCTCTCTCTCCGTTGATATAAAGGTGGTAGTGGAGGTAGAATGGCTGGAGTGATGGGACCATGGAGGTGGTCAATAATCTATTACCGCACACGGCCCTCCGCGGAGTGACAAATGTCTGTCAGAGAAATGGGCCCGGAGAGGTCAGAGCCTGGGTGTGTGACCTCAGTCCCCCCACCCTTCAGCCACCACCACCACCGCAGGCAGGCAGGCAGGCAGGCAGACAGACAGGCAGGCAGGCAGGCAGGCAGGCAGGCAGGCAGGCAGACAGGCAGGCAGACAGACAGACAGACAGACAGACAGACAGACAGATATGGTGAAATAGTCTGTTTCTGTGTGTGTGTGTGTGTGTGTGTGTGTGTGTGTGTGTGTGTGTGTGTGTGTGTGTCCTTGTTCTCTCATCATGTCTCCTCCTTCTCTACTGTGTCATTCTTCAATCGCGTGTATCGTCACATTTTCTATTGTCGCACGGCATACTCGTTTCCTGCACATGCCGCCTGCGGGGGGCGACTAGACATGGATCGTGGTGATCTTTTTTATTTTCATGCTATACGCATCCCGTGGCCCTCATGATGAGCAGACCTGGAGCAGGCCTGTCGGTGAGTGCAGAGGAGTCAGTGCTCCCTGTGTATTGGCAGGCCTGCATCCATGTAATAATGATAGGAACGGACGTGGCCCATTTAAGTAGCAAATCAATAGCGAATTAGATTTTTCAGCAGCGCTAGCCCCACTCACGATCACCTGTAATCAGCCTTGACAGAATCTGCCTGCATTAGCCTCCTGTCACCTGTACGTACGCACCGGGCCCGCTCCGCTCTCCGCTCCCGCACCCCTGCAGCTCATTGTCTCAATAAAAAAGCTTTGATTGAGTTTTAATTAAATTGTAATATTTCAATTATCATCAATTATCAAAAAACGACTTCACTGGCCACCCTAGTTTGTAGTGGTGCAAAGTATATAAGTGCAGTACTTGTTACGGGTCTCAGGGCTGCTGAGGACCTCATTAACAAAACTGAACCTGAATAAATGGGAAAAAAGACGGAGTAATGAATAGACTTGACGTGTTGCTTTTCTCAGAATGTGACTGTATAGGTTTTATTAAACCCCCAAAATCTCAACAGTCCTTGTTGGTGTTGCCAGTGGCAGAGGCAAACAGTTTTGTTTGACTGTTTATTTTTGCCTTATCTATTTATTTGTATGCTGACATGACAGACAAGTGACAGATGATGAATATATCTTATGTTAAACTCAACGGAAACGTTTTTGGACGGCAGTTTGTATTGAGCACACGAATGAACTTTAATCCTTGGCCATCGGCAACCAATAGAGTAAAGTATAGGCTATAGGAGTTTGACACTACATACACTCTCTCTCTCTCTCTCTCTCTCTCTCTCTCTCACCCACCGTCCCAAACCTGTGATGTTGGTTGTGATTCTTGTGTTTTTCCCCCGGCCGCATCCTCGTCATCAAGGCCAAGTACATGCAGAGACAAACTCTCAGGTCTCCAAGATGTTGTTCGCCCAAGTAGGTTAAACAGAAGCACACGGCCTCAGCCTGGCAGTGAGCTAGGGACCTGATTTAGATGTAAAAAAAAGACACGATGACCCACGGGCATCAACGCCTCTATAATGAATAGCAGTGGCGTCGCTGTCCTCCAAACCTCTTGCTTTCCCGGCATGGCTTCATTTATCATGTTCATATGAATAAACGGGCCTATTTAGTCTATCTGTCCCTCCTTGCGTTTAGGAGGCATACATACATATGCTACCAGTGGGATAAACATAGCCTACAAACATGCTTGTTTTTTTTTTGTCCTCTTTTTTTCCCATTGAATGGTTATCAGCAGAATCTCCATTGCAAATTACCTGCGCGGCCGAGAACGCATGCGGCCACCATCCGTCAGGTTGTGAGTTCATACAGAAACGCTGACAGGGTTTAATGAATTATCTGGAGCCTGTGTGTGTGTGTGTGTGTGTGTGTGTGTGTGTGTGTGTGCGTTCGCGTGCGCACACGCTTTGTGAGGCTGGATGTCGTGACGACATCTATAAAAGCACAGAATCTGTGCTTGTCCGCGTGTCGCCGTGTCGGGGCCCGGCATACCTCCAGAACAGTCCGACCGATCAACCTCAAACTTGTATAGGCTATCGGAATCAGAATCACACTCAGCTTTATTGTCACACCACCGTTTTACAAGTAAAACAGTGCCTCTCTCACCCTAGTTCTCTCTGCCTCTCTCACCCTGGTTCTGTCTGCCTCTCACCCTGGTTCTCTCTGCCTCTCTCACCCTGGTTCTGTCCGCCTCTATCACCCTGGTTCTGTCTGCCTCTCTCACCCTGGTTCTGTCTGCCTCTCACCCTGGTTCTGTCTGCCTCTCTCACCCTGGTTCTGTCTGCCTCTCACCCTGGTTCTGTCCGCCTCTATCACCCTGGTTCTGTCTGCCTCTCACCCTGGTTCTGTCTGCCTCTCTCACCCTGGTTCTGTCCGCCTCTATCACCCTGGTTCTGTCTGCCTCTATCACCCTGGTTCTGTCTGCCTCTCTCACCCTGGTTCTGTCCGCCTCTATCACCCTGGTTCTGTCTGCCTCTCACCCTGGTTCTGTCTGCCTCTCACCCTGGTTCTGTCTGCCTCTCACCCTGGTTCTGTCTGCCTCTCACCCTGGTTCTGTCTGCCTCTATCACCCTGGTTCTGTCTGCCTCTATCACCCTGGTTCTGTCCGCCTCTATCACCCTGGTTCTGTCTGCCTCTCACCCTGGTTCTGTCCAACTGTCACCCATCCACGTTTAGATTAAGTGAGAATGAAGTGCACCTGAATGACCAGCCAGAACCCCCAACCAACCACCCCCCATCCCCTCCCCCGCTGGGCCGGGAATCTGCCTTTTTTAATAGACTTCCACCTCATTTGGCCTCTAAAGCCTCTGAAGGCTCCCAAGGGACCGCCGGAGGCACACACGCACACACACACACACACACACACACACACACACACACACACACACACACACGTGCTGATAAGTCAGAGGGGGTGCTGTCTCTTGAGCCATTGTCTCTCAAACATTTTCACGTCAAGGACCCCCAGGTTGATTCAGTATGTAGTTGGCCACAGACTCCTGTTTGAAAAGATTCTGTGCCAGGGCAGGGAGGGACCCCCATCAGAAAAGACACGTCAGGATTTTTCAATCAAAATCAAGACATGCACATCGAGCTTGTTGATTTTTTTCCCCCGACTAGCCAGGGGGGGGGCAAAGCTACGCTCAAGTGTTTGAACGATATACAGTTTAAAACACTTGACCTGGAAGCTCCTCCAAGGACCCCTGGGGCCCTCCGAGGACCCCTGGGGGTCTGCGCACCACACTTTGAGAACCAACAGCCTAAGCCAAGAGAATAGACGGCGGAAAGGGGAACGGGAGGGTGGAGAAAAAGGAAAAGCGACTGGAAGTGAGAGTGAGTGAGATGTCACGTCGCGTACCACAAAAAGATTTGGACAGAAGAAAAGATTACGGGGTGGGGGAACCGATTCTCAATGCGTTGCGTCACAATTCACAAGGTAATAAATTAGGCTTAGCCGAGCAGAGGGGACAGGAGACGGACAGAGACGCGCACAATGGCCCCAAGGAAGAACCCAGAGAGAAGGACATGAATGGAGCTTCCTCTTTTCTGTGTCTGCGTTGTGAGGCTGCAACAAAGGCTGATTAGGCTGCAGACAGTCAAGACATGGAGGGAGAGACAGAGACAGATAGAGAGAGAGAGAGACAGAGACACAGAGAGCGAGACAGAGAGAGAGAGCGAGGTCTGAGAGGGGACAATGCAGCTCCTTTCCTCTTCATAACAACAGACCTTCCTGTCTGACCCCGCGACCTCTGTCACCGGCAATATGTGTCACAGCTACGGGGACAAGCCTGTCAGCTCTCCGTTTCTGCCAGCTCAAGTCCGTCAGTCCGAGCCTGTCACCTTGCTGATGTGACCCGAATTATTCACTTTCGCAGAGAGAGACAGAGGTGGTGGGGGTGGGGGTTTGGGTGCTCAAAAACGGTGATTCTCAGCCTTTTGAATTTGAAGGACCCCGGTTTGATATGCAGTAAGCCCCGTCATACCCCCCACCATTTGATATATTTTGGAGGGGCGCTGGCCCCACCAATGCATGTCTTTTGAAGATTACGTTATGGCAGCCAAGTCTATGGGATTTTTTATGTTTTCTTGTGATTTATTTTGAGCGGTGCTAGCCCCTCAATGGGAATTAAATTCCCACTGACATTGAATGGACAATTTTACATCATAGTGTCTGAGCAAATAGACATGTTACGTCATGATGATGTACAATGATAAGAACGCCTTTCACTTCACACATGTGTGATCTGGGACCCTAACCTCCACTGTAACATGCGTAAGGGTCCATTTGGATCCCTGGTGGTCCCCCAGACCCCACCTTGAGAACCACTTTCAACCATGTCTTGAGCATGTCATTATAGGCGAACATTATAGAAAATGTTAGGCTGTGAAATTAGCAGATCTACAAGTTCACAAGGCTTTAATAGATTTATTTTTGTATAAAATTTAGCTTAGGCCTATAGGGTTGGGAACCTTTCTTCTTAACGATTCCCTCTTAAAGGTGTAGTGAAATGAAAGATATTTTAGACCACATCCGTGGTCATCATGAGCATACATAACCTTTTTGTGTATTTTTATATCAAAAGTCCATAAAATCTAATTTTTATTACTTCCTGAAAACGAAAACGTACTGCATGATGATTGTGTCGAGGCCCACATCGGTAAAAGCCAATAAAAATGAAGCTCACCCGTTTGATTCCCCATATCTGCGCATCCGTCCAACACTGTCCAACACAGCTGCTACTGATTACAGAAATCAGTTTCAACTTAATCATCACACTAAAATATGTATCTGAAAACATTATAGGGTAGAAATAAGCCACATAGCAGTAAACTGGTACAGCTGACCAACTATCTGACCTGTGTCCTGCGTGTAGCATAGATACCGTCCCATCGCCTGAAGGGATGCGACGCTCTGATTGGTTCAGGAACTTCAGAGCTTCACTACACCTTTAATGGTCCGATTCTTTAACGGTCCCCTTTAGCCATTCCAATAGGGGGTTCTAAATAGACTCTTACACAACTGAAACTCTGAGAGACTATACATTTGTCTCTCAGAGTGAAGTTAAAACGTTTGAGAACCACTTTTATTGTATAAGTGTATAGCAGACGTCAAGTCCACATACCAGCTCTGACAGTGTGATCAAAACTCGTTCCAGAAACGGTTCAAAATGCGATTCCGGTTCTTCAATATTGGAACCGCATCTGAAAAAGAACCAACCCCTAGGCCTATGTGTTCTTTTAAGGCCAGAGGTTACAGTTTTTGCGTGCATTATTTATCATATAGGCTACATCTTTCATTATCGTGTGGGTATCTGTACATTTGTAGGCCCGATGTTGCTTAAATGCGCCATGGTGTGGCTAGATAAAGGGAGGGACAACTCGGTCATGCAACAGAGCACTTTCCCCGAGCGCTACAACAAGCGATGCACTCTTTTCTCGACACTGCAGCCCTTTAAGGTTCTGAACTTGACTCGTGTTCTAAGCCATGTGGGAATACATACAGAGCCATTGGACATTCTCCCCGCATGGAGCTGACAGGTGGGGAAGGAAAAAACCCAGTCAGGATGAGGTTAGGAATGTCGCTTTTGGATGGTACGGTACGTGCCGGGAATCCCAAGTGTTGCAAAATCCAAAAAAAACTAAAGTGATGCAATCACAAGCAAAGCATGGATGATAATACTAGGTGTTCAGTCTCTGCTCCTCCTGTATGGAGGACAGTGGTGGAAAAAATACTTAAGTAAAAGTATCAATACTGCAAATTCTAAATGTAGGCTACTTGTGTAAAACTACAAAAGTATTGGCAATAAGATGTAGTTAAAGTACCAAAAGTTAAAGTAGTTAAAGTGCAGATTGTCCTGTTTCAAGTTTAAAAATGTATAAAAATATTTAGAAAATAGCAGAAATGTAGGCCTGGGTTAATGTATGCTTTGTGAGCTTGTAGATCGGCTAAGATTTTAGTCTAGTTTGATGAATAGGGACAAATTATCGATTAATGAAGTCATAAATTATTGATTCATATTTTATTATACGATTAAATTCATTAGTTTGACTAACTGTTGAACCACTAGTAAATTGTCTTTAAACAGAAAAGACACAGAAATACGTTGTATAACTTTTTGATCGTTTCATAACTTGAGCCACGTATTAAGTAATACACTGAACACGACGTATCATTATTTCATATTTATGTTGGATCCGATGTGCATGATTTCAAAGCCATGAATTCAAAACATGAACATGTTTTATTCAGTGTCCTTGATGGTGCTTGTTATGTGTTATGTTCACTGACACGGTGTGTACAATGTGTACCATGTAGGGACACGGTGTTCAACCCTTTTCATATAAAGGTCCATTATTCATTCATCATCTGAGCCACGGACCACCGTTTGATGAGATTTAGCCTCTCAGACACAAAACGTAGAATACTAAAGTATATGCGTCGCTTCGTACCGCGTTTCGAGCTTGCAGATCTGCTACTTTTGATGCTTTTGTGTGAGGCTGTACTGTAATCAAGTAGGGCGTTTATTTGACGACAAAGAACACTGTTAAAAGATGGAGATAGCAGGTTTCTGCCCCGACAGCAACGACATCCTGACAAGTAACGGTTTCGGACATACTTGGTTTTCCGCCTGACAGTGATGATAATATATGGTGTGGACAGGTGAACTGTCTTTTAGAGAGATGCATTAGATCCTCCACAGGTATAACATCCTCCTCGCTGACTAAAACCATCTGCTTGTTGATATTTCAGTCAGCGAGCTGACTTTGAAATCTGTTCCCCCCGTGAAGATGACATATAGGCATGGTGTATTTAATGCATTGCATGAAAACATGAAGAGATGACATATATCGTTGTGTTAATGCGTTGCATTGATACGCGTAGGTGACATGCATATCGCATTGTGTAAATGCATTGCAGGGTGTTAGAGCTGACATCATGTTCAGATCTCTTCCCATGTATGTAAATGGACACTTTGACATTATACATATGTCACCATACCTTTAAATGCTGCACACTACTCGGCAGTTAAAACCATATTCCAATTAAACCAGATATACCGTACGTCATATCTGTGCTGTCGGGGAGACACCACCTAACTCCAAAATGTAATTTTTTCAGGAAATGGAAAAAAACATCCAGGTTTTGCCCGACTTTTCATTGGCTCAATATCTTTTTTAACCAACACACAGACGTAAAGGCTGTTCAATAGCGCTAATGTTTGAAAACAATTATAATGATCAAAAACCAGAAAACTTTTGTTAGCTGGTTTCTGTCGGACAGCGGCGACATAATGACAATGTGACACTAAATCTGATTCTCATTCTGATTCCTCTAATCGTCGCACACTTCTAGCAAGACACGTGTTTTGGAATTTGCGATAGTGAGTGAACTGACTCCGTCGATAACAGTCCTCTTGTACAAAGGGTGAGCGGTTTAATTCAGCAGGCAGCAGTGGCTCTTCAAAGTGGTCCCTTTGTGCAGCGGAGAGGCCCATTGTCTACATATTAAGTGGAGGTTCTGCGAGGGGGCTTCAGCAGCATCTTGACTCCCCTAAGCGTCGGAGCAGCTGAGGTTAAGTGGTCTCCTCTTCTCTCGTGGCACCCAATGCTCTCCTTCGCATGGGTGACAGCTGGGGACCCAGTCTGTTACCATAGATACGCCTCCCCCCCCTCCCCTCCCCTTGTGTTGCCTTCCATGGAGCAGCCCCCAGACTGTTCATTTGAAACAGATATATACACCAGTAGTTCACAAACTGGGGTTTGTGGAACCCTCCTCGGGGGTCCTTGAAGGTGGTTCAAGGGGCTCTCTGGCAGAATCAGGGATAGTACAAGCTCTTTATCTTAAGCTCTTTAACTTCTTTGGCTATTCACAAACAGCCGATATACAAGCCCACAATGTGTTGTGTTGCGATGGGTTGTGAACTTGTAGATTGGCTATTTTTGAAAAAGAATTAAATGATTGTGGGAGAAGTGAAAATCATTTCACAAATACATCTGTGGTCAAATAGCTGGCCTACTTACTTCAAATACAAAAATACCATAATACGCAAATGTTTGTAATCCAGGGGTTCCCAAACTACTTATGCTCGATACAGAAGAAAAAATTGGTGTCTCCCAAGGACCCTTAAAAAAAAAACAAAAAAAAAAAACACATCCACTAGGACAACCACTTGCCCTATTTGCCCTATCACTCGCAGATCTACATGTGTTCTTGTACTTGTAATCTACATGCTTGAAAGCAAAGCAAAGCTTGATCTGCTATTTTCACTATTTATTTTAAAATATATTTAGACTAGCTAATTATTTTCTACCCCTTTTTCTCCCCAATGTAGTCTATTATGGCAATTGATTCCTATACCCACACACATTTCTGTGTTGCCACTGCTGTCGTATCCCACTGACTCACCTGCCAGTGAGGAGCCTCCACCGGGAGGACGTAGAGCCTGCTGACAGGTGCCGCCCCAGGCCAATTGTGTTTGTGTGGACAATCGACAGAGCCGGTTGCACCACGGTGGATTCGAACCCAAAATCTCTGTGATGTTGGGCAGGGACTTTGCCACTGCACTACGTATATAAATAGTGCAAATACCACTATTTCCCACTATTTCTAAAAGGTGTTTTTAATGGATTTTTTTTTTTTTTTAAACCTTTAAAATAAAGCAAATAGTAGGACATTTTACTCACGACAAAATGGGACTGAGACCCAAATATGGGTCCCGTTGTTCGAGGAACTCTGTAATCTCTGTCAGAATATGAATTGAACACGCTGCATTTAGAACACGGAACGCTTTCTTTTCCTTCACGCCCCTCCAAAGAATAATTGCTATCTATTAGAACTGATTACGAGAAATGGAAAGCAGTTTTTTGGAACAGTAGAAGTAAATTTGTGTTCGCCGTAGATGAGTGCATTCTGAGTTTGTTTTGCTCCACTTCCAGAACTTTCCTGCAGAAGTGGAAGGATTCCAAAAGATAAGTCAGTGATCAGGAAAATAATTTCAAATATTCTTTTTTCCAATAACACACTCCATGGGCCAAATTCTCAGCCAAAATACAAAAGGTGCATGTACATTGAAAGACGGTTGTCGAATGAATGAACTTGGAGTTGTGAAAGAAAGCATGAATTCCCACCTTCACTGACTCACTCTGATTCGAAACTTCTCGGAGTTATGAAATATCAGTTATCACACATGCATTATTCAAAATCCTCTTTTTTTTCTTTTTGTACAAAACCGGTTTAATCTCTGTATTAAGCTGTTTAATACAACTTTTCTCACCATGGACTATAAACAACTTTGCTGCGCTGTATAGCAGAAAAGTATTTGGATTAAAATGTGAAATTAGCAAATAAATTAGACTTCTATAAGGCCTATTCATACGCCAGTTTGATGGTTGGAAAACATGACGTCACACCGCAGTGGTAAGCACTTCACCGCTCACCTCTGTTTTTACTAACCACCTTGGTCACCTTAACACCTAAAACTGAAGTATATGAATAGGCCTTAAGACTGCAGGTGAACAAGAGGCAAAGATTTCCCATTCGGCAGCTCTACCGGCCGCTCTGCCCCTCAGCCACTGCCGCCCGCTGCACTGCACTGGACCACACTTGACTCAGCAGTCAAGTCAACAAAAGTAAAATTGATGAGGAAGACGTCTTTGACGTATGGTAATGAAATAAATGCCATGCTAGACTGCTTAAAGATCAAGAAATTGAAAGAAAAACACGTGCAGGCATGTCATATATATATATATATATACTTTATGTGTGTGTATATATATATATACTTATATATATATATATATATATATATATATATACTTTATGTATATAAATATACTCTTGTGAGATCTTACTACCAGCCCTGCATGATGCATTGATGTGATGGAGGGCATGTGAAAGTGGAGGGTATGCCTGAAAAATATTGATCAGCTGTCATTGAATGTTGTAATGAATGAATGTATTAATACAGTGTACAACAGATCTAGTAGAAGACACAGACGGATGGCCCTGGTTAACCTGTATGGGCTTTAATGGCCAGTCAATGATTAGCTATCAGACGGGGCACACTTCAAATCAGTCAAGAATGAGGGACATTTCGTAATTGATGGCTGTGGTTAGGTTTTCGGTTTTGATATTGAAACTCCAAACGGCATAACAAAAATGACCTGACCTTCCTATAGCGTTTGGCACGACTGAATAGACAACAGCAGTCTCACATGTGAGGCTATTTAGCTTTTGAAAAATGGCTTATATGGGGTGAATTTTATTCAACGCATTAAGCAGAAATGCTTCATCAAAACAAAAGAATAAAACTGATGCCAGCCAGGTAGAGGACCTACTATACATCGTTCTTTGTTTAAATATCGCAATTTGCCTAAGTACTTTACTTAAGTACAGTTTTGAGGTATTTGTACTTTACTTGAGTATTTACAATTTCCAATACTTTTACTTCTACTCCGCTATACATCTCGGATCCGTACTTTTACTCCATTTGAAAACATTTGTTTCTAGCTACTTTGAACCACTTCTGCCCTATATACAGTACAGCCCTATATACATTTCTGCCATTTGGAAATAGACGACTACAATGTGTCGCAATGCGACGCATTGTGAGCTTGTAGATCTGCTATTGTCAAAAGATACATTTGAAAATAGCAAATCTGCCTAATGGCTATACTTTCTATACTGTTGGTACTTTAAGTACATTTTGAAGCCACTTGTACTTTTTGAATTCCGAACTTTTCTAAACACACTTCTGCAGTATTGATACTTTAACGTAAGTAAAGCATGTGAGTACTGTTTCCACCACCACTGTATACAACAACCTATAATGTAGTCCTCGGTTATGGAAAACTTTTGCTACAACTTAATAGCGCGCACACACACACACACACACACACACACACACACACACACACACACACACACACACACACACACACACACACACACACACACACACACACACACACAGTACTATAATCCTAACCATAAGTGAAGGTGAAGGTGAAGGTGAAGCACCACAAATAGCAGATCTACAAGCTCACAATTCATCATTTCAATTCATCATCGCAACTTTCCACCACTGCAAATTTTAGATTGGCTATTTTCTCTGACCCTAACCCCAACCTGAATCTATTCCTAATTCTATGACTATAGGTTAAAAAAAAGAGACTAGGTTTCAACTATAAATCAACCATTTCTCTTGAACAGGAACATTGTCTTCACAATATCCATATCTAAAATTCTAAAAAAATTCACACACACACACACACACACACACACACACACACACTGATACACACACACCCCGGTCTGTCTTTTTATTTCCCACTCTGTCATGCGTGCGTGCAGGCGTGCGCGTCACGGAGGATGGGGGGGGGGGGAGACCAGCGAGGACCCACCCGGGACCCCGGACCAGCAGGCTGAGATTAGAGGACATTTGTTCCACAATATTGCCGCCTCCTGCTTTTCCTAAGGCTGGCGCGTTTCGCACAGAAGGCGCAGGCAGATATTTGGGCAGCGGCCAAAGCCTTTTTTTCCTCGCTGGCGGGCCATCACCGCGCTCGGAGCTGCAGGTGCTGCGCGGGGCTCCCCGCTGCTTCCTAGCGCGGTCGCCGCAGCCTCACAGGCTGACGGAACAAATGCTTGCATGGGCAGAGGAAAATAAACTTGTCTCGTTTGGATGACAACACATCGCCTCGGGTTACCGTGTTGTGTTGCACCAGTTTTTTTTAAAGGCGTCGGATGGGGTCAGCCTCAGCACACGAGTCTCTCCCACTCGGAGGCGGAAGACAGAGAGTGTGTGTTGGTATATTGATTCAAGGCTGCTTTATTTATAGGTTTACTCGCTTTTCTCAAAGTGTTGATAATTTTAGCTGACTGATCAATATTGGGTATACGTTTTAGGACAGATATTTTTGTATTTGTTGTACGTTGAAGTATATTGCGGCTTAACCACCGTAGCATTCCTATTGTGGGGACAGCTATTTTTTTGCCTCGAGACTTGATATTGAGAGAGAGAAAAATAGAAGTGTACCTAGAATGGAGCACCGGGGGACTCCATTATAGGCCTATCGGGTTTAAGTGGTTAAGTATAGTTAAAGTTCATACGGTAGTCGTAGTGTATTAGGCCGACTGTCTGTGCTGTGCACCGGGCGGGTAAGTGAATATCGGAGGTATTAATTCTCCCTCATGGAAGTGCCCTCCTCTCCCACAGCGTTGAGAAAAACCCACCGTGGTGGGCTGTGGGTTGACCTCACGCTGACCCCGGAGGTGAACCCCATCAACGGGGAGGTGTTCGGGGTGCCACCCGGCGTGATGGATCACCCCTCGGATCCCCCCCTTGATCTCCCGATCGCAACCAATCACCGGCGCTCTCGCCGGGGCTCCCGTAATGATCGGCAATGATTTGAGGCCATGAGTATTGAGATGATGGATGAACGCACGTCCTGATGGAGACCCCCACCTGCCCCCCCCTGCCTCCTGAGAGAGGAGGAGAGAGGGAGGACAGGCTGGGGACCACCGTCCTGGCAGTGGGGACCACCAGCTATACTCACATATCTATCGACAGACAGCGGCTGTAGGACCACGGGGCGCTTGCTCACACGTCTTTATCAAGATCAGTGCTGGATAGTAACTAAGTACATTTACTTAAGTAGTACAATTTTAGATTTTTTATATTTCCAATATTCTTTGCGTTTACTTCTACTCCACTACATCTCAGAGGCAAATATTGTATACTTTTAATCCAATACAATTATTTGAAAACTTTATAGTTACTTTGTAGATTTTGACTATTATTTCAAAACACACTCACCACTATATATTTTGGCCATTTGAAAACAGTTTTGAGGGATTTTTTACTTTACTGTAGTATTTCCAGTATTCCAGTATTTTTCTGTAATTGTACTTTATACTCCACTACTACTACTACTACTACTACTACTACTACAATTATTTTATGAAGTTAGTTACTTTGTATTTTGATTGTAATTACAAAACTAATTTAACCACTTCATTTGAAAATAACCGATGCACAAGCTCACAATGTGTGTCACATCTGTGAGCTTGTAGATCTTGCTATTTTCAAATATTTGTATGCAATTTATACATTCGAAAAGTTGTGAAACGGGATATTCTAGCGAGTACTTTCTACTTTAAGTACATTTTGATGTCAATACCTCGGACTTTATAGTATTTCTACATCGAGGTATACTGATACTTTTACTTTCTTTACAAAAAAAGAGAAAAATGTAGTACTTTTTCCACCACTGTTTATCATAATGAAGTGGAGACACTTAACCGCGGTGAAAGACCGCCTCCGCGGTGATAAAGGAAGGTGACCCTCCCTCGGGGGCACGCCCACACACACACACACACACACACACACACACACACACACACGGTCAGCGGCTGACCATTCTGCCACATGAGATGCTTAATGCAACGCTCACGACCTTTGCTGAACCCTGCAGGAGGAACCTTATAATTTGTTTACATGTTTTGCGGCTTGAGATTAATTAAAAAAATGGATGTTTAATGTTTGGTGGTTTTAAATAAGAATGTGGTATATAGCCTAATGGTGCGTGCATACTGTATATGTTATGGTACTTATACGGCACACATCCTCAAATGACCTCGCTGTAACCACTTAAAACCCCAAAGATATTCTAGACTGTCCCACTATAGGGTGTATGGGCAGGACAAATCTATAGGGGACGGTTCTAGACCGTCCCACTATAGGGTGTATGGGCAGGAAAAATCTATAGGGGACGGTTCTAGACTGTCCCACTATAGGGTGTATGGGCAGGACAAATCTATAGGGGACGGTTCTAGACTGTCCCACTATAGGGTGTGTGGGCAGGACAAATCTATAGGGGACGGTTCTAGACTGTCCCACTAGGGTGTATGGGCAGGACAAATCTATAGGGGACGGTTCTAGACTGTCCCACTAGGGTGTATGGGCAGGACAAATCTATAGGGGACGATTCTAGACTGTCCCACTAGGGTGTATGGGCAGGACACATCTATAGGGGACGGTTCTAGACTGTCCCACTATAGGGTGTATGGGCAGGACAAATCTATAGGGGGGTAACATTGTCCGGGGAAACCGCGGCCACGAAATGCATGGGAAACTAATGCTATCATATCAGTTTATCTATCCATCTTCTCCTTCTCTGACCAACAGTAACCTAATTCCACATACTGTACGTACAGTATACAGTAATAACTGGGTGGGGCATGCATTTATGGTTGTCCAGAACCAGCACAAAAGCCTCTGGACCTGATCACCCCTATATCTCTATATATGGATCTGGCCTGTTCTGACATAACACGGGCACCGCTCTAGCCTCTAGTCTATTTAACCCATTTATACCTGAGGACCATTCTACAAATCGATTCTACAAATCCTGACAGTTTTCTGAAAAACCCTGTTTCTATGTCAGTCGTTCTCAAACATTTTCATGTCAAGGACCTCCAAGATTATATGTAATTGGCCGCCGACCCCCATCTGAAAATATGTTTTTCCAGGGACCCCCCCCAGAAGCGTAAGCTTCCTTATATTTAAAGATTTGCGCCACATTTTCACGATTTTTCAAAAATCTACAAGCTCGATGAGCCTGTAGATCTGCTGTTTTACAATAGCTAAAGTAAAACACCAAAAGGGCTTCCCGCCCAAAATGGATTAATGCATGCAGTGTCCATATATGTTACTGTATCTATAATTTAAGCGGTGCCCATTGTGTGTGTGTGTGTGTGTGTGTGTGTGTGTGTGTGTGTTACTGTATTCTATGCCCATGTCTGGCCTTGGCTTTGGGGTGAGGCTGTGTGGAGCTCACAGGGAGTGCATGCATCACGGAGCAGGGCTACTCATCCAAACCCCACCCCAAAAGCCCAGCCGGTCCCGCCGGTGCAGGGAATTACCGGGGCCCTCTCCCGGCTCCTGGTAACCCCTTCATTATCCACACACCAATGCTTCCGGATCGGATTCAGCGAGCCCCCCCCCCCCCCCCCCTTCCCTTCAGTGGGGTGGTGGTGGTGGTGGTGGGGGTGTGCGATGGAAATGGGGTAGAGGAAGGCGAGAGGGGGGCTGCAGTTCATGCATCTGAACAATGCCTCAATGTTTAAAGAAATGGTGGCGGCCCTCGTTTTTGGATGTGGGGATAGTGATATTGTTTGTTTTGTTTGGTCGGTGTACCCCCCCCCCCCCAACCACACACACACACACACACACACACCCTCACAGTTTCCTGCAAGATTGTGGTTCAGGTCGCTTTGTGACGATGTGCTTGCATATTTCTGTCTTGATCTGGGATTTGATGAGCTCGATTGTTTAATCACTGAAGCACTTGTTCGACACAAAGCATATTAGGGATGCACCGATAAGGACATTTTTGGCCGATACCAATGTTTAAATTAACAATTTTGCCGCTACAGGACTGATACCGATATATGTTTATTTAGTTTTTGTTGTTAATAAATAAATAAAAGTGTGTATATATATATATATTCCGCCCACTGTTTTGCAACAGTAAACCTGTGAGGTAACAATTATTCTGGTTCAGATTCTGACAGTGATGGGAAAAGTACTCACATTCTTTAAGTAAAATTATCAATACTGCAATGTAGTATTACAGCTACTTTGTTACTTAAGTAAAAGTCTTGAATTAAACAGTACAGTATTATACAGAATTAACAGTATTGGCATCAAAATGTACTTAAATCACCAAAAGTAGAAAGTATTCACTATGCATACGAGCTTGTAGATCTGCTATTTTAGAAAAATCGTAGAAAATGTGGCGCAAGTCTTTGAATATATATATTTTCTTTCACAGCAAACGTTTTTAACTGAAATCTCTGCTTCTGGGGGGATTCCTGAAACAACATATTTTCGGATGGGTGCCCGGCGGCCAAATACATGAGGCCTATAATATTTGGGGTCCTTGACATGAAATAGTTTGAGCACCACTGAATTATAGAACCTATAGGTTTTGAGAAAACTGTCATGATTTAGAAGACATTTGTAGAATCGGGTCTTCAGTTCAGGTCTCTTCTTAACACACACTCTGTCTCTGTCTCCCTGCCTTTCATTCATTTTTTAAATTAACCTCCTGTCCAGAGTGAGCCTATTAACTATAAGGTCCCAGTCCCGTCCACACAGGGCTGTTGGACAGTGGGCCCCTGTAAGTGCGTGGGTCCCCTGCAACACCCGTCCCCTCCCCCCCCATCCTCGCAGCAGCAGCACAGAACAGCCATCCACACACACTATACGACCGGGAAGCAAAAATCTAAACGTTGGCAAAAAAAAAAGGCGCTATAACAAAAGGATTTCATTATATATAGTTAATTATCTGGCTGGCCCTTTTTCGCCAACCAAAAGAATTAGAGGGCTTTAATTGCTTTATCGCCCAGGCCTCGTGAGCTCAGCAACTCTCAGAAATCAGCCTGATTTGTTTTAAATGAGCTGCCACGGGAATGGGATGGGTGGGCTGGGGGGTTGATGCTCTCTCTCTATCTGCCCCTACAGCACCTACAGGGTGACGGGGATGGACTGTGAAGGGGTGGGGTGAGTGAGTGAGGTTGGGGTCCCTGAATAGTAAATTAAAAGTCTGCAAATGAATGGCGGATCAACGGTGTCATCCCCTAAACCCTCCCCACCCCACTACACCCCGTGTCCCTTATATTCTGTTGGCAGGAACAGTCTTTGCAAACAGCCGTTAAAGGGACTATTCTGTTTGAATGGAGTTTTTGGGGGGAGTGGATGGTGGGTTGAAAACCCCAACGCTGACTCCCCGAGGACCAAGTGGCACAGCCTTGGGGATTTCAGACGCCCATGTCACTGAAGCGATTAGCATATCCCCGCATTAAAGGAGGGAAGCGTGACAGTGTTTTGCGGGATGTCAGTGTGTATCATTAAAAGGCATATTTTAATTAGAGACACGACGTAAGTTCGTTACACTAAACGGATTAACGTTTGCTTGTCAAGTGCTACGGATATATTTTTGCGCCGGAGTCCGTTGGGGGAAGAAAGGTGTCAATGTAACAAGACACGTTTCTGTCTCCAGCTGAGATGAGTCCCGTTAGCAATGGCTTAGAAAGGAGATGACGAAACCAAGAGTTCACCTTTACCGTTTCGTGTGAATGTGTGGAAAGTTAATCACTTAGCAATATTGTGTTCTAATTAGGGTTTCAACTAACAATTATACTATGGAATGACTGCAAGATAAGGTGACAAAGCACCAAATGATAAAAAATATTATGTTGATGTTCATTGCAACTTATCTGAACCTAAAAGGACATCTTGAAGGGTCTAAGGACCACCAGTGGTCAGGCGTGCTTAGCTCATGGACAACTGGATGCATTTTCTAACACAGTGATTCTCAAACTTGGAACTTGGAACAAAATTGGAACCAAGTGATTTAATTTATACCACCCCTGAGGGTCGAGTTGCATCGCCATGCAACTCCTTGCAACTACTTGCAACGATTATTCCCAATGGAATTTTGCAAGGAGTTGCATTGGTGTGGTTTGTTTGGTTGCATGGAGTTGCAAGGAGTTTTCTCTCTCTCTCTCTCTTTTTTGCCAAATGTTCTCCTCCAGAATATGGACGCTAAGGTTCATGGTTAATGTTTACTCGGCAGTCAAACGCATTTACGTTGTTATGTTATAAAATGGAACACGACGTAAATCCTTTGAGTTTGTAAATAACAATATTGATATTAACAATATTTAAATTGATCCCTTCAAATGCTAAAATGTGGTTATATTAGTATTCTATAAAGATATACCTAATAATCAGTCAACTTATCGATCATATACGATGAATCCTTTCACCGCCTGTTCTTATTCGACCATATCCTCCCTTGTCGTCCTGTGTCATTATTCATACGTTTAATACTAACAAACTCACAGTCGTATTAACCCATTCTGGGCGTTCATTACCACGTTACGATTACTGTAAAAGCACATTGTGTATCCTCTCGTCTAGCTCAGTGGTTCCCAAACCTTTCAGGTCGAGACGTTTGCCCCGGCAACCCAAACTATAGTGAAAATAGCAGATCTGTCGCATCGTGCCATGCATGTTGCAAGCTTATAGATCGGCTATTTTCACTACTTCTTAATTCTTTTTTTTTATGGAATATCTTAGATTTGTTTTTTGTTTTTTATGAAAAACAATCACACCCGTGTGAAGTGAGGGGTGCTCTTATCAACAACATCGAGGAGGGAATTCGGTATAGCTTGGAGCAGCTATAAATGTTACTTAGAAGTCTTAATCCAAGATATCATCTATAGCCAATAAGGGCACATTATGGTATAATCTTTTTCCTGGCAATACAACGACTCAAACTTAACATACAGGTATATGTTTTACGTGTAACCTCTATTAATCTAACTCTAATATATTAAAGTCTAACTCATGTCACCTATGATTAGGTGATGTAATGATGATGTAATTGTCAATGGTGTTTTTAAAACAAACATTGAACTAAAAACAAACATTAAACCTTTATATAGGAGGGGTGTATATAGGAGGGGCTAGTGCCTAAAGAAATATTATTTTAAATGTAGGAAAAGAAAATGGGATTTTTACTCAAGTGGTGCAGGTCCATAAAATGAATGTGTGCGTGACCCACAAATGGGTCCCGTAGCCACTGTTTGGGAAACCGTGGTCTAGCTCATGAGGGCAGATTTAAAGGCGTAAAAGTTTGACCGTATACACTTTGTGATGGCGTAGCGGCTTTGGGTTCTGCATGAGCGTTCGGATCAAAGAGTGGTTATCTCTCCTATTGAGTTGTTCTGACCTCTGTCTTCCCTCATTATGGGCTGGACAAGTAGAATTCCCCTCCGCTAATCAGAACCCCCATACTCCAGGTCAGCCATCCCAGAACCCCCCCCCCTCTCCCCCCCTTAACGAGCTGAAATGCAAAACGAGGCACAGGAACACGAGGGGGGTGAAAAATAGCAACAAGACAAACATCTCCTGGATGTCATAGATGCCACGGAATTGATTTTCCCTCCGTTAAGAGGCAGAGAATGGGTGAGAAACTGCTGCTTAGCCGGAGGTTCTACTAAATTAGATTCACTTTGTGGTGTGTGTGTGTGTGTGTGTGTGTGTGTGTGTGTGTGTGTGTGTGTGTGTGTGTGTGTGTGTGGGCGTGTGTGTGTGTGTGTGTGTGTGTGTGTGTGTGTGTGTGTGCGTGTGTGCAGTCAGCAATCAGTCAGCAAAAGGCAACTTGAACTGGAGCTCTGTGGTACGATAAGCACACAATTATTCATATAAAGTGCCTTTTTTTCTCCATTTCTGCTGTGAATGGAATAATCCACTATAGCAGCAGCATGCACCTCCACCACCACCACGCCACACACAGCAGACCAGCGTACACAGTGTGTACTACACACTGCCCCGACGACGTGCATTTAGACAAGTTGTTTCCCCTCCGCCCCCCGTACGCCAGAATAATGGCCCCCGCCCGTATTAATGAATGTGTTGCGCCGCTACCTCAAAGAGAGGCGCGGGCTGTCTCTGGGATTTCTGGGAAGCAGGCGGGTCGGGCCGTTTGTTGCCGGGATGTGTGTGTGTGAAGGGGGGGGACGGACCCTGCAGCTGTGTTTTTACATTTCACGTACACCTGCTGTGCATACAACCCACCCCTGCCAGGATTATCTCTCCGAGAGGATTTGCTGCGGCGAAGCACCCAGAGGTGGAAACAAAATGTACAACCACCTGAATTCTTGACCTGTGCTGCGCAGGAATCCACCGCGTTGCCCGGGCCGCGAGGAGGAGGAGATTAACTCAATGTTGTAACAGACAACAATAATAATAATAATACCATATAATAGTAGTATAGTAGTAATAATAATAATAACAACCGGTGGTGGAAAGTAACTAAGTACATTTACTTAAGTGTACTTAAGTACAATTTTGAGGTATTTGTACTCTTGAGTATTTCCAATTTCCAATTATTTTACATTTCAGATGCAAATATTGTACTTTTACTCCACTACAATTATTTGAAAACATTATACAGCCCTATATATTTCAGTCGTTTGATAATAGCCGATCCACAAGCTTGTAGATCGTAGATGATCAAACAATTTATTTTATACATTTGAAAACTTAAAATGGGAACATTCTGCATATTGAGTACTTTTACTTTTGGTTCTTTTAACTACATTTTCATGCCAATACTTTTGTATACCGGTACTTTTACTAAAGTACATTTTGAATTCCCGATTTACAGAGTATTTCTACATTGCGGTATTGATACTTTCACTTAAAGTAAGTAAAACATGTGAGTACTTTTCCCACCATAATAATAACCCGGGATATTATATATAGCCTAACTGTAGGCCTATATAAACTATATTATATATAGCCTAACTGTAGGCCTATATAAACTATATTATATATAGCCTAACTGTAGGCCTACAGTATATAAAACGCTGATATGTGTCCAAATGCCTCATGTGATCTGGTGAAAAAAACTAAAAAAACATCCTCAAGCGAACTCAGACTGTCATGCCCCTCCGGTCTCATAATGTGCCCATTTTGTCATGAGTAAAGGATTACGTTCATTGGACAAGAATACCCCCCGCCCACCCCCCACCCTACCACCCCCTACCCCTACCCTCTCTGACTGTCACTTAGCTCCTGTCTCGGGTGTAAACGTCCTGCCCTACTTTGCCGGTTCTTGATTAAAATGTTGACTTTTTGCTGGGGTAATAACCTGATTAATGTAATTGAATGTAAAAAAAAAAAGGAAAAAAGGCGTAGCTCAGCAGCGGCGCTGATCACGGCGGATGGATGAGGACCGAAGGCTTTCAGATTGAATACAGTTCTCCCTCCTCGGCCTGTTAATTGTGCCGTTTACCACTACCTGAGTCGGTGACCACTGCTATTTAGTCTCCCTAATGATGATGCACAGTCCGACCCAGCCACAGATAATTAAAAAAGCCCCACCCCCCTCTCTCTGTCTTGAGTTGGGGGGGGGGGGCGTTTGACAACCCACAGCCATATATTGAGCTGTCCGCTTGCAGCACGACTAACACTCGTCGACTAACACTATGACGGAAAATGTTGGTTACCTTTTGACGGAGGAAAACCAAGTAAAAGCTAAAGTGTGTGTGTGTGTGTGAGACGCATGATCAGAATATTTTATTTTATACATTTTAAACTTGTGAAATGGGACATTCTACACAATGATTACCTTTATTTTTGGTGCTTTAACTAACTTTTGGTACTTTAGGGTTATATATATGCCAATACTTTTGTACTTTTTGAATTCTTACTTAGTACTGAGTACTTTTTCCACCACTGGCTGACAGACACTGCAATACGTTGTGTGTCACGAACTAACCGCTATAGAGGGTATGCGTGTGACGTTACGTGTGAAGTTATGCGGAAATGCCTACTGAGTTTTCTGGGCCTTGACAGCCCATACATCCAAACAGAAAAGTCCTATTTGATTGCATTAAATTACTTTAAACAACATTAAATTCACTTTGTCACTCACTTTGCCACTCACTTTATGCATGCTCACACCCTCTATAACAACGCATTGTCACGGATTGGACGATGGGTGGGAAGTGTGACAACATTTCTAATTCAGGGAAATACACAAAGAAGTACCTCATCGGTGATTAGATTATGAAGTCATTTTCATTCCCGCGGTGATGATCCCAGATTTGTTTTGGATGTCTGCATGTTGTATGTTAAGTTGGCTGTTCACTAAGTATATAGAAGACATGGCAGTTGTGTTGGAGAACGATGTATCCATCCCTCTATCTTTGGTGTATGTACATTTTGTGTCTTGTAAGTCTGTACGCTGCGGGCTGGTCATCTTTTGCTGTATAGGACACTTTATTAATCAATCTATCTGCTTGTTGATCTGTTTTTAATAGGCCCCCAGAGCAGCTGCAGGCCAACGTTGAAGCCGCCCTACCCTGCTGGCCAAAGCTGGAAATGTAGGCCGTTCATGTGACGCCAAGTTGACCTCCATCTTGAGACCACAGAGGTACTTTCTATACTGTATAACTCTATGGGTACTTTCTATACTGTATAACTCTATGGGTACTTCCGGGCAGACTTCCGTGGGTCCGACCGACTCGATACCGGGCACTGCACTCCCTGCGGGGGTGTGGAAAGCGTGTGTCGAATTAGAAGTCGGTGGGGGACAAACGGTTCTCGAGTTACGTGCACGCATTACAACCGTACACACACACACACACACACACACACACACACACACACACACACATACGCCCACACACACACACACGCAGACACACAGAGACGTGGCACATTTATAGTAGGATATTTATTTGACCACACATGTGCCGTTCATTTTTCAAGAATCAACATTTTGATTGACTAAGATCAAATGACAGATGAATTGATGATTCAAAGGGGCTGTCGCCTCACAGATAGAGGGTCCTGGGTTCGATTCCCCCTTGGGACACTGGGGGCGTGTTCTCTCCTCAAATAATAATAATAATAATAATTTGACGATTCAACCCTAACTTCTTACTTCTAATGCAATCCTCTGAATGTAATTTACTGTCAAACATTCCTCTTAATCCTTTGAGACTTCCACATTGCTGTAGTGGCATATTTATTTGGAATATCAAGAGACATCCTTAAGGGATATTTATGAATGAACCGGTATCAATTTGATCAACTTGATTGAGCCTAATGCATGTGATGTCTCCGTACTGAATTCAGAATGTCTCCAGTCTGTGGGGTTTCCTCCCCTCCCAATCAATCTGTGAATGATCACCACCGTGTTAAAAGTGCGTGCTCGACCCAGCTGTAATGAGGAGGCCTTTAACGGCATGGAGAGGCTCTGGAATCGCATGCTTTCTTACCAAGTCTTTGAGCGAGTGTTGAAATAATTAGGGGGAGAGAAAGGAAGAAATCTCTCGGCTTGTGCAAACAACTTCCTTTCCACCATATAGCCGGGAAAATAATACTCTGTGTGTGCGTGTGTGTGTGTGTGTGTGTGTGTGTGTGCCCGCGAGACAAAGGCACGAGACCCCCACAGTGCCGGGGTCTTCTCTTCCTGTCAGGAATAATTCCTGCGGGGTTTCACATGACAAAATGTAGAAAGTTGTTTTGTCCCCATGCCTGTCACGATACACCCCATAACCAGAGTTGTGTGTGTGCGCGGGCATGCGTGCGTGCGTGCACACGTGTGTGCACACGTGTGTGCGTGCGTATGTGCACGTTTGTGCGTGTGCTGGCATGTTGTCTCGCTGTCTTCCCTGTCAGCTCATAGCCTGGCACCTGCTCTCATGTTCCTAATTAGTCTCATTTAATTAATTATATTCCAGTGCTACATCTCCTCTCCTCTCTCCGTGCCCGTGCACTTTCTTTCTTTCTGCATGCTTCCTCTCCTCTCCTCTCCTTTCCCGTGCTCCTCTGTCCACGTGGTGCTCCCGTTCCGTTCCATTCGCTTCTTTAAATGTTACAAAATGTACATCTCTTCTCCGGCCCCGTGACGTC
Organism: Protomyctophum bolini; assembly: GCF_963924005.1. Lineage (NCBI taxonomy): Eukaryota > Metazoa > Chordata > Actinopteri > Myctophiformes > Myctophidae > Protomyctophum > Protomyctophum bolini. Next base: position 14,572,787 of record NC_137875.1, on the reverse strand, counting down.
TGCATGTTAGCATGTTAGGTTACAGTGCTACTGGTGGCAACGGGGTGCATACGTTGGTTAGGGGCGGCTGTGGCTCAGGTCGTCCAATGATCCCTGGATCGGCGGTTCGAATCCCGGCTCCTCCTGTCCACATGTCGAAGTGTCCTTGGGCAAAACACTGAACTCTACATTGCCTCCAATGAGTTGGTCGGTGTGAGCTCGCCACCATTGGTGTGTGAATGTGGGAAGTGAGGACGCTGGCGTCGACTGTTCGCCGCTTCACTTCCCAATGTATGAATGAATGAACCATTGTAAAGCGCTTTGAGCACTTGGAAAAGCGCTATAAAAATGCAATTCATTATTATTATTATTAGACATATAGGCTACTAGGCATTAGTCCGACTCCCGACATGCGTCGCCAGTTACAACTAAGCCGTGGCCGGGTTAAAACTCACCCGTGGCAGGTTAAAACTAACCAGTGGCTCCCAGCATGCATGGCAGGTTTAAGGGTTTGGGGTTAGGGTTTTGGGTGGGGCGTCGGACTCATGACTATAGGACTGTTAGTACGTCGGACCAAACACATGCACCCATTATACAGTGCCACTGGTGGTGACGGGCCTTTTCATGTTGGCATGTTATGTTACAGTGGTACTTTTCAGTACCACTGATCCGTGGCTCTGATTAACCACGGAAACCCATGCAGTATACTTAGTTGACCGCGGGGTCCCTCAGGGATCATACTATAGTGCGCTAGTATTTCCTTCCATACCAAATGTCTGCCAAAAAAGTATTCGTTGCAACACGTCCTCACTGAGCTTCTAGATTTGGCTATTTGCAGAATGTTATAGCTAGACTAGAATAGGGATGCTAGGGTTTAAGTGGTTCTAAAGTGCTATTCCGTCGTCAATTCAATCCTAATACATAATGCCTCGTGGTCTATTCACATCTTTGGCCATGTTTCATACATAAAACATTACTGAATAATAAAGTCGGTGATGGTTAAAAATCATTGTGCAGTTAATAAGCTGTGGATGTTTGAATTTCATTTTGTAAATCCCACATTTCTGACACTGTTTTAAATCGAACATTTTCTTTCCGTACTGAATTTTCAATTATTCAATTATTAACTGGAAAACAAACCACATTATGCATTTAGCATTAGCGCTGGCTATTGTCAACAACCTCACGATCGATATGTATCACGATACAGATGCCACGATAAGATATGTATCAGATAAGATATGTATCACTCACGCACGCACGCACGCACGCACGCGCACACACACACACACACACACACACACACACACACACACACACACACACACACACACGAAAAATACTGTTTTGTGGATCTCTTGATTCAAGTCCTAAAGTAGGCACCTATACTGTATTTTCCTCACGCAACGCAAAATAAGTAAATTTGCATGACATGTTGCTCCACCAACAACAACAACTGAGGAACTCACTGACGGGCCTGACAGCCTCTTCAGTCCGGCAGGAAAACACGCCTTAAGCCTGGTGGAGACGGAGCAGAAATGGAGAAAGCACTTTACCATGTGACAGTCGTCCTAAGGACCTCTTTCTTCTCCGTTAGCCTTCCTATTCCGTTTGTCAAGTTCACTTGGGCCGCATGCCTGTGTTGTCTGCTCTATTAGGTGTGTTTATGTTGTGCTTAGCTCTACGGCCAAAGGGCTTTTCAAGAGTGGATTGGGGGGGGGGGGGGGGGGGGGGGGGAGGAAATTAAAAGGAAAACCAGTGGTAGAAAAGTAGCCCAAGTAAGTTTATTTAAGGGCGACTGTGGTTCAGCAGGTAGAGCAGGTCGTCCAATGATCCGTGGGTCGGCGGTTCGAATCCCGGCTCCTCCTGTCTACATGTCGTTGTGTCCTTGGGCAAGACACTGAACCCCAAATTGCTCCCGATGTGCTTGTTTGGTGCCTTGCATGGCTTCCGTCGCCATCGGTATGAATGTGTGTCTGAATGCACCATTTACCATTTATTTAACCACTCTAGTATTGAATAAGTGTATAGTATTAACCTATGAACCTACAGTACCATGCAGCACATAAAGTAATTCAAACCAGCTCCACTTTTACAATATTAATGTGACTATTATAATTAAATAATTAAAGTGCTTTCGCGTTTGGTAGTGTACGTATATTTTGATGCTAAGTAATAATGCTGTATGAAACATTTAAATCTGGACCTTTACGTCATGGAGTATTTCTACATTTACTTACAGGTAGAGTAAATAGTTTACTTTGGTTAAAATAAGTGTCAAATAGCTCTAGTAGTCATTGCTATAGATATTGAATGTGTGTTCAGTAACATGAGTCTCTCCAGCTCTTTCTTAACGGAAAATACATTTTCAGGTCAGGATACCAATTTTATCCAATCAGGATAGAGAACTCAGTCAGGATACAGATTAAACAAGTGAACTTTGAAATTATGAAAAAGAAATGTGAGTTCTGATTGGCTGAAATTTGGAGAGATAAGGACTCCTGTTACTGAAAACTTAAAAACAATTAGAATACAAATAGAATATTGTTTGCTTAATATTGACAGTCTATACAGGACGAGGGATAAGACTGGAAGACCCTAGAGTTTCATCTTAATTGTGCATGCTCTCTGTGGCGTCGTTTTTGCAACCGCTGACTTGTAAATACATGGTGAAATATAACCCATTTTTTATATCCGACACGCGGGCCAAATGTCTGACAATCGTGTGCATGGCGGGCCATGGCGGGCGGCCACATTCGCACCGGGCGGCCCTCGGCGAGTTACAGATGAGGGTGACAAAGCAAGTGACACAAGCTTGGGGCCATCCAAGGTGCACGGCCAACTCATCCCCACCACACCGCAGTGGAAAGAGAGTCCAGTTTCACTTCCTGATGTCGGGCAAGCGAGGAGGGGGTGGGGGAGGAGGAGGGGGAGGGGGAGGAGGAGGAGGAGGAGGAGGAGGAGGAGGAGGAGGAGGAGGAGGAGGAGGAGGAAGGGCTAAATGAGGAGGAGAGGAGATAGAGTTGGAGGAGGAGCCTCACAGCTGCCCCCCGCCCCACCTGCCCATGATCATTTCAGTACTGGCAAAAGTACTATTTTCTTTTAGGTGAAAGTATATCAATACTGTAGTAGAAAGTACTCATTATGCAGAATGTCCCATTTCAAGGTTATATACCAAATCTTTGGAAAATAGCAGATCTGTAGATGGGCTATTTTGAAAGGGCAGAAATGTTTATAGGGCTGAAGTGGTTAATGTATATGTTAAGTAATAATAATTGAAATCTACAAAGTAACTAGTAGCTTAAGTTTTCAAATAAATGTAAATGTAAAAAGTGCAATATTTGGATTGGGAGTAGTAGGTAAGTAAAAGTATTGTAAATGTAAATACTCAAGTACAAATACCTCAAATCAAAATTGTACTTAAGTACATAACTTGTACTGTAAAAAAATGTACAGTACATTTAAGGTATTTAGTTACTTTACACCACTGCCCATCTGAGCATCCCAGCCCTGCAAGAAAACATGGCGTCAATAATTCAGAGCCCCCCAAATGAACACCACCCAACACCGCCACAATAGACCAGATCAAATGAACACCGCCCAGCACCAACCAACACCGCCACAATAGACCAGATCAAACTTTTTGGCAGCGGCGATGGCTCTGCGGCGCGATAGTGTTTCCCAGTGTAGTTTTCGCCGTGCGTTAACCATATGGACACAGTAATCACCCGTGGGATGATTCAGCTCTAGATTCTTGAACCGGAGCCCAAAAATCACACGACACCTTAATTAGGCGGGTGTTGATATCGCCCTTCACACCGCTAATTTGTCACCAGCCAACAAAAACAGCTCCTGGCAAAGGCAAGCGCTTGTTCTGGTGCGGCGTGTGAGAGGTGACAAATATTGGAATTATGTGAACAAAATGCTCCCCCCCCCCCCCCCCTACAATGACGGCCAGGTAGTTGCTTGGCACAACATTTCATCCCTCGCAGTGTGAAGGCTTTATAATACCTATGCAGTCATTTACCAACGGGCTGTATTGTGAGTTTAAACCAGTCGTTTGGGGACCACCAGTGGTCCTTGAGAGGGTTCCAGGTGGTCCCCAGCTGAATAATGGAGAGATGATAACTAGAGTAAATGGACCCTTATAGAAATAAAGCGTTAAGTGAACGTAAATGGTGCATTTATATGGTAAATGGTGCATTTATACTGTTTCTGTATACTGCCTTTATCCAAGGCACTTTACATAGATTGTGCATTCCATTCACACACACATTCACACACCGATGGCGGCGGAAACCATGCAAGGCACCGACCAGCACATCAGGAGCATTTAGGGATTCAGTGTCTTGCTCAAGGACACTTCGACACTAACTCTGGGGGAGCCCGGGTTCGAACTGGCAACCTTGCGGTTACCATCCGGCCACTCTGCCCCTAAGCCACTGCCCTTACAACGTTTGCCTGTTCTCTCTGGCACCACATCATTACAGCATGGAATTGTGGACAAAGTCTCATCCAACAACAACCACATATTTTAAGTCTTGAGTCTAAGAGGCAAAATCTCATCAAATGGTGGTCAAATGCCGAATAAATAATGGGCCTTGACATGAAAATGGTTGAAAACCACTTGTTTAAATAGATTCTACAATGTTTAATTCCCTGTGTTACAAAAGGATAAATTCACCGGGTAGATAGGCATGTTAGGCATGTTGCATATCTGTTGCTGTCGGGTGTGGAAACCCTGTTTGTCCAAAGAAGAACCAAATGCGTTCATATATATATATATATATATATATATTCTTATTTTTTTTCCTTTTTTGGGGGGGGGGGGGGGGGGGGTTGCAACACTGCAACACGGTATGACACGTTTGTGAGCTTGTGGATCTGCTAATGTAGCTATTTTGAACATCTCTGAACATGCTGAAGTGTGTTTGTGGGTTCCATAACTACTGAGCCGATGAAAAGTATTTAACGAGCTGCTTCTAAACTAAATAATCACATTTGATCCAAAGGGACACATCATGCAGGTCCTTTCTTTCCGTTTCCTGAAAAGTAACGCTTTCGGACATACCGGTACACAAGGTTTCCACCCGACAGCGTCGATATCCTGCATCCACGGATAACGTACTGTACGTACATGCATGACTGTGTTTATTTGCAGTGGAAATGCAAATCCCAATAAGGTGTAAATAATTGTTATCCCGCGCCCCCACCACCCTCTCCGGGGTATAGGGCGCGACCACCCCGAGTTGAAAAGGTCAGCAGTGTTCCTGCGCGCCCCGCGCCAAAGTGGTTTATTAGCATCCCCGACGACACATTCAAGAGATCGTCTTGCGTACATAATTACCTGGTTAAAGTACAGATGAACGCCGCATTTGGGGGAAGACGTGCGGCAAGGTTGGTTGGATATTGGCTTTGTCTCCATTAACCTGGAGCGCTGTGTTAAAGGATCTGTTTGTGGAGAGGAGATGACAGCAGAGCGGGGTCTGGCTGACGGGGCCGGACCGGGAGACAGCTAAAGGCCCCCATCGCTGCATAGGATAATTAATAAATAAAATACCAGGGGAGGGAGAGAGAGAGAGAGAGCCCCCGCCATGCCTCGCCTCTATGACAGGGGCTGTCTCCAGCGCGCTAAAGCATTAAATGACCAATTTCTGTCAGACTAACTTCCACCACCACGCACGCTCTCTCTCTCTCTCTCTCCCTCTCTCTCTCTCTCTCTCTCTCCCCCCCCCTCTCTCCCTGTTATACTTCCCCTTTCATGTAGCACTATACTCTCCATCCCAGTTCACCCACTCTCTCTCTCTCTCTCTCTCTCTCTCTCTCTCTCGCACCGTATCTCCCTCTCTCTGTCTCTCTCTCTGTCTCTTCTCCCTCGCTTGCTCCCTCGTTTTCCAAAGTGGGGCTACTACTTTGCTCTCTCTCTCTCTCTCTCTCTCTCTCTGCACCGAGTTTTTCAGCGACTGATGGCTCTAGTTCATTTCTTGCTGAATTAATTGGTCCCTGAATGAATTGTGTTGACAGGGCAATTCATCATGTGTTTGGCCTGACAGTGACTGGGGTGGGTGGGTGTTGGGTGGGGGTGTGCAGGGGGTTGGGTGGGTGTTGGAGGGGGGGGGGGGGGTGAAGCTGGGTGAGGAGTGAGTTCGGCTGAGGGAGAGACAGAGAGACGGAGGTGGGGGTTGGTATAGTGATTCTGGGTGCCCTGCGCCTCTCTCTCTCTCTCTCCCCCCATCCATCCTATTAGAGCCACAGCAGGATGGAGTTGGGTGCTCTCGTCTCAGAGCTCCATGGTTAGAGCCACAGCAGGAGGGAGTTGGGTGCTCTCGTTTCAGAGCTCCAGGATGGAGTTGGGTGCTCTCGTTTCAGAGCTCCATGGTTTGAACCCAAACAGTTCCTCTCTGCAGAGGTCTGGAACTATTTGGATCCGAGATGTGTATTATACTGGATTAGAAGTAAAAGTATTGGAAATTGGAAATACTCGCGTAAAATAAACTTACTTAGGCCTACAACTTGAGTAAATATACTTAGTTACTACTCCATTACATTTCAACTGCAAATATTGTATACTTTTACTCCACTAGTACATTTATTTATAATACACTTTTACTTAAGTAAAGAATGTGAGTACATTGGTAGTTGTCTGGGGCTGAGAAGTGGAGGGTCCTGCAGACCTGCACTGGTCCAGGTGAAAAGCAGCTCATTATTGTAATTGCGTGAACTCTATATGGAAACTATGCTAAACGTCCCCTGAGCTGCAGCATACAGAGAGAGAGCGCCTCTTTAGGAAGCCGTTGCGTCAATCAGTGCTCACTCATTAGAGACGTCACAGAGTCATGTTCGCTGTCATCTCGGACGCTCTTACTCCAAAACGACCTCGTAATCGCTTCCGTCACGGAACCAGACCCGAACCCCTGGATTCGCCCACTACTACTTCACCGTGGGGTGATTTATTCGTGTGACTTATTACCACGAGGGTGCGGTCGTGCGGATGCACATGCACAGAGCATATTAGTCACAGAGCCACGCGGTGACGACAACATTGCAAGCAGTTGGCGTTGCAAAATAGCAGATCTACAAGCTCATAGCACGGCACCGAGTGATGTGCTACGAACTTTTAGGTCTGCTATTTTAGAAAAATCTTGACAATGCAGTGCAAAGCTTTTAATATATATTCTTTCAGAGCAAACGTTTTTAACTCAAATTGCTTCCGGGGGGGTCCCTGGAACAACATATTTTGAGATGGGAGTCGGCGGCCAAATATATATTTTTTGAGCGTCCTTCACATGGAAATGTTTGAGAACCACTGACTTATAGATACATGGGTTTTTTCAGAAAACTGTCAGGATTTAGAAGGATTTGTAGAATCGTCCTCAGGCCTAAATGGGTTAACTAACGTACTGTCATTTTCAAAGCCTGTCTTCTGGAGTAGGTTGATGAACACTTAAGGGGTGAGGTGCCCTTCATGGTCAGAGGCATTGTACACTGATGTTAATAAAGAATGAACCGGTAGCAACCTCATTTAGAAATAGTAGTATACATATAGATTATCACCCTGGCAGTCGTTATGTTTTTAATCACAATTGTATAGCCTTTAATTCACAAGTGACGACAAGAAAATATAATTTTATCTTCGACTTTAATTTAATATATTGATTACATTACAATAACCACAGTATAGTTAATCTCTCAACCACTGCCACTAAAAAAGACTAAGTTCTAAAAAATGCTTTTATTTTTCCTTTGTATTTTGTTTCTTTTCGTAACTCTTAATCCGCCGCCTTTAATTAATAGAAACATGGATTAAAGAATGTAAACCCTGGAACACGAGAGTCTCGTGTTTGGCGGGCTATAGGGTACTAATTTAACCCTCCGTGTTCCTCGTTTCTCAGCAGGCTCTGTGTCAAAAACGGCTACGCAAAATAAGCTTCGGCTTCAGCCTAGACCTTTTCGGTGCCACCTCTTTGTAAAACATGAATGCAAATGATGAAGTTTACCATTTAACTGTACAGCACCGAAATAAACTATTCATTCATTCATAGTTGACCTGGTCAACTATACTCTAGGTCCGCTATGTCCCTCATATACTACACCAAACCTCAGCGCAAAGCAGGCAGAACAAAAATGTAACACGTTGTGAGCTTGTAGATCCGCGCTGAATTTTTGCTGAACGTTGACCCCCCCCCCCCCCCCCCCAGAATAGGGACACGTCGATGGTTCATGTGGGGTTATAGCAAGAACGAAGGACCACGCCCCAACAAACAAGACGGGTATAGTCGTGCTGAGATCTCCCAGCATGCAGTGGGAGGAGGGGGAGCGTGCCAATGGCCATTATGCAGCCGATCTGTGAACCGTCCAAGGTCGATGTGTTTGGGCTCCTCTGCTGCCGCATAAAGCTCCACAGTGTCTCTTCAGCCGTGAATTCTAACCAAACCATCCACAGCAGCACCAGTGGTGGAAAAAGTACTATTTTTTTTTTTACAAAAGTATTCGTGTCAAAATGTACTTAAAGTACTCAAAGCTTTTGAGATTTAGCAGATCTACAAGATATGTTATTTTCAAATGGCCCGAAATAGGGCTGAAGTTGTTAATGGTGATAATGTTTTGTGGAGTAAAACAAATGCAATATTTGGATCCGAGATGTAGTGGAGTAAAAGCATTGGAAATTTGAAATACTCAAGTAATGTACAAATACCTCAGAATTTTACTTAAGCACAGACCTTACGTAAGTAAATATACTTATAGTAACTTTCCATTACCCTCTGCGGCAGACAAGCACCACAGTGTCTCTTCAGCCGTGAATTCTAACCAAACCATCCACAGCACGAGTTTTGTTTTGGAGGCAAGAGTCTGGTCTGGTCTGTTTGAGACATGTTGACTTCCTTCAGCGGAGAGGGTCACTCGCCGTCCATGACCGCTGAGCATGCCATGTGATAGTTTAGCTCTCTAAACCGATTGGCCTACTGCTGTATTATCCCTATAAGGCTGATATGGCTTTAGATTGCGCTGATTGGTCGACTGACGTTTCATCGATTTCATCCCGTATAAAGTCTCCATGGGTGCGTTCGGATATGCTCACCGGGAATGTGCTCAGTGCGCTGGGTGGTCGCGTCTTATTCACAAACGACCAGTTAAAACGGTCGTTTTAACCAGTTAAAACATGGGCCAAGGTAAATGATGAACAATTGTATGGTGATGTACTAAATGCTTGCCATATCTATAGTTTTGGCCCCCCGGGGAGCACTCGAGGCACCACAGTGACGCACTCACACTGGACAACCCCAACTTCCGAGTAGGGTCGGTCAGTGCGGGCAATAACCAAACGTCAAGAGGGCACGCCAGTACGCTGTGTGTGTGTGTGTGTGTGTGTGTGTGTGTGTGTGTGTGTGTGTGTGTGTGTGTGTGTGTGTGTGTGTGTGTGTGTGTGTGTGTGTGTGTGTGTGTGTGTGTGTGTGTGTGTGTGTGTGTGTGTGTGTGTGTGTGTGTGTGTGTGTGTGTGTGTGTGTGTGTGTGTGTGTGCATGCATCTATATAGAAAGAGACAGACAGAGAGAGAGAGTCAATATGTAAATCTAGTTCTTCATTCATTCACACCATATTAACAGCTCCTCTCATTAACCAGCCCACTTACAGCTTCACATTTATACCACTTGACTGCTGGACACCGTGTTCTCTCTCTCTCTCTCTCTCACCGCCTCTTTCCGAGAAGCACGCATACATCCATTTGGATTAATAACAAAGAGTTAATGAAGACGGCATCGTAAACAATACCGCCCGCGCGGCCACCGCCACAGCCACTAATTAAAGCCGCCACTAATGAGGGCTCGTTGATTGACACGGCGGGGTCGGCCTCTCCCCTCGGCTCTGGCGTCGGCCATGACAGCCACATGATGAGGCTGACGACAGGCCCCCGTGCAGGCGGCGTGACAGGACGTCAGACCACCGCCGCTCGCGCCCGTCTCTACCCCGCCGCAACGCAACGTACCGCTCTCTCACACGCACACACGCACACGCACGCATGACACCTCAGGACTATTACCAGGAGACTCCCTCTCTCTCTCTCCTCTGCGATGCGACGACTCCCAATCGATGGAACATTTGCAGCGCGACACGAAACCATGATTATGTTTGTGTACGCTGCATGCCACGGCACTCTGTGCTGTGAATACCTCGTCCGCTGATGTTGTTGTCACTATGCTGGCGGGGCCGTGTGGGGAGGAGGAGGAGGCGTGTATAGCGATGCCCTGTGGGCCGCGTGTGAAGATCTACACCGTTGCTGTCGGGCAGAAACCTCTTATCTCCATATTTTAAACACATTCCCTGCCATGTGTTAATTTATTTATTAAATTGTAGGCAAAGATTACTCCAGGTCGTGAACCTTACGTCAGCTCACTGATAAGCAGTCCTATATCGCGGGAGGACCGCGGACCACCCCATGCATGATTCCTTCTTTTTTTTTTAACGCGATCAGCGACACAAATTGGAATATGGGATTAGAATCCGAGATGAAAGGGTGTTAAGGTTTTGTTTTTCGCTAACGTTCAGGTCAACGAGGCGGGGAACCTTTTTACTGACAGACCAAACACTTCCGGTTTATCGACTAGACACGGTGATGCTGATAGACTGTAATATAGCGCGATCTCAAACGGAATCAATATAAAACATTAAAAGACGAGTTGTCTCGTCCTTGGCAGACAACGGTTGTAATTGAAAAGACGAGTTATCTCTTCCTCAATGTGTTAACCTTTGGTGTTATTTTACGTAAATGAACGGCCCTACCAGATCATGCTACAGCTTCACACAAAAGCATCAAAAGAAGCAAATCCACAAGTTTATAGATCTGCTACTTTGCTATTTTTGAATTTTAATCCTGAAAAATAACCGAAAGTGAAATAATTGTGTCGTGAATGTAAGCTTTGCTGACAAGAAGAAAGTAGAATCTCATGTGTTGTTTAAGCACTTTCAACCTGTCTCTCACAATTTTGGGCATAGAGCACTGAAGTCTGACATCAATATCGGTAGAGGGCGCTGGCTAAGTCCACGGGTTCATGTACTTTTTATTTGCATTGTAATCCACATATAGGGGCATTTTACATTGCCTCATATATAAGAACTGTGTTTGAAAAATATTTCATCACAGCCGTTTCACTCACGGATATGAAAGATCAACTGACTGAGAGAAAACGTTACTGCTGCCAAATGGGTATTCAGGTAATGTAGTCTTGAGGTCGGTCCCAACGTGGAGAGCCTTCGTAACAGTAACGACCTCCAAACTCTCACAGAGGAGATTGCCGTCGCAGATAACTATGAAACTTGGTTGGTCCCGACGCCAGCGGGACAAACGTACCCATAGCCTATTATTCACAGTGACAACAAGAAAACGGCATTTTTATCTTCGACTTTAATTCGACAGCCGATCTGTGGAAGCGATTGTTGGACTGTACAGTAATGGTTTCACCTCTATATTTCTCATCATATATGTGAACCTTGTGAAGGACGTGGCGGTGCATCACCAGACCAACTTGACAATGAGGGTGAAGTGTTTGAGTAAATCTTCTGGCGGGAGGCCCATGCCCCCCCCCCCCCCCCCCCATGGCCCCCCCGTGGCGGGCAGGGGCCCCTCTCTGTATCTGTGGGTTTTGAGGAGCCGCGAGGATGACAGGTGCTTTTCGTAATGCCTTGCCGATGAGAGCCAATCAGCGGGCTCGATTTCTGCTGTGGCGTGTCTTCTCGTCTCCTGTTGTTGTCATCTGGCTCTTGCTAAAGTAAAGATGAGCTTGACTGACAGATGCATCCGGGTTCACACTTTATTGCTTCCCAACCAGAGAGCGAGATATGCCAATTTAGACGGGGAGTGACAAAAAGTTCCCGTCTAAATGGAATAATTTTACCACTGGGAATTCTCAGCTGGTGGAAGGCTGTGTGTGTGTGTGTGTGTGTGTGTGTGTGTGTGTGTGTGTGTGTGTGTGTGTGTGTGTGTGTGTGCATGCGTGTGTGCTCACACGTGTGTGTGTGTGCGTGCACCTTTTAACAAGGCCTGAATGACAAACACATAGGACAGTTAGGGGCTGACAGAAACAGCAGCTCTTGATGCTTCACGGGGGATCTATGAAATAAACAATAGGCAGAGAGGAAGCCTAGAGAGCTGAATTACAACGTTCTGCCATGAAGAGAGGAGAGAGGCGGGGAGGGGAGGGGAGGAGAGGGGAGAGAGAGAGGAGGGGAGGATGGATGAGGAGAGGGGAGGGGAGGGGAGAGGCGAGAGAGAGCGAAAGAGAGAGGAGGGGAGGGAGAGTATGGTAGGCTATGCTACAGCTGAAACAACTGCATCATTAAATGTACGCAGCCCTGCATTCATTCTACACTCTCTCTCTCTCACTCTCTGTGCCCCTCCCGTTCTCTCTGTCTCTCTCTCATTCTCCATTCATTTCAATTCTATAATGCTTCATTGCCATGCAAAAAAACCCGTCATGATCACATGACTATGGAGATCATCTGTACCGATTTGCGTGAAATTTGAATACGATCTGAAGGAGTAGTATAAGAAAATGTGTTTTACATATGTCGGCCTCCTGGTTGCGCTATAAAGAGCAGATGTGAAAAATTCCAGGCAAAGGTTTTTCCGTGACCTCTAGGGAGTACGCATACAAGGTTTTACACAGATCGGTGCAGTTATAGGTATAAAAAACACTAAGCCAGTAACAGTTGGTAAAGTGTTTTTAATGTCTGTTTGTAAAGTGTCTATTGGTTTCAAAGTTGTCAGATTTGTCTGTGACCAGGTTGTGAAGCAGCATGTTATGTGGGAGAAGTTCATAGCATGCATGAGGAGTTGGGAGTTTAGCTGCGTCTGTTGTTAGATAGTCTTATGTGCCTGAAATTAGACAGACATTTGATTGTAATGTATTGGCTACATTTTTAACTTTTCTTTGAATGTCTAGTTGGAGTCTAGTCTGATTACATGATATTACAACTATGATACTATACCTTAATACTGTTTGCTTTGCAACAATGTCAGGATGAGTCTGTGGAGTTACGTGATCAAAACATACAAACAGTTTTGTTTGGGTTAAGATGTAAACTGAGAAAATGACTTCCTCAACCAATCAGATACATGGAAATAACTGTGTCATCAGCAAACATTTGTTTGTATGGAGACAGTTGGACAGACAGAAGGCAGATCATGTATATATAAACTAAACAAAATAGGGCCTAGTATTGGAAATCCAATTTTACGGTTAATAAGATAATACCAATACAAACGCTTTGCTTCTAAAAAATATATATATCTGACCACTTCCTTTCCCCTCCACCGGGCACCCCGGCTGGCCAGGGGGAGGTAGTTCAGAGACCAGGATTACTGCATGTTTTTGAGAACATGCACACTCCACACAGAAAGGCCATTTCGCCAACCCTGCACTGTCAGTGTTATGGGCACTGATAACGCATAGGAGAGATCATGCCCCCATCACCCATAGCGTCCCCAACGGGAATCGAACCCAGGACCTTCTAGCTGTGAGGCGACATATACCGACTGTGCCACCGTGCCCCCTCTCGTCTTTAATGTTTTGATACGAATTATCAGCTCCATTTGTCACTGGTGTCACTTCTCATATTAGTGTTACTGTCCCTGACATGGAGTCTATGTCTACTTGTCTTGTATTGTATTGATATGTCTGTTTTCATATGGAGTATTATCACCATGTTTTAACAGCCTGCTCATGCTCAGGGACTACAGATGGAAATTAGCTTCTGGCTAACTCTGGCCCATGTACATGTGAAAACTGACGTCTTGATTAATGTGCACTGTCCCTGGTCAATAAATAAATCATGTATTTCATATGTCCTCTCTGTCGGGTGGAAACCTCATATGTCCCAAACTGTTACTGTACTTTCAAGTGAAAAAGTGGCTAAAGTAGTAGATCTACAAGTACCTACTTTTGTGTGACGCTGTAGTATGTAGTATATTTCTGCGTTTAGCTCTGCTTTGAAGACCAAAAAAACATAAAATGTGTAACCGTGAACAGGGACGTTTTCGCTATTACGAGCCGTGACTAAAGCTTGTTTTGATGAAAAACACAATCTGGGAAATGACTTTAAAGGTCTATTTACATTGAAGCTTTTTCCACTTCCGTTTAATTTTCTGTTTAGCGACCGCCTAGAAACCGAGACCTACTGTATATGGTGGTGAAGAGCGTGATTTATATACCGTAACTTATTTAAATAAAAACCTAAAAACGCGGGTTTGATTCCCGCTGGGGACGTTGTGGGTGTGTTCTCTCCTCCGTGTCATCAGTGCCCATACCCTAGGTGGGGTTGGCAAAAGGGCCTTTCTGTGTGGAGTTTGCATGTTCTCCCCGTGTCCCCTAGGGTAGGTACCCTCACAAAAACATGCAGTAATCCTGGTCTCTAAACTGCCTCCCCCTGGCCAGTCCGGGCGCCTGATGGAGGGGGATGGAACTGGTTGGAATAACGTGTTCCTTCCACGCGCTACGTCCGGCCGGGGAAACTCTCCCTCATGTCAGGTGAAAATAAGCGGCTTGGACTCCTCATTCAGTGAAGGAAGTATGAAGGTCAGCCCGTAGCGCCCAGAGGATCACATTAAATAATTGACATTGGGTGAAAAAATGGGGTTACAAAATTGTGCGATAACATTTTTAAAATCTAATAAAAACCTAAAAACTCGCCTTAACTCATCCTTGGCAGTAAATGAGAGACCAAAAGTAAAAACATATGGGAATAAGAGGTTTTCTACCTGACATCGACAACGATGTGAGGCAGTAGACGATGGGCAACATGTGGCCCCCACCTTCACTTAACGTGGCCCTCAGGTTAATATCACAATACTGCTATTGATTTGCAAACATGACCCGCTTTAATTACTTATAGCTTAATGAGTATAGTATTAAAATGTTGTTGTCTTTTGTTATGTCCAATGTATTTGTATTTAGTTTATAAAGTTAACGTAACTATAATTAAAGGCATTTGAAAGGCAGTTATAATTAATTTAAAAATATATTTTCAGGATTCCAATTGAAAAAAAGCAAAAAAAAATCAGGAATTAAATTAAAATGATAGCAAAAAATAGCTGATTTTCAAGCTCAAAACGCGTCGCACTGCAATACGTTTTTGCTACGACAGTAATACCGTATGCAATAATGCAATAATATGGCCCTCTGGAGTGAGTGTGGAAATATAGTGGCCATCGTCAAAGTGTCCCACCTCTGCAGTAGACACATGAGGGTGCCTCCTAATATTCGGCCGGTGTTGGTAAAAACATTAGCACCCAGGCAGCAGTGCAGTGCAGTGCAGTGCATTGCAGTGCAGTCCCCTCACAGGAACCTTGAACTCTGAATCATTTTCTTATGGGGCTAATAATGAGGCGACACAGAGACCCAACGACTTGACATATAAAAGAATTTATTTCTTCATGTGCACAAAAAGAATTGGAACAGAATTGGAACAGAACGATGATTGAGGCCACGTACGAGGCTTTTTTTTCTTCTCTTCTTATAGATTTTCATCAGAAATCCCTTTTCCGCGTCCATGACACGTCTCCTGTATCATCTTTACAACAGTGCGAGACCCATTTCTGTCTTCAGCCCGGTGGAGCTCAGACTATCTAAAGCACAGTCCTCCACTGCTCTCTCTCTCTGTCTCTCTCTCTCTCTCTCTCTGTCTCTCTCTGTCTCCGTCCCTCTTAACTGAAGGTGGGTCACCCTCTAAACGCCGGTGTGTATGATATGTTGAGCTACGTGTAGACGGAAATAGGCAAATCCCAAGTGCAACTTGTAGAGGATAGCTTCTTCTCCTCCACCCCAAAAGAAAAACAAAAAAAACAGTGCAGTCTGTGTGTGTGTGTGTGTGTCTCAGTTCACTGGTGTCTGCACAGCAGCAAGTGACAATAAAAGAGAGGGGAACCATGGGTGATGTACAAGGAGTGAATGTGGGCGTAAGGCCTAATTTGTTCTCTGTCGCACAACGGTCTTCCGCGGCGGAAATAGCCGACCTACAAGCCCACGAGGCGTCGCGTCCGCGCCGCCTCGTGGGCTTGATGGTTGGTTATTTTCACCGCGCGACACCGTTTTACGACAAAGCATAAATCGGAGCTCGGAGAGTGAATGCGTGTATGTGTCTCTGCACATGGAGCGACTATGACAGTCAGTTGAGTGAACATGATGATGACAATGGATTCCTATTATAACGGCAAACCAGACAACATCTTTGATCGTTGCCAAGGACTCGAGTTCAATGTCAAAGGGAATATAATGGAGCAGGACATAATAGAAAATTCAGACTGAGTGTACAGCAGAAAACCCTTAATACTGTACAAACGTTTTAGACTTTTACAGTACGGATACGTTTTTACCCATCAATCCTTTTCAGGAAGTGTGTGTGTATGCGTGTGTGCGTGTGTGTGTGTGTGGTGGGGGAGTGTATTATTAGTTATTCTGAGCCCAACAACAAAAGAGGAATACAGAAAGCCATTTAACTCATTGCATAGTGACATAAAACATGGACAAAAAAAACGGTGCGCTGTACCGTAAACTTGTACGGTAGGTACATACCGTAGACACGCGCCATACAGTGGTTGTGTGCATTTTCAACACATCGATACACTGAGACATTAAACGTAATGGAAATGTTTCAGTCTTTATCTACAAAGGGAGCCAGTACATTAGTGTGATACCGTGTGTGTGTGTGTGTGTGTGTGTGTGTGTGTGTGTGTGTGTGTGTGTGTGTGCGTGATCTTATTTACAGAGGAATGGTCACATTATACACAAATCGTTCTACAAAGCAGCGCTTGTTGCAAATGACGGAATATTCGTTGAATTTCACCTTTTTATCAGTACAGTTATTATATGCATTTATGTCTCGTTTGCCTGTTAACCACATACATGTTCAGTGTCAACTACTTATTTTATTTTATTAAAGATAATACTGCTTTCTTTATGCACATATACTGTATACTGTAAATAAAATATTAAATATCAAACTAAGTCTTTGGCAAATGTAGTAAAAAGTACATTCACAAAATATTTTTTGTTTTTCCAGAAGCAAAAACAAAACAAACAATGAATGCTTTGTCTCTCAGTAGTTAACCCTCTGGCGTGCTGAGCTTGGTTGTGGTGCCGGTGGATATCTGTTGTTGTTGTAAAAGGCAAATATTAATTCATGTTCGTAAAAGACAAGTTTGTAAGGCAATTATTTTGAAGCCACTCTCATGTACAGTAGGCATCTGATGGTTGGACTGCGTTGTTGAATGTTGTATACTGAAGGGATATATATATATAGCCCTATACTGTATATGTGTGTATACAGTAGAGCTGTGGCTTACTGTATAAACACGTGTACTCTTGGATGCATCGTTTCAAAGTAGAGAAAAAGATGCTGACGATGAAATAGTTTTTTTTTTAATTTGTACAGATATGCAACAGTGTTTTTTTTTGTTTCGTTTTTTTCGAATTATATCGTAGCTTGACGGGTGTTAATTATAACTTAATACAGTACGAATGTGAATGTAGTCAATGTACCCATTTAAATCAAATAATAACCTCAGGCTGCTATAGTGCAAAACAAAGAGCAAAGACGACCATGCATGATCAACGGCATGACGGGGAAAAAATGACAAAGAAACGTGACTGGAACGGAAAACAAAATCGTATATATATTTTTCAGGTTTTTAAGGGGGATTTTTTTGTCTTTTGTTTTAGTTTAGGTCTTTTTTTTTACAATAGAAAATTAAAATAATAATTTAAAGTATTTAAAATTCTGGCAAGACCTTTTTTTAAGATCCGGGGTCTGCGTGTTTTCAATACTTTTTGTGTCATCACTTTAAAAATGATTTACATTTTGTACATCTGATTGTTTTGCCACATGGGAGCGTGATGTTGCCATCGGTAAACGTTGCAGCACATGCTAATGTTTTATCCTTTAATGTGGGGGGGGGGGGGGGGGGGTAGAAGTTGCACCAGCCCACCCTGCGTTAAGGTCCAGGGTCTCATATAGACAGGGCTGAAGAAGGGCCCCTCCCTCACAACACTACCACCACGTGGACCCCAGCATTCCTATTCTGGAGACAGTAGTTGAGGATCCGCAAGCTCACAATGCACACACAATGTGACACTTGGTGAGCTTGTAGATCGGTGCTCCATACGTAGATCGAGCTCCTATAGACGTTAATCCATGGAGCGGGGTGCCCAGGTGTAGGCAATCAATAGGCCTATAGGTATCAAGCTGTGCTTAACGGGTACACCTCAGCTATGGCTGTGCCCAGGGCAGCCACCCCTCTGTGGATTCGTCTATAGAGCAGCCCTGGGGTGCTGTACTCTGGTCACTGAAATAGGGTTTGAGTGGTTACGGCTATAGTTCGTACGCATTGCACAAGGGTGTCGCTTGCCTCTTAAAGAATCAATCTACAAGATAACGGCGCGGCGTGAGTCCCTGTCGATCCGCCCCTTTCGGAAAGCGACGCCGTCGACACGGAGGATAAATCCGTCTTGAAGGACTCTCGTCTCCCCGGGACTATTCTTTGTATAAAGCAGAACAAAAATACTGCATTTTGCGATGTTAAAGGAATGTGACGTTCCAATGAAGAGAAAACAACAACAACAAGAACAACAACAGCAACGGCAACAAATACAAATAATAAAATAATAAAAACTCACAACTTTTTGTTTTCACTCGGTATTTTTTCACACCGATTTTTTTTTTCTTTTTCTTTCTTACTTTCTTCTTTTTCGTCAATTTATATTTTATAATATATATATATTTATATAATCTCTTAAAAGTCATTCTGGAAATGTTCAGGCCTGTGAGGGTTGTGTGGAGGAGGTGGTGTTGATGGTGGTGGTGGTTGTGTTGGGTCTTGGATGTATATTTTTTTGTTCTGAACGCCCAGAGGGGGTGGACTTTGGGAACCTTCTCGAACCCAAAACAGCGCTGTGTGTGTGCTGAAGCTGAACTTATAGGTGTTTCCGCCGACGAACGGACGGTTGGACGGACCGATGCCGCGTCAATCCTCCTCCTCCGTACGGTGGAAACATACGTGGGGCGTTTTTACTTTTTTTTTTCTCCACGGAAGATTCCCTTCCTTCGCGCTGCTTCCCTTCTCGCTCGCTCGGTGGGTGTGTGTCTCTCTCTCTCTTAGACGGGGGCGACGTAGTGGTGGAGGCCCAAGCCGTGGCCTCCATGCAGTTTGAGCCGCTCTCCATAGTGACTCCTAGTGGCGGTCGTAGGCGGTTGCAGCAGTGGGTGGGGCTGAGCCACGGGACGCGGCACTATAATAATAAGGGGAACCTGAAAGTTAACAGAAGAACGGACCGTTGGAAACCCACGAGGTCAAACAACCAACATACTGTAAAAACATACTGTAAAGTTAACAGAAGAACGGACCGTTGGAAACCCACGAGGTCAAACAACCAACATACTGTAAAAACATACTGTAAAGTTAACAGAAGAACGGACCGTTGGAAGCCCACGAGGTCAAACAACCAACATACTGTAAAAACATACTGTAAAGTTAACAGAAGAACGGACCGTTGGAAACCCACGAGGTCAAACAACCAACATACTGTAAAAACATACTGTAAAGTTAACAGAAGAACGGACCGTTGGAAACCCACAAGGTCAAACAACCAACATACTGTATGTATACACTGAGACTCCATGTTGTGGCTCCATGAAGAACCGTATAATCTACTAAAGAACAATGTTGAATTTTTTCCATGTCCCTTTAATTACCAGGTCTTTATAGAACCATTAAGAAAATAGTTATTTTAAGAACCTTGGTCTGAAAGGTTCTTTCTGGAACACATTATGGTTCTTCTTTGGCATGGTTCCAAGTGGGCACTTTTATGTTGTGTCCCTTTTATTTATTTTTCCTACATTTTGAATTATTAAAAAATATTAACATTCCCAAAAAGCAAAAAACAAAACAAAAAAAAACATGAATGAAAAGAAGAAAAACCCAAGACATTACATAATTAGAAAACATTACAAATGTTTAAGACGTAGTGAAAACAGCCAAAGCTCACAATGCAAAGCGACCCGTTGAGAGCTTGTAGATCTGCTATTTACATAAACATATAACTAATTTCTCCTTCGGGACTCGAGCTAAAACTTTTTGGGAACCACCGGTGTAGATGTTTTGAACCCGTCTCATTATCTTTGATGAAAACCTCAGAACGAGAACGGTAATGTACTCATCGTCAGTTCGGGGGTTTCTGTTAGGACTTGGGAGAGCTTTACGATGCATTACAACAACAACAACAACAGGGTTTTTGGAGAATTAGTTTTCAGTTTGAATTATAGGCCGAGGACGACAGCATGTGGGTCACTTACTTAGTAATGCTGGATTGCTGAACCGCCAGGCTTCGTTGTAGGTGGTGTACTGTGGATGCGAGTAAGGGTTTCCCGAAAAGTCCCCTCCTGGAAAGCAAATCAATAAGGGCAAACATTAACAAAGAGATATATAGCCCATAGTGCTGGTACGGAAATGACAATTTGACACGTTTCATGTAATATTAAGCACTAAATGAACACCTTTTCCAACCAGGTGTAATATCATGTATATATTTAAATATATACATACAAATTAAACGCACTTCACACTTCTATTCGTCTTCTACTTTGTCCGTTCGTGCCGTTAATTACATTTCTGTGCCACTGGGCAAAGCTTAAACAACATTGTCGCACGACAATGTTTAAAAATACAATGTGCTTTTCTGTGCCCGGGTCGGGTCGTTCTCCACACACTGAGTTCTCCTTGGCGCTCGCTCCACTGTAGCTGGATAGATTGGTCTATTAATCCTCTCTTAGCCTTCAGGTCCCTCTCCTCTATATTCTCCCTCCCTCCTGCCGCACTGTGTGTGGCTTCACTATACCCTGTTCCTGCTTTTAACCCATGACGCTTCGCTTCAAAAGTCCCTAATGGATTCCCCCTCGAGTCTGTCTGTCTGTCTGTCTGTCTGTCTGTCTGTCTGTCTGTCTGTCTGTCTGTCTGTCTGTCTGTCTGTCTGTCTCTCTCTGTCTGTGTCTCTGTCTCTCTCTCTGTGCCCTCGACCGCCCCGACACGTGGGCTACACCACGTGTCGGGCGGTCGAGGGCAGCAGGGCTGTGAGGCGGTCGGTGGTGTCGGTGAGCAACGCTGTGCAGGTTTCTTGCACGTTTCTTTTCTTTTTATGAGACAATAAAGGCTGGCTTTTATATGAAGCTGCTGAGGGATGGCCTTTGCTTTAACAGTGTTTGGGGCCAGTCACTAAATCTTAGTCATTCGCCCCACCGGGTGAGAAGGAAAAAAGAAAAGACAACAGAAAGCGGCTAAGCCATGGATTAAGAGCATCTTCATGTTGTGTGTGTGTGTGTGTGCGTGTGAAAAATAGCAACATCGAAAATGATTAATTTAATATATTACGCATATTATGTTTAGTATAAAGTATATGTATATCAGTGGTTCTCAAAGTGGGGTGCAGGTTTCCAAATGTAACACTCAGAGGTGTCCTTGAAATAAAATAAACATCTATCTCTCTCTCTCTCTCTCTCTCTCTCTCTCTCTCTCTCTCTCTCTATCTTTTGGTAGATTAAGTACATTTTGATGCCAATATACTTTTGTAGGCTTTTGTTTACTCAAGTAGGCCTACATTATTTTATTCCGCTAGTATTTCTACACTGCAGTATTGATACTTGTACTTAAGTACTTAAAAAGGTGTACTTTTTGCACCTAAACCAGTGGGGTCCGGGGACCCCCAGCGGTGGGTGTCCCCGGACAAAATGAGGAACACGTTCTTTAACCATCCTGTTTTATACTTTTGACTATTCGGAAAATAGCGGCAAAATCTTGACATACTTTTAATAACGTTGAGGCCTTTTTTTTTTTTTAACACAAATCCTCTCTCATGGGGGTCCCTGCTGGCACAACGTCATGGGGGTCCCTGCTGGCACAACGTCTTTTCAGATGCCATGCAGGTTCTGTGAGCCAAAATACATTTAAATCTACGTACGGGTCCTCGACGTGAACCAGAGCTGTAAACACCACACGTCTGCTTTGATTACCGGTGAATGGATCCCGCTCTCCACAGTGTGTGTGTGTGTGTGTGTGTGTGTGTGTGTGTGTGTGTGTGTGTGTGTGTGTGTGTGTGTGTGTGTGTGTGTGTGTGTGTGTGTGTGTGTGTGTGTGTGTGTGTGTGTGTGTGTGTGTGTGTGTGTGTGTGTGTGTGTGTGTGTGTGTGAGTGTGCGTATGCGTGTGTGCGCGTACGTGTGTGCGAGTGAGTCAGTGAGTGAAGTGACATGTGTATGTTTTGTGTTTGCTGTGTTCAGACCGACGGACTCCAAACACAGACTGGCAGCTCTAAAGCATCCGCTCCAGCTACAGCTCCGCTCGGTCCCGTCCCGTCGGTGTGTGTGTAACCCGAGCTCATCCCTGAGAGAGATAGTGATTTAAATATTTACAGGCCCTCCACGCCGGCTGTGTTCTGACCCTTAACTGTTTGCTGTGAACCTGAACTGCGGGTTAAGTAGAGGGGAAAGAGATACGCTCGGCCGCGCTGCTAGGTGTCCGGGGATGGAGGCGACGGTGGAAGAAGAGCTAGTGTTTATCGAACGGGGAGACGGCCCGAGCGCGCCGCTGCGCTGCACGGCGCGGACACGGACAGCGCGGGGGTAATGAGCGCGGGGAGCTGGAGTGGAACTGAGAGGAACTGTCCTATCTCACGGCCGCTGATTGCGGTGATCGCCTATCGAGCTCGTCTAATGTCCCCCTCCCCGTCCGCGTATAAGCTAACCGCACGCTAACCACGATCTAACGAAGCTATAACAAGCTTTTACTTCCAAGTCCCTTCGGGGTGGGAGGGGGGTCAGAGCAGTGGTGGAAACAATACTTGCATGTTTTATGTAAGTAAAAGTATAAATGCTGCAATGTAGAAATACTGTTACATGCAAAAGTCCGGAATTCAACATTGACTTGAGTACTTATGAGTCAATGTGTACTTAAAGTACCAAAAGTAAAAGTAGGCTACTCATTGTGGAGAATGTCCCATTTCAAGTTTTCAAATCTATAATCTTCTGAAAATAGCAGATCTATAATGGTTCTCCTGTTTGACTTTGAATGACCTCAGTGTGGCCGATTGGTTGCAAGAAAGCAATATGCATTTTAGTCCATAATGGCAGTTGCGTGCAATTAGATGCAGTTTTCTTTTTTTTGGGAACATGATCAATTGGAAGGGACTTCATACCCACTGAAAATATAACGAGCTTAACTAAAATTAATTGCGTCGTAAAAAAAAAGAAAAGGCAGTAATGTCACTTACCAGGAACCATGCCAGCGAGCGTGGAGGTGGGGTAGCTGCCCTGTCCTGTGGGGGGGACGTGAGGAGGGTAGCCGGGTAGGGTCGTGCTGGACATGTCTCGACCTGAAAGCACAGAAAGGTAGGGAACCGTTACAAATGGTCTGTCACTGGGATTCTCAAAAAAAATCATTTCAAGGATTTTTTTAATCTCTGCGATCCCAATCCGCACTGTATAATCTCTCCTCGGTGTTAATCCGGTTATTTTCTTTCCCCCGCCAAATAGTAGTAGTAATAGTAATTATTTGGGGGAATATTGCAGATCTACAAGCTAATGTGCATGTGCATCATGATGCGATTAGCCTCGGAAACCCAGACGTTTTTATTTCCAGGGAGAGAAAAAAAGTCCACTACAATTCGGCATACAGTAGTAGGCTAGTAGCGCAAACGTCGCTCACTCTCTGCTGATTTCTGATCGTCTGCACATTTGTTAAATTGACGCACACTCGCGCACACACACACACACACACATACACACACACACACACACACACATACTCACTCTCTTTCTGTCGCTCTAATTAATTAGTCTCATGTCCTGCAACTGTGCCTAGTTTCTCCCGGCGGATCCTGCCGGGAGCTGCCTATGCCATAAAAAGATCAGCTATTAACACCATTGTATGACTAAATATGAATCTATCAGACTTAAGGAATGCTTTGGTTGACTCCGTCCCATCCTAACAAGAGGATGTCAATTTCTGTCATACTTCATGAACATTTTGCATGCAGGAACTGCTACTGCCATGTAGCACTTCATGTCTGACACAGTTACACAGCAGATGTACTTATGAAAGTATGATATATATAGGATATTGAATGTGTGAAGTTAAACCGTAACCTTACCTACAGTGCCTAACCTT
This sequence comes from Protomyctophum bolini, assembly GCF_963924005.1. NCBI lineage: Eukaryota > Metazoa > Chordata > Actinopteri > Myctophiformes > Myctophidae > Protomyctophum > Protomyctophum bolini. The sequence goes on along the minus strand of NC_137875.1, from coordinate 14,548,609 downwards.
AAGTTGAGATGAACTAAAATAAAATGCCATTCTAACCCTTTTAGATCACATCCCTGACGATGGATTGGCCACACTCTTCGCAAAACCTGCATCAAATATCACAATATATACGCCCTGTTCTGCAACCCACAAGGGGAGAAGGAAGAGGGGCAGATCAAGCAACCCCTGGCGCCGTGACCTGTATGCACATGTGAAGAGATCTGGCCATACATGGTGGACAGCTGGGGAAAGTGGCACAGGACCGGGATGTCTGGAGAGCTCGTGTTCGTGGCCTACTGTAAGTAAATGATCACATCCCTGGTCACAGTGTACACTCATTTAACAATATATGGCAGAACATTAAGAATTCAATCAAATACAATAATGTTTTCTTCCTGTAAATGTGCTTACATCGGCTTGAACCGACCCATTCCAATCAAACGTTCAAATCACATTCCTGCAGTCGTTATGTCCCACCTGCCTCTCCTGTTTCACTTGGAAATACTGTACTCTGAATGCCGAAGTTAGAGTAAACCTCGACGTGCCATACATTGCAGAACTATAGCGTGTGAGTTGACAAATTTGTGGCCAGTCTGCTTTTCATAATGACGGATACACGAACCCTAGATGTCTGAGGCTGAAACCCTCATAAACATGACCCAATCTCGCACGCACGCGTCAATAACTCATAAGTTAACTCCAGCCAGTTTAACATTATCTATGGCTGTCCTGAATCAGCCATAGTGATGAAGCTGACAGCCCACAGAGCAGCGGCAGAGCAGTGTGAGCCCGTGCACAGCGCTCATCATTCAGCAGTATAATTGATAGTGACGGTAGTATCAGGCCTGGCTGGACTGAGGGGGCACGTCGGCCCTGCAGGGAAACAGAACAGAGCCTGTAGCCTTTACGACACAACCCAAGCCCTGCAGGCCCTGAGCCCCTCAAACCCTGCTGGAACCCCATGCAATGCAACCCTCTCTTGGCCTCCTCTCTGGCCCCCAGGCATGGGCCTGGTGGGCTCCATCACGAGGCTGCCCGGAGAGGCCCGGAGTGGACACCATTGTTAGTTAAAAAAAAAAAAAAAGGCCAAGCGGAGGGTCAGTGTTGGAGAAAAGCGCAGCGGAAAGAAAGGGGGGAGAGAGTGAGAGAGAGAAGTCGCCATTAATGAGGAGCAAGCCGTCAGCTGTGCACCGGTGTACATAACAGCATAGGGCAAAGAATGACGGGATTTTATGGCTTTTCTTCACCACGGAGGAGCCGGCTCGCTTTGATCTCATATGACCCCCTTCCAGCCTTGGAAGAAATTATTTGAAAGAGGAAGTAATCATTTCTTGGGTCTAGGGCATAAACCTTTTATCTCCGTATTTTAACTTTTTTGTGTTTTCTCGTCATTTAACACCCGTCTTGATCATGCTGCAACGTCGCACAAAAGCATCAAAAGTGGCAGATCTGCGAGCTGTAAACGTGGCCAGAAGCTTGAGGACCTGCTGACATTTGCAACCAGACTATTGTTGTTGTCAATTTGCTGTATGTTTTCTAGCTTCTGACGTCTATGCTGGGGTTTTCCCATTATTATGTCATCATGTTGATGCCATGGGGGTTTTCCATTAGGCTTCTGTACCTGCTATAAAGGGCAGGCTGGCAAAGAGGCGGTAGCGCCGGGGGACGATGGATGGAATGGTGGGGCAAGATGCCAGCTAGGGCACCGTCCCCAGAGAGGAGGGGGGGGGTGAAGGGGGCACAGGATGCCTCATGGGGCTCCTCCTGCTTTAAACACATGATGGAGGACAGGTGGGATGGAGGGCGGTGGTCTGCCAGGCGTAGGAGAGAACACAATGAAGTGTAGAAGGAAGCGTGTTCCGATGACTAAGATACCATTACAACTAAATGGAATTTTATTCAAAAGACTATGACAAAATATTGCTGTCAAAATCAGCGCTGGCTGGCTGACTGGCTGACTGGCTGGTTGGCTGGCTGACTGGCTGGCTGGCTGGCTGGCTGACTGGCTGGCTGGCTGGTTGACTGGCTGGCTGGCTGGCTGGCTGGCTGGCTGGCTGACTGACTGGCTGGCTGGCTGGCTGGTTGGCTGGTTGGTTGGCTGGCTGGCTGTTTGGCTGGCTGACTGACTGGCTGGCTGTCTGGCTGTTTGGCTGGCTGGTTGGCTGGCTGGCTGGCTGTTAGGCTGGCTGGCTGGCTGGCTGACTGACTCACATTCAGACAGAAAGGATGAGGTTGGATGGATGTGTATTGTTTTCTAGTGAACAAACAAGTCAAAAGGACAGTAAAAATCCAAAACACAGCAAACGTGAATGCAGCAGGGCAGCGATGTGTCAGCTACTTGGCTGGGCTCTAACACAACACAGCCATAAAGCACAGGATACTACACTCCCACTGCAGATTTGTGTAGTGTATTGCATGTGCAGAGCTGCACTAAAATATTGAAGGATCAGGAACTCTTGAGAGTACACAGTATGTAGTGTTTACTTTAAAGTGGATAAAGTATTTGTTCCTCAGGTTATGTATGTTCCTGATGTAATTCCCCCTTAACACAAACTCCATTTCTTACAGAGATGTTGTGTCTTTGACCGTGATACGACTTTAACGTCGTTCATAAAGAAACCCTGAACAGATAGGCGACCTTAAACGGTTCCTTTGCTCATTCGCATAACTAACAATAACAATCTCACGAGCACTCTGTGGTAATTCATCCGATCAAATGCAAACAGACACCAGTTAAATGTTACCAAAATAATAGATCCAAAAAAAATTGCACCCGATCAATCAAGCTCAAATGTGCAAAAAGATTTCCCAGAGGGGTTTTCCCTGAAAACAAACAATAATAATAATCTGGCGGCGGTATTCCCACAACAAAAATCACACAACAAACAGCAGAGCAGCAGCCGGCGGCCCCCGCTGGATCGCTTCAAAACTCTAGACCTTGATCTAATTTGGCTCATGAGTCTTGGCATCTTTTCTTTTCGCCGTTTTTCTTTCTTTTTTTTCCCCCCCTTTTTTGCCGGTGAAACCTAAGCAATCAATGTGAGCTCTGTCTCTGGCCTCGCCGCGTCTGCCCGTGGAGGCTCCTGCTCTGAACGCCATGGGCCTGCGGGGAGAGATGCCTCTTTCCCCGACACCATGATAGCCTCATTAGTTGCGTGCCCCGCCATTGTTGTTTTACAACAGGACTGTGTGTCGAGATTCCTCATTAAGATAAAGGCTGTTCTATGGAGGAGGGATGGGAGGGGAGAGGGGGTTGCAATCCTGTCATCCCTGTGAACCTAATGCCAGGCAATCGAGCAACTTAACTGACCCCTTTCCCATAGAAATATTCTCCCCACCCTCTCTCTCTCTCTCTCTCTCTCTCTCTCTCACTTTGTGACAGCTGTGGATTTAAATACAAAACACCTCTTAATTCACGCATCTACTATCATGGCACAGGAGCCTGCATGCATTGCTTTTAATGTAAGCGCCGGGCATATACAAAGCCTTCGTGATCCAAAGCGGTAGAGAAGACAGCTACTTTTTAGGATAATGCTCTCCTGCTCTCACCCCCCCCCCCCCCCTCGTGCACGAGTCGGTATGCTCCTCGCAAAGCCTTGTGTTTTCACAGTGCCTGAGCAACCGTTGTCGAACAGACAGGAGGTTACGGAGGCAACAACAAACGCACGCAAATGCGTGGAGGCGTTCAAGACCACTGAACTCTGAAACTAATCAGACGTGCCTGTTGCTTATTGTCCCGGAGACGAGGCAGAGCCTGGAGTAAGCTAGCGCTGGACGGAGGCTGTCAAATCACAGGCCCTGATGATGGAGATGAAAGATAAAACTCGGGGCTCCTTGGGGACGGCATGCGCTCTTCCACTGGCAAACCGTGACCTCTCGACGCTATAGAGTTCTCCAACATCTGTCTCCTCTCTGTCCAGCGCTGATATACCAGCAGCCCTCGGATCCCATCAAGCATAGAAATGGACCGTAGAGAAGTAACCCCACAGAAATGCTTGTAAATGACGTGTCCAGATATAGCTACAGTACCACCACCAGCTTCTCAGAATGAAGCCTTCCTCGTACCGTAGTTCTCGCTTTCAAACAACGCAGAGAAAGTTCAGTGTGGAAGACTCCTTCTGTTAACAGCTTTTCTGTTTTTGTTTCTAAGCATGCTTTTCAATTTTCAAACAAATGGGCCTCACAACACGGCACGCTGTGAGCTTGTAAATCTGCTGTTTTGTGTGGCTATTCATGGCAACCATCGTTGGAAGAAGTATAACATGGCTCTTGAGAGGTTTTAATTTACTGTATGTTTATTTACACGTTCCGAATGACTGCGCGAACCTAACCTTCCATCCTATGCAGACAGAGCAAAGTCACCCCGAGAGGAGTCTACAGAGAATTAGAATGTTACATTTTACCGTGACAGACACACACACACACACACACCTTCAGCGCTGGCAACAATAACAGCCACTAAAATCTCTGACCTCAATCTCCAACATTCTAGAGGCGGTGAATTATCATCAACACGACTATACCCACACATGCGCGCGCACGCACACACACACACACACACACACACACACACACACACACACACACACACACACACAACACACACACGATTGCTGACCACTCCACCCAATTATGACTAAGTAAAGAATGTTCACCCTTGCAGGGCCGAAATGCGTTGAATATCCCTAGTCTGTCCGTCCATGTCCATGTCGTTATGAAGTCATTCATTATCAAAATGTGTGTCCAAAGGTTAGCGTGCTGCTACTGATGGCGACTGGGATATCTAAACGTTAATGTCCACTTCTACTGAGCTGAGACTAACCGTTTGTCACCAGGACACGAAACCCAACACCGCACGGTGGCATTTAGATGGCGTGGCTGTCGTTCACCACACACCACCACCACACAATTAGCTGGCACTGCCAGCCAGGCTGCATGGCTGCTGGCTACAGCACAGGACTGAACAGCACAGCATGCAGTACAGTACAGTACAGTACAGTACAGTACAGTACAGTACAGTACAGTACAGTACAGTACAGTACAGTACAGTACAGTAATGAGAAACGGAAACATCTTTACCTAGTCCTACCTACAGTGTACAGTAGTAGACCATTACTTTCGTACTTCACTTGGAGGAATAGACCTGTATACTGCTTGTGTCAGAGAGTGTGTTATGGCGGTAATGTTGATGTATTTGTATACTTGAGCTTGAGTATTTCCAATTTCCAGTACTTTTACTTCTACTCCACTACATCTCAGAGGCAAATATTGTACTTTTAACTCTGCTACATTTATTTGAAAACTTTAGTTACTAGTTACTTTGTAGATTTTGATTATTATTACAAAACATACATTAACCACTTCAGCCCTATACATTTCGGCCATTTGAAAATAGCAGATCTACAAGCTCACAATGGCTATGCTATTTGCTATTTATATGCTATTTTCACCAGATTTCTATACATTTCATACATTTGGAAACTTGTGAGTATACTTTCTACTGTTGGTACTTTTATACCGATACTATTTTGAATTCCAGGCTTTTACTCTTTAAGTAAAAAAGAGTAACAGAGTATTTCTACACTTTCATCTACGATTATACGCTATCATCCTGGGCACATTCTCACAAATGTCCCAACTATTTCCTTTTACAAACATCTCCAAGCTGCAAGCGTTGTAGATCAGCTATATCGCCAGCTATTCATTCATCCCATAGCAGTGATGTCTATAAGGCCTGAGTGCAGGTTTAACTGCATTTGGCTTCCTAATTCGGGCTGAATATAAGATAACCACGTTCCCTTTCAAATAAATAACATCAAAGCAGGTCATTTTGTTTTCCATTACCATTTCCAAAGACATCTATTCTAGACGCACGCGGCGACTTCACACTCATTGTGCCGAGGAGAGGAAACGGTTTGCAGAAGACACTTCCTAGTGGAAGTGCAGCGATGCGTTACGACTCACAATGCACCCAAATCCCACCCTAATTTGGCTGCACCCCTCCATCCCAGGCAGGTAGTAGCCCCCTCCTCTCTGTTGTCCAATCAGATAAACACAGACCCCCCCCTCCCCCCCACACACCGCCAACACCAAATGCAGCTCCCCACTGTGAAGTTCATTAATCATTCATCTTTAATAGATTATGCAAATTCCGGGACATAAAAAATCAACAAGATCAATAACGGCATGAATTTTAATTGGGAGCAGAAAACATTTAACCCATTTTGGGCGGGAAACCCTGATGGTGTCTTAAACATTATGTTATCTATTGAAACATAGCAGATCTACAAGCTCAGCGCTACGAGCTTGTAGGTCTGCTATTTTTGAAAAATCGTGAAAATGTAGTGGAAATCTTTGAGAGCGAACGTTTTCAAACTCAAATCTTTGCTTCTGGAGGTGTCCCTGCATGGAACAACATATTTTCAGATGGGGGTTGGTGGCCAAATACATATGTTTTTGGGGGTCCTTGACAAGAAAATATTTGAGAACGACTGATATAGAAACATAGGTTTTTCAGAAAACTGTCATGTTTTAGAAGACATTTGTAGAATCAAACTTGGGTCCGAATGGGTTAAAGAGCGGATATAATAATCTCATAGCTCTATCCAACGTGAGGGGAGCGTCGTTTGTCGGGAATTGGATCCCAGCCTAAGTGAGGATGATAATATAGATGTTGTTGTTTTTCGCTACTTGGCATACATTCCTACTTACAGGGTTTATCAAATGGCAATAAAGCATAATATTATGCAGTAACAACCTACATCCAATCAAATGCTTTGCGAGTCTTTGCATATTAGTGGCGCGGGGGATACTAAAAGCCGAGTGTATATAAATTGCAAACCCTCTGAATTTAATTAGGCAGTAGCAGTTCTGCTGCACTTCTTGCCAGAATAAAAACAAACTAACTAACATAATGGTGTTAAGATTCCTCTTTAAGAAAGTTTTCTTAATTTACTTCCTTATTATGCAATTTATGACCCTGGCATGTATCCCTATAGGAGGCCCCCCCGGGGGGCCCCAGGTGGCTCGGAGGCCACCTGCTATGAGTGTGCTCCCCAGAGCGAGACCGCTTTCAGAGGAGGGGTCCCGGCACAAAGGACAAAAACACACCTTTCTTCTCCTGGGGGCCCAACTTTCTGGGCCACGTCTTACCTCCCACATATCCAGGAGGGAGAAAAGAGAAGGGGGTCTTTCTTCTCCCATAACACAGTGAGTGCTCGAGTCCAGGGGCTGGCCCGGGGATCATTTGACAAGGGCCGGCCACTGCAGTTTTCAATCATGTTGTCCTCCTCTTTACTCCCAACAACACGCACGCGCGCACACACACGAGAGCGTGCGTGCAGTGTGCACACAGACACACAACCACGCACAACCACACACACACACACACACACACGCACATGCACACACACAGTGGACTCATTGACTTTGATGGCCAACTGCATAATTATGGGACTTTTATTAAAAGGCTGGCATATTAGTCTCCAGGCCAATATGTGGCTATCAGTAAACCTAGCCCTCTCCTGGGAAAGAGAGACCGGGGGCCGAGCCACAATGAAACAATATTTCAATTAAGCAGCTCCCGACTCGTCAAAGCCTCCGACAGGACGGCAAAAAGAAGCCCGTGCTGATGCCACGGCTCGGCGCGGCGTGGGTTATACGATACAGATAGTTAATACTACAGGATATTCAATATCACCGCACCTGTCATTACCTGCAGCGCAGCACACAGCGCTCAATGGGAGCCTCACCTTTTGAAAACGGCAAGCATTTCATATACCGTGGAAAGAAATCTAATTCCAGAGTCACTCTCACACCGTCTGTCCCTCTCTCCCTCCCTTTCTCTCCCTCCATCTCTCCCTCCCTTTCTCTCCCTCGGTCTCTCTCTCCATCTCTCTCCCTCTCTCTCTCTCTCTCTCTCATGAGACGCAGTGGGCTGCGAGGCAGCCAGTCACTGAACTATTCCAGCCGCTGTCAATCAACAGCCTATCATAGTCTTTGATGACAACATCGTGTCGCGGGCGAGAACAGCAGCTGTCTCTGACGAGAAGTGATTCCAGTCAATCTGTTAGCGAGCCAATTCAGGCTAACGCACTAGCCAGTTAGGAGCTAGTGTGTGTGAAAGGCCCGCAGGATTTAATGGGCCCACACGATCCATCACCGCCACCACCTCTCTCTCTCTCTCTCTCTCTTTCTCACAAATACACACACACACAGAGAAGGCTTCAAAACCACCAGCTTTTCATTTCCTGATAAGGGACTTTCCGGCATTTGATGTTGCCGGAAAATATGCATGGGATATAATTCTGTAGCCGTCGTCGTCGTCGACATGTATCGTTTTTATTAATTTTTTTATCAAGACGTGACATTCTTTCAAAAATAAGAGAGATGCCGTTCCCACACTGTGTGGCTGCTGTAACCAGACATCTTGAGGGAGTACCAGGGGGTCCCCCAGCTAAATGATAGTTTGGAACTAAATGGACCCTTATGGGTCTGTAACTCTGAGTGTACAAATGGAACCAAATGGACCTGTTAGGGTCCATTTGGTTCCATTTGTATACTCTCAGAGTTAAATTAACATTGATTTAACAATATAAATTGGGTGTCCCAGAGATTGAAATGCCATTAAATGGGGGGTCCGTAGCCTAAATGCATGTAAAAACTGGGGGTCCTTGAAATTAAGCTGGTTGAGAATCACTGCTAGAGCCATAAATATCTTCTCTTATGGGGGTCCCTGACTCCCTGGCATGTATTTTCAAATTGGGGTCTGCGGGCTAATTAGTGTCATTTTGGGGTACTTGACATGAAAAAGTTTGGGAACCACTGGTGTACTGTATGTAACCAGACATCTTCCACTGGAGGTCATCCGGTGGTACCCTTACTGTACCCTTCATCAAGGAGATGAGCCTTTGCATCATTTGGGGAAAATGTGTAAGCGTGTAATCACACGGAGAAAGTCAGCCAAAACGGGATCGTTGTTGTTGGGGTTTTGTTTTTGCACGACAGCTGTGCACAAAATGGTCCATTAATAGCCACTTGAGCCCTATATATACTCTTTAGTCATTGTGAAAATAGAGTCGTGACATGTTGTGCACTTGTAGATCGGCTATTTTAACTATCTTGAAAACATCTGAACAAAATGTAATGCCATTGGGTTAAAGTGCTTTATATTATTGGTCTCTAGAGCAGGGATTCTCAAAGTGGGTGTCGTCAAAGGGGGTGCCTCGGAATACTTTGATGATATTTGGAATTCATACACCGCTTCACTTATAAGTTTAACCACTTAACACATTTCTGAACGGGAACCCCTTTTGGTGTTGTAAGCATTATGTTATACTTTAGCTATTGAAAAATAACAGATCTACAAGCTCATAGCGCTGTACCGAGTGCCGCGCTATGAGTTTGTAGGTCTGCCATTTTTCTAAAATCGCTAACATGTGGCACAAATCTTTGCTTCTGGGAGGGTCCCTGGAACAACATATTTTCAGATGGGAGTCGGTGGCCAATTACATATCATTTTTGGGGTCCTTGACATGAAATAGTTTGAGAACCACTGATATAGAAACATAGGTTTTTCTGACAACCGTCAGGATTTAGAAAGCATTTGTAGAATCGTCCTCAGGCCTAAACCTACATGGGGTCACGTGGTGGGTCCGGGGCCGGGCAGTACCTGTGACGACAGAGTAGCTCTGGGAGACGCTGGCCGCCAGGTCAGAGCTGGCGCTGCTGGACAGGCTGGGCTTCACCTCCCCGTCCAGCCCCGCCCCGTGGGGCAACGAGTACTCGTTAGCCTGTTGGCAGGAACACAACCACACAACACCAGTTACAACTTTTACTTTGGGCATTTAGCAGACGCTCTTAATTCAGAGTGACCTACAATAAGCGAGAACAACACATATCAAATACATCAGTCATCAAGAATCATGAGCAAGCTAAGAGCCTAACATCCATCTAACAGTATAATATCTGTACCATGAAACTGAGGATAAACTAAAGAGTGCTATATGACTACATAAAATGCTACGCTACAAGTTACATAAGTTTGGCCTTTGCATATGTCTGTAAGGTCGTCGAGGCTAGTGTAAGAGCTATGGGCTAACACCACAACCAACGTTCAATGTATTATGTTATTTGTATATGTACTTTCCCGGGTATAGATAATAATAATACAACAGCAACGTATTATGCATTGGATTAACAGTATTACAGTATTGTTCATGAAATCGTTGTTTCTGGAAGAACGGGACACTTATTAGTTCTGATAATTGTTATTGATTATCGTATACTTGAGTTTTAAATAATCCACATTTCTACCTGGAAATACCTCCAGGTTTGTTTTTCAAACATGCCGATCAGGTCTATAAGGTATATGATAACGTCGTAGAGAGAGAGATTGCCATGTGTACACCCCACCCACCCCCACCCCTCCCTTAGAAGATGTATTAAACCCTATACAGTTGACCCGAGTTCCCCAGGGGTCTATACTTGGTCCCCTGCTATTTTCCCAAGGATGTTTTCACCAAACGATAACCCAATCTGTATGTGTTCTCTGTGGCCAAATGTTTGCCCGTCGTCATCACACCGAACGTTAGCCTGGTGTGGTGGACGGACGCTAATATATACTTGAAGCGGTCAGATTTGTCACCCCCCCCCCCCCCCTATATATATATTTCTTTATGCTATACTGTTTCATGATACGGTTCAGAAGAGATGCACATCAAAGCCTCTGCAATCGCCAAGGGTTACAAGGACCAGACACAATGTCCCCGACTCCCGAGGTTTACCTTTTTTTCCTTTTTTTTCTCCTTTTTACTAGACAATGCGAGAAATGTGTCTCAAGGAAACCCGTGGCTGTGATCTCTCCACCGTGCTTCCCCCTGAATATTTCCTATATGCGTCCTGCGACCCCCCCCCCCCTCTCTCTCTCTCTCTCTCTCTCTGCTTTACCAAGGGCCTGTGATGTATGCATGCATTAGGGCTTGTCACAAGGGCGAGGGAGGGATGAGAGAGGGATTGGGGCGAGCTAGTGAAAGGACGGGGGTGTCAGCTGCCTCTTTGTGCTGGGCTGCAGTCATCCCTGTGACCAGTCAAGGGAGGAAACATTCAGGGCTTTGTTACAGGACGGACATGTGGGCCACATTTTAAAGAGGAGTACAAACTAAAAAAAAAGATCAACCTTTGTGTTTTTAGCCTCCCCCCCCCCCCCCGCGCGGTCCGTCGGCACAACGACAGGACCCTAAAATGTTTGTTTCCTCCGTTTCATTTCTCCTTTTCTTTTCATTGATATCATTATTAATATGATATCTATTATTCACTGTTTTATTACAAATGTGATAAAAAGTTATAACAAAAAAAAGTTAAAGGAAACATAATTAATAACCCCACCACTGGCAGTCAAATCAAAGCATTCCCAGTGTGTCTTTAAAGGAATGTGTGCGTCTGTGGAACGACAGTATGCGTCTGTGGAACGACAGTATATATTCAACCCCAGTGAAGTTGACTTTAGACTGAAGCACCGAGCGGCCTCGCCGTCGTCTCTGAAATCCCAAGGATAAGACTCTCCAAACAGATGTGATGGATCCTGTTTGTTAATGAGATGAGACTTCCTGACCCCGCACTCTGTTGGAGAGTGTGTCAGTCTGTGTGCGTGTGTGTGTGTGGGAGAGAGAGAGTGTGTCAGTGTCTGTTTTGTACCAGTGTCCGTCTGTGTGTGTGTGTGTGTGACTGTGTGTGTGTATGTGCGCGTGCATCTGTTTGCCTCAATGGGGGGGGGGGGTCCCAGTGGGGCGAGCGGCCCGTTGACCCCGGTCTTGTCTGCCTCTATCCCAGATAAACTCTAATTGTCTGCTTACAACTGTTCACTGGCACTAGGCTTGGATGTTCCTCTCTATTCCGCTGGGCGTGATCCGCCCGCGCACGGCACAAGAAGAGGCATTTTGTCATGCAGATGGGGCTGTGGGCAGGGCCCGGAGATGGGCAGGGCAGGGTGGGGGAGGGGTTATAGGAGGCTGGGCCGGGGCGGCCAGCGCAGCAGGGCCCTGAATGACCCCCGCCACATGGCAGCCAGAAGTGTGGGAGGGATGAGGCCTATTCAGCCTGCCCTCTTCCCCAAATGGCTTTTTAATGCCCTGACGCAGACACCAGACAAGCCCCTAATAGCCTAATAGTCCACCTTTTCACCAGTATAACAAAACAAAAGGGTGGGGGGGGGGGTAGGGGGGGTAGAAATAGGGAGAAAAAAGAGCCACTCTGAAAAGAGTGCAAAACACTCTTGATTAATATTACACTAAATTAAAACAGATTTTTCTCGACCATTTCGGCGTAGTTTTTTTTTAACTCCCACCCGTCGTCTCACTCTGGGCCTTATTTTTATACCTTCTACTCCACTCTTTGTGATTACAAGTCATTTCCAATTCGTTTTGGTATTGATCTTGCCGTAGAAATCAGTTTGGTAATTAGCTGCATTAGGGTCTGTATAACAGGCTGAGGGGAGGGGGGGTTGGGGGGCTGTCCCCCTGATTTATCGCCGCTGTAATTCGCCTGGATCGCACCAGAGATGAAAATGAACTCAATTAGGCCGCGTGGCGAAAGCTGCACGGGCACCCGGCGCGGGGTTTCAAGGGAGGAATTAATGGTCTCTTGTTGTTTAACAGTCTAATGAATGTAAATAAAGGTTATCCGCTGTAATGGAGGCTCGCTGGCTTTGACTAAGAAGCTATACGGTGCTCTCTCTTTTTTCTTTTCCTTTTTTTTTTGTCGTGTGCCAACCACTTCTCGGGCAGAAATTGAAGAAATCAATCTGTGTTATCTCACCGTGGGCGTAACGTAATGTAACCCAAGGGCGGACTGAGGTAGACTAGAACATACGTAGAGCATCAGAGGTTTGGAGATACACATGATGCTGTTGTTGTTGTCGTTGTTGTTGAGACAGGAGCCCGACCCATATATCCGTCTGGCCTATACTTTGGGCATATGCATTCTTGGTGAAAGATGTTGGATATCGTTTTCAAACTAATTCAAGAACAGCAGATCTACAAGCTCCATTGTAGATCAGCTATTTTATAAACTATTTTCAACCTGGGTGGTCTAGGACTCCAAATTCTGGCATGGTTCAGGCTGTAGTTGAGACCGCCCCCTCTTCATCATAGGGCTGGGCAATATATCGATGTTACAATATGAGGCAAGATATCGTCTGGGCTTCTGGATACCGTAGGCGTATGGTTTTAATCACAATAATTGCCAAAATGTTTAAAAAAAACATTGCTCGCAAGCTTGTCTTTTTTTTTGACAGATGAAAAAGAACACTCGTCACAATATGATATTATCGTCGCAATGTCAACATCGAGGTATTTGTTCTAAAATGTTGTGATATCTGAGTTTGGCCATATCGCCACACCTCTCACCCATCTCCACCAGACCAGTGTTGATTACGTCAACTAAAACTATGCCCAACCTTTTTTTCACTGATCAAAACTAAATAAAAACTAAGCTCTGATTGACTTAAACTAAGACTAAATATAGCTATTTTCAGCATGCAACCGTGTATAATCTGTCATTACAACTCCATCAAGACCCACCAAAATACATCTTAGTCAAAAACATGACTCAAACTAAATGACATGTCATTCAAAAGATTGGCCCGATTTTTGCCAGTGCCTCTCATCTTATTCCTAAACTTCTTTGCCTTTTTTACTATTTTGGAGAAAAAAAAACTTCTACAGCAACACTTTGTGAGCGCTGATCGGATGCTTTTTTTTTAATAGTAAAAAAGAAAGACGTTTATAGGATAAGTGTTAAGGCACTGGCGAAAATATAGGCCCGAAAATAGTGGCATATTTGCAGTGAAAATGCACATACCCTGCTGTGACTGACCTGCTCGGGCTTGATGTGCTCGGAGGTGGGGAAGACGTCGGGGTAAGATGGCCGCTCGAACACGCGGTCCAGAGCTTCCAGCTGCTGCTGGGTGAAGGCGTCGGCCCGGAGGTGCTTCCGTAGGCTCTCCACGCTGCCCTGGGAGTCGCTGCCGGGACCCGAACCGTCCGAGCCGTCTAGAGAGGACGGAGCGGAGAGACGTTGTGGTCAGTCGGGGTGGACGATATGGAAAAATATAATATCACGATATTTCTTCAAGCTGTATCACCGAAGATATCAGTTGGAGAACCAGCTCACGACGTCGTGAGCTTGTAGTTCTGTGATTTTCAGTGTGCGACACCAGGCCAAGTATAAGTCAGGCATGACCTCTGAAATGCTAAATCCTATATAGCACAGTCTCTTTTTAAAATGATAAAACTCTAAAAATATATACAGTACAGTATTCTTTTGTTTTAACCATCAAACATTTATCTTGTCTACATTCATTGTACTTAAGGGTGGAAGAAGTACTCGGATATTTTACTTTATTTAAAAATAGCAATTCCACCACAAGGATTACTCTGTTACAACTAAAGTACAGCCTATACAAGGCCTATGTTGAAAAGGATACTTGAGTAAAAGTACAAAAGTATTGGCATACTTAACGTATACCAAAAGTAAAATAACAAAGAAATGTTTGAAAATAGCAGATCTACGAGCTCACAACGCATCGCATCGCTTGAAGATCGGGTATTATCCAATAGCCATATAGTATAAAATGGGGCTAAAGTGGTTCATGTATGTTTTATAATGTACTGATCTATTAATGCGAAGTAAATCGCTGCTAAAGGTTTCAAATACTTACAGTGGAGTATAAATGTGCAATATTATAGTGGAGTGGTAAAAGTATACTGAACACTGGAAATATACTCCAGCAATGTAAAGAAATACCTCAAGTTGTACCCTCAGGCTCAAGCACAACTTGAGAGTAAATGTACCTAGTTACTGGTATACACACACACACGCCGAGGTGACATCTATCTAGCCCCCCCCCCCCCCCCCATCAGCGCGGTCATCATGTGATAGGTTGTATGGTAATTGATGGATTACCGTCTGAGCAAATATATAGTCTAATATAGTGTAGATAGTGTGTTTCTGGAGGAGAGCAGAGCAGAGGAGAGGAAGCAGGCATGGTGGTGGCGATTACACACAGACAGAGCCTCTCATTCTGCCACTGGGAAATGGAGGGCCATTATTTAACCGTACTATTTCCTCCTGAACATATTGACCCCCCCCCCTCTCTCTCTCCTTCCCCACACACATATTGCCTGTCTCCTGGAAGGCGCAATAGGAGCGTTAAGGGGTGGGGAGGTATAGTAACTCGAGGTGAGGTGGGGAGGTGGGCCGTATATGGGGATGGGGGCCGTCGGGGCCAAGCGTATGCATTTCCTCTCTCAGTCACACTCTATATAAACAAATGAGCCTCTTGGCTTCTAGCGTCTGATCTGCCGGTGACCCTATCAACCTGCCTGGCCGGCCCGGCCGCCTCTGAAAAAAAACGCCACCGCCATCAAACCCTCCCAAAACACTGCAAGGAATAATAAATAACAAAATAAAAAAAAACACCCCAGCTTAGCTGGCAGGCTTTTTTTTCTCCTTCTTCAGAGGTGTAAAGTATAACTAAGGTACATTTACTCAAGTACTGTATACTGTACAATGTTGGGCTATTTGTATTTCCAATTTCAAACGTATTCCTCCACTACTACTATAGGCCGAAAAATCCCGCCTTCCCTCCCTCCCTCCCTCAGCCAGCGGCAGGCAGGGTGGGCGCGGCAACGCGCCTAGCGGGATGGGCGGGAGGTGTACCGTACGAGGGTTGGGCGGGAGGTGTACCGTACGAGGGATGGGCGGGAGGTGTACCGTACGAGGGATGGGCGGGAGGTGTACCGTACGAGGGATGGGCGGGAGGTGTA